>NC_000083.6:40895142-41252642 GCF_000001635.26 Mus musculus | reverse complement strand
CATAATAACCCACCATAAAAAGAGTATAAAAGAGCTGTGTTTTTTGAATTCGGGATTGACTCTCCCTGCAAGGCTGAGCAACCCCACAGGTGTTGGAACAATAAACCTCTTGCCATTGCAGCGATCTATCGTCAAGTTGTGATTTGGGGGGTTATGCACTCAATACTAAGGCCTTAGGGTCTTCCACAACAAAGGTAATTACTAATCATATGGAGTTATGTTAACCAATGAACACATATCACTTCTTTAAAAGCACATCCCCTTGAGGAAGGCATAAACAATTAGCACTAAGGTCACCCTCTGGTTAAGAGCCTGTTTGGATCACGAGGCTGAAGATTTATTTAAAAAAAAAGGATTCATTACTCAGCCAGTCTTAAACAAGAAAGCAGCAGTCTTTCTGCCCTGAAGTATAAAAGTAACCTTTATTTGCCTGAGGCAATTGTCATCCTCAAAGCTTACTGCTGAATAATCTCACCTTTCTAGCTCTTTCTGAACTTTGATTGGATGTTCCAACTCAGCTGTTTGGGCTCAAACTCGTCTCCATACTGACTGATTCAAACTGGATTCTTTCAGCTTCCGACTAAGTTTCTGTTTGGCCTCAAATTAATTCTAGCTATCTCTTCCAATCTCCTGGCTCCTTCTCATTCTCTGTCTCGTTCTCTCTTCACCTGTGTCTAGCTTGTTCTTTCTGCAATTGATCTGAAAAACTGTGCCTGTAAAAACAGCCTCTGAAAACCGTGTACTAAATTGTCATCAACTGAACTGCCATGAATGCAACTGCACTCTTCTCAACTGACTTCCAACTCCTGTCCTTCTCAGAGTTGGGTGTATCCTATTTGTTACTCGTTCTGTAGAATCTTTCTCTGATTTGTCACTTTGTCTGCCCCTCTATTGGACCTCAGTCTCAAGCATGGTTGTTTCCTTCTACAAACTAACTTTAACCTTCATTGTTTAGGATTAAGGTGTGTACTAAGGGCGTGTCTATATTCCAGCCAGAGAGATTAAAGGTGTGTCATTCCAGCCAGATCACACAGACCTAGAAGTATTGTGGATGTGATCCCTTGCAAAAACAGTCATATTGCTGGGTGAAAACTCCTCTACAATTAACTAGTGCTTTTTTAGTCTCAGATAATGTCCCCTTTGTACATTAATTAATTCCTAATAAAAATCTCTTGACAGTTCCAGATAAACTCAAAGGCACTGAGTTATTTGCATGGAGCTCCCCCTTTCAATTAAATGATAGTCTTTACTATCAGAGATCTGTTCATGAAAAGATTGACTTAGCCAGAGTCAGACTGACTCCATGACAGACTGCAAACTGACAGTTTGGGAGACTAGGCCTAAGTTTCTGTTTCCTAGAAATGAGAACCTGCATCCAGGAATCTGTGATCAAACAACCATAGCTGTGGGCAGCCAATCCAAGGACACTTTGTCATCTGGCCTGAAGTAAGAATAGTTAACTAGAATGAGTAAGCAACCCCCTGGGAAGTCTCCAGAGCCTAACCAATGGGAGAATCAGTCAGACCCTTAGGGATAGAGCTAACTAATCAAGGTAAAAGGGTACATACTGTAAGCTAGGTGTCACCATTCAAGAGTAGGGAGACCCCTGTGTGAAGGAAATTCAGCTTAATAAATCTTCTTTGCTTTTACATACTATTTAGTCAGGGCCATTATTCTTTGGCAATTATTGGACCCTAACATTAAAAGCCCAATTTCATATTTTACAACCTGATGAAAAAGAAAACAGCTCAGCGTTCATGTCAGTGCTACTGGAATCTTGAAAGAGTGTGATTCCTAGGGATTCAGGTATAGGGTCTAGGCTTCTCTGTGAACTCTGAGCTCAGGATGATTGAAAAACTCTGGTGACTTAGATGAAATGTTAATCATATGCAATATACTTGAAACTGAATACACTTTAACCTGTTCAAAGTGTTTTTTTTTTTTTTTTTTTTTTTTTTTTTTTTTTTTTTTTTTTTTTAGAATATAACCTCTGTGATAATTAAGGGATATGCAGTTTCATTTCATTTATTTGGTTTTTTTTTTACTTTAATTTATGCTATGAACTAAAGTTTACATATCCTGTAATGCAATTTAATTTGATATAGTTTGATAAATTAATATATCTTTTAGCCATCCCTTTGCAAAGTACTTTCCCGTGTTACAAAACAATTCTTCCTTTGGTGGTTAAATCACTAGAGTTTTATAATTTTTTCTTAATGAATTCTAGCCACTTCCTAATTTTTCTCTTACTGATATTCTGTAGTTTTCAGCTAAACAGTCAGTGGTTCTTTGGAATGTGCCTCTTCCATTGCCTGAATGTTTCTTACTGCTAAAAGCCTCTTTCATATTCTAAAACCCATTCTACCTGATTAAACAACTGACTAAGTAGATGGGTGTGGGGAAAATCACAAGTGATGAGTTTCCATCTCTCAAAGTCACATCCAGGTCAGTCTAAGAATACTTGTGATACTTGCTTAGCTCTTGACTTGACTTGACTTCAGCACGCTTATTGACTTTTGCTCTAATGGCAGTTTCCTTTACCATAACTATATTTCCTTCCAATGATGGAGCCTTGGAACAGAAATGATTCAAGATCATTACTTTTAACTGAAATCTTTTTCTAAATTCTTGTTTAGATTCCTGAATTGATGAGAAGAATGAGTCAGCAAGGCTGTCTCCATGACAGGCTGCAAACTGGCAGTTTGGGAGACTAGGCCTAGGTTTCTGTTTCCCAGAACTAGAAAAATCCAAAACTGAGGACCTGGACCAGACCCATGTAGGCGCTGTGCTTGCTGCTTCAGCCTGTGAACTCATATGAACCTTGGTAATTTCTTCGTAGGACTTGTTTTCCTGATGTCTTCCATCCTCTCTGATTCTCAGTTTTTCAACCTCCTCTTCCCTGGGGTTTCCTGAGCTCTGAGGGGAAGGATTTGATAAAGACATCCCATTTATAATGTCTCGTTAATGTCTGCTGTGAGTCTCTGAATCATTTCCTAAGAGCATTCATACCTGGGTAGGAAATAAGATGTTATTCTCGTTCCTTATCACTAACTAAAGTTGTAATAAAATAATCTAAAAGCTAAAGTAGTATATCTATCACTCATATGATGAGTTTGTGCTAAAACAGTAATTGGAATATGTACAGCAAAGACAGTTGTATGGCAAAAAAAAAAATTGTTCAAAATATTCAAAATCCTCTTCTTCTGATCCGTAACAAGAAAGGCATAATAATCCTGCTCTGAAGAATGTTTTCAAACACTCACTGCTTATGATAAGGATGGAATTGTCAGTAGGTTTTATGCACAGCTCAAATCCTGGTAAGATAAATATCACAGAGTATCATTAATATCATTAGATGATACTAATCACAGAATTTATAATACAAATTAATGGATATCTATATCTTAGGCTTCACTGATTTGCATTTGGGGACTCTAAGCAAGAAGCTAAAGTATAAACTGGCTTCCAGTTTGGGTTCCCTTATTGTTTGACAAGGAAGAATCAATCATTCTGAAATATATATGCACTGAGGAGAGACTGTGACTGGTAGTACAACTGGGTATGAGCAAAAGACAGTGAAGTCACCAAGTTCAAAGCAATGTGGCTTAGCACAACCAGAGCTTATGAAAAAAGACACAACTAACAAGGGTGAAAGGGATAAAAATACCAGGAGATGCAATAATTTTCTAGAAACAAATATGGAATGGACAATGCAATGAGTCTGTATGAATGGGACCAGTGACCTGCAAATTCAGACACAGCTACTAATAGCATATGGAAGCATTTGCAAGTATCAGTTTTAAATGCAGTGATGGTGATTCCAGGTGTTTTTATTCTTAACCATGATAGACCAGTAGTCATAAATAATAGCAAAATAAATTACTTTTCTTATTTCTGTGATCAAATATCTGAAAAGAAACAATTGATTCAGGAGGAATTTCTTCCAGGATGATTTGAGAGTATATTTCATGATATGAGAGGATGGTAGCAAGAGCAGCTTGTTGCTATGGCAGCAGAACAGTGAGGTCACTTCTCGTATTTTTATGTTATCATTAACAAAGGAGACTCTGGCTTGAAAGAAGGCAGGCTATCAACATCCAAACCCCACATCCCTCGTGACCCATTTCCTCCAGATAAGCTTCACCTGCAGAAAATTCCAAACTGTGCCACTAGAGAAAGGCCAGTTGTTCAAATATATGAGCCTACTGTGAATATAACACAATCAAACCAAATTATAAAATGTATTTGTTTAAATTTCTAGGATAATTGTCCTTGGAAAATTGTAGTCCTGAATATGGATAAATAGCCGTTGGGTCTGATCTAGTTCTTGTCTCACTGTGAAGGAAATGGAGATGAAAAAATATTATCAATAGTGTCCCTGGAGGATGTTCCCATGCTGTCTGAGCAAAAGCAAAACAAAATGAGAAATGTATGTTTACAGGAATAAATGAAACAAAAGCAATATGCTGATGAGAACGCTGAACAAAAACAACAAAAGACATGCAAGTATGGAATAAGGAGAGCCCATGAGGCTTCAACCTTACACAAAGAATTACAAGCAACTAAGGAATTCTGAAAGTTGAATAGTCTTCCTCTGTGAACAAAACACCAGTTGGTTATCCAATAAAAAATGGTCAGCCCTGAGAGAGGCTATATTTCTCTCTCTCTCTCTCTCTCTCTCTCTCTCTCTCTCTCTCTCTCTCTCTCTCCCTCCCTCCCTCTCTCTCTCTCTCTCTCTCTCTCTGTGTGTATATACACCTATATGTATGTATATGCATATGATATATATCAACAATTAATGAAAAGAGAGAGCAAGGGTTTGACAAAGAGCAAAGCACTTAATAGGAGAACTTGGAAAGAGAAGAAAAGGGAAGAGAGAAATTATGTAATTATAATCTCAAAAATAAAAGAAATAATTAAAGTGATTATGTTATGTAAAATTTTATGTCTTAAATCATGTCCGCTTGTTTCTTCCAACTATCTAAGTAGCAATGAAGAAACTCACCTGTTAGCATTTGAAGTGAGAAGTGATCTGCTGAAGGCAGGCACCCTCAGGTTTGCTCACATGCTCATGGAACAGAGAGTAAGGACATTTCAACCCTGGATGGTCCTGACTCCTGATTATGGAGCTTCAAAGAGCACTTTACAACCTTAGGGAACTAATGGTCAGAATGTTTTTCTTCAGAAGGTGATAATCAGCAGAGAAAGTGCTATGATTTTATCCTCACATTCAGTTATTTTAAAAAATGAGAACGTTTAAAACATCACAGCAAAAGGATTGATTTCAGCCTTCAAATTTTAAAACTGATTTTTCCTGCCTGGTATAAGTAAAAGAAGAAGAAGGTAAAGATGAAGACAAAGATGAAGATGAAGAAGAAGAAATAGGAGGAGGAGGAGAAAGAGGGAAAAAGGAGAAGGTGATGATGAGGATTTAGGAAAAAGAGAGTTTCACTTTTTTAAGTCAAGAACTCATTAATCTCACCGTTTACCTATGACCTGTTATGTTCCTCAAAGGCTTTATTTTTCAGTTCCAGAGTAACTCTCGCTGTAGACACCATGTGAAAGCACTCTGACAGGTCCATGTGTATGAGAAGCTCACGTAATGTTCTACTGCTGACAGGGAACGGAGCTTTGGTTTTGAATGTGCCCAGCTTCTGATGCCATGCTGTTTGTGTGGTCCCCTTTCAGAAAACTGCTTTTTTATTTGTTTTGTTCTGTGGGGTTTGTTAAAAGGAAGCTTGCATCAATGTTCAAAGTAGTGTATTTCTCTAAATGATTGTGAAATATCCACAAGTAGATAAATGGAAAGGTGACCTTGTCACTTTTTTTTCAGAGTAAAGACTGAAAAATAGCACATCTACTTTATAGCGTAAAGTGGTTATACTTTCATCTTAGTAAGCTGCGATAATACTACCCATTAATATCATTATCATATGTTTCTTCAAGGTTCAGAAAAATGTGTTCCTTGCTTATTTTATTTTTCTCTCCTATATTACATACTGAGTCCAGTTTCCCCTCCCTCCAACTCCTCTAAGCCTCCACCCACCCACCCACCAACCTCTTCTCTTCCCAAGATCCACTGTTCCTTTCTCTTCAGAATAAAGCAATCCACCTTGGAATAACAAGTTACAATAAGACTAGGCACATACTCTCACATCAAGGCTGGATAAGACAGCCCAGTAAGAGGAAAAGGGTCCCAAGAGCAGGCAAAAGAGTCAGATACAACCCTATGCCCACTGTTTGGAGTTCCACAAGAACACCAAGATATACAATCATAACATGCAGAGGACCTACTCACATCTATAGAGGCTCCCATGTTGGTTTAGTCTCTGTGAGCCCCTATGAGCCATGATTAGTTGAATTTGTGGGTCAATATTTTGGTATCTCTGACCCCTTAGGCTACTATCATTTTTCCTCTCCCTTTTCTATGGTTCTTCCCTAAAGTCCACCTAATGTTTGCCTGTGGGTCTCCATATTTGCTTCAATAAGTTGCAGGATGAAGCCACTTTTAGACTATACTCCCAGTTTATGAACAGAGTAGGGTTCCTTATGTGCTGGCAAAATCTTTCCAAGTAACATTCTTTTTGCTACTTGACTCACTTTGCACAGAATAGATATTTTTCATTTCCACAGATAGATGCAGAATCACATTAATCTTCAAATTGTATGTACTAGTAAGTAGTGCAGTCAATATTATCATTCATGCTGTAAGGTGAAGAATGAAAATCTTGGGGCACCAAATAAACACTATTCAGGTTAGACAAAAACATGCCTAACTGAATCCCACAGTCCTAAAATTGGAAGAAAATAAGGCACAATGCAAGGAAAACACACGTTAAGCAAGAACAGAAATGCAACTATGAAACTCGGAGCAGACCTGCCCATTTCCTGCTTCTGTTTGTAGTTTAGTTACTCCCCGGAGTTTCTCTAATCTCATTGTTCCTTCCTGACATTCTTTACTTATAGGTACAACACTAACAGATAGAAGGTCATTCTGGCCTACAGTGAATTTAAATTTGGGAGTATTAACCTAGAATATGAAGAAGGTCCTCAAATTTACAGTTTTTTTAAATCTTGGAGATAAATCATTAGACATTCTCAGTTTTATTATCATATTTTGACTCACTTAACTGTTTTTTTTTTCTGGTACTTTGACCATATCATCAGCTGCATTAAATAAATTTGCCAGGTGAGCAAATGAAGGATATTTAAGTGCTTTTTCTGTAAGGCCCCTGACACTCATTCAGTAGTACTTATTTCCAGATGCCCCCGAGTGAGACACCTAGATGCAGGTAGATGCAAAAACAAGAAATTTATTTTCTGGCACATGGGGGTTGACCTTCAATTAGCCCTTCAAGGGAAGAGACTAGAAGGTGACGCCGAATGGCTATTACAAGCAGTTTTGGTACTTTTTAGGGGCACAGGTTACATCAGCAAGGTTACAGTACAAACTTATTGGCTAAGCATACTGACCTTTAAATCTATTGGCTAGCAAGCATGACATGAATTTGCAACTTTCCAGAGGATCAGGTGACTATCAGTCAGTACATTCTGAGAATTTTTTTATTCAAGAATGTTCCTGTGGGTGGAGAATGGAACTTGGCCTAGGCTTGACCACAGGCAGGGGGGGAAGCTGTAAAGAGGGTGTGGGACTGGAAAAGCCCACAGGGATCCTCATTTCTCAAC
The DNA here is from genome assembly GCF_000001635.26 of Mus musculus. Taxonomy (NCBI): domain Eukaryota; kingdom Metazoa; phylum Chordata; class Mammalia; order Rodentia; family Muridae; genus Mus; species Mus musculus. The sequence goes on along the minus strand of NC_000083.6, from coordinate 41,244,956 downwards.
TCTACCCAAACAAACATTTCAACTCTCTGCATGATTCCTGAATAAGTGATAAATTCTGTTTTCAAAAGATTGCAAGACATTAGACATGTGGCTGATTGTCAAACTGACTTATCATTTGTAGGCTGAATTTGTTTTGTGATTTAAAGAAACTGCTAGAGATATAACAATAGTCCACAGCCACTGACCAAGGCTCCATGTGCAACTAGATCTGAAGCTTCTGGCAGCCATATGCCCAATAGGTACATCTGGCAGGGCAGACAGTCCTGGCGTTGATTGTTGCAAGCCGTCCAGCAGCTCACAAGGACGGGTACACCTGAGTGGCAGGCCGGCGCTAAAAGAAAGGGAAACTGGGTAGATGAGAGAGAGAGATGGAACCAAGACAGTATTCTGATCAAGGCTCAAATGTTTAATGGTGGACATGCTTTATAAAGGAGTGGGAAGGCCTATTCCTGCCAATTAATCCCTGGAGCCCAGCTGCAGGTGACCACATGCAGAATAGGATGTAGTCTCCGGAATAGATCCAGGGGGCCTCTCAGCAGGTAGCAGAATCTTGAAGAGGAACAGCAACAGTGGCTGAACAATAGAGTGATCTAGGGAGGAAGGCTCCACCCTAGATAATCTCTTTAGTGGCAGCAAGGTCAAGTTCTGGCTCAGCCTGCTTCAGGCTAGTGGGAGGCTACAATTGATCATGATGCCTTGGTGTCTTCTCACCTTACATCATCAAATTCCAATTTATCATTGTGTAGGCTTCAAGTTGCATTTACCAAAATTCTATTTAAAATGCCATTCCTTCTATAATGCTATGTGGCATCTCTTAAGAATAATCATTTGACACATCACTTATATATAAAAATTATCCTCATAGTGATTTTTGGATTTAGTCGTCTCAGAGTCAATTATAGAGGATGAACAGTGTGCTGTGCATTTTTGACACTCCATAAGCTTGACATGATACCTTGTAGGTGGTCTGAACTTCTCTCTACAAGGCATATGTGAATGAAGTAGAACATTGATTGTATGGACAATCAGTTCAATAGCAAAGTGCTGTGATTATCCAGCTGAAGATTATACCCATGCTTTGAAAGTGCATTGCTGAAGATTATACCCGTGCTTTGAAATACATTGTTATTTATAACAAAAATCCCCAAGTGTAAATTTACTGGACTAGCAACTCAATTTACAAAACCTTTCTTTAAACTTGAATCTATAAGTATGATGAAATTTCATAGTATATGTACGTGCTAAACAATATTTTGGATATTCTTAAACTAAAATACAATTTTATCCACACATAGTGACTCACACCTATAAAACCAGCAGATTTGATCATGGGAATAAGAATCTTTTTTTTTTTTTTTTTTTTTTTTTTCTAAACAGGGTTTCTCTGTATAGTCCTGGCTGTCCTGGAACTCACTTTGTAGACCAGGCTGGCCTCGAACTCAGAAATCCACCTGTCTCTGCCTCCCAAGTGCTGAGATTAAAGGCGTGCACCACCATGCCCAGTGGGGGATAAAGAATCTTAAGTGTAAGGTCTGCCTAGGTCACAAAGTGTAGCCTCCTCTCCCCAGCCTGAAACCTGCTTGCTCAGGTTTCACTGTTTACATCAGGGTGGAGCTTGCCGTTCAATCATTCTGCCACTCCCACTGCTGGAGCCTGCTGCTTTGCTGTTCCAGAGGCTTCTAAAAACATAATTGATCACTGCCTACAAGCCTTTAATGCCATGGGATTGCCTAAACTTATTAAGACAGATAACGGGCCATCCTATTCTAGTAAAAAATTTATTTCATTCTGTAAGGAATTCGGTATCAAACATAAAACTGGAATTCCTTATAACCCCATAGGACAAGAAATAGTCGAACGTGCTCATCGCACCTTTAAAAATTGGCTTTTTAAGACTAAACAGGGGCAGTTATATCCCCCAAGGTCACCAAAGACACATCTTGCCTTTACTTTATTTGTTCTAAAATTTTTGCAAACTGATATTAAAGGCCAGTCTGCAGCAGATCGCCACTGGCATCCAGTTTCTTCTAATTCTTATGTATTGGTAAAATGGAAGGACCCACTAACTAACGAATGAAAGGGTCCAGATCCAGTTCTAATCTGGGGAAGGGGCTCGGTCTGTGTTTTTTCACGAGATGAAGATAAAGCGCGGTGGCTGCCCAAGAGATTAATTTGGCAGCTGAACACAGATCCTGAATCTTCTTGTAAGTATCACTCTGAGGACTAAAATTCCTCTTTTGCATAAAATTCAGTTGAGAACTCAGGCTCCCAGAAAAGCTGTTTTCTTGCTACTCTCAGAGCCAGCTCCCCCAACAGGAGGCTGGAGACTGAGCTATACCTTTACAATTTGCAACTGAATAAAGTTGGACTTCCCCAAAAGAAGATTTGCATTGCTATTTCTCATTGTCTAGATCTCGTTTTTTTTTTTTTTATTTTCAAGCAGGTCAATCAACTTCCTCCAGAGGGACTACAGCGGGTGTGCATCCCCGCCCCCAAGAGTTTACAGGTGGCAACTGCTATCTTCATTCCAAGGACATTCCAACATGTGGCTTTTGGTCTAAGTTGAAATTTAGGTTTACCAAGAGGGCTAGAAAGGCAGATATTGCAAATATTAAGAGATTGGTTTTTATTCTGAGAGACAGGCTTAGTCCCTTAGCTGGCCTCTGGTTTTCCACCCTTGCTGTTACTGCTAGGTCCCCTTAGTTCCTCAGGCTGTGGGAATAACAGGATGAGGAAGATGACCTCCAGCTCCTATTTTAGCCACAAATCGTGGTGTTGCTAATGACATAATTCTTGTCTAGGCCTTGCTAAACTTTGAGGTTGACAATTCTCCTTTAGGAGCTGCACAGTACTCAGAACTGTGCATACTGATTCTTGATCATACGAATACAGTATGGGTACTGCTTGGGTGCAGAGATTTACTGCAGGAGAAGGTCCAGCTTGACCATTTCTGGGTTCCCTGTGAGATACACCCAGTTTGGATGGAGGTTGGTATCTAGTTCCAGTTACAACCAAAAATATCTTTCTAAGGCTCTGCCTCCCCTCCCCAAAAGATACCAAGAGCCACAAGTGTGGGTCATGACAGCACCCACGGGAGGAATCGGGTCAATTTCCCCCCAAGCCAAGGTTAAAAGCCCACTCATCTACGGATGAGAAAATCATTTGATCACCTCAGTTAAGCATGGCCTTATTAAACTTAATTAATAGGGGTGGGGGGGAGGTTAGAGACCATACTGTTAGAAGGGCAAGCCCTTCACAGCCTCCCACCCTAAAAAAAAAAAAAGCCAATTGGCCTTGTACTACGGAGCCAGTCGTAACCCCCTCCTCCCTGTTCCCTGCCTGTCATCCAAAATTGTGGAGGAATATCCACTCAGTGTTATTCATAATAAAGTGCATTTCAAATTTGTACAGTTAGTCTTCACCAGGGTTCCAAAGCCCTAGAAAGACCTTGTAGCTAACTACTCAGTATTCAGTAAAAAATTTTCAACTAGGAAGTTACCTATTCAGTACTAATTAGCATTATAAAAGTCAGAGCCTACAGCTCAGGCCTAAGCTGCTAGTTTCTTACCAGGACAGAAAGGACAGTCTTATCCATATACGGTTTACCATAAGAAAAGTTAAAAAATCCCACTGAGACAGGTTTCTTCATTAGGCCCTAAAATTCAGGCAGAACTATAGAGCATAAATAAATTTTATGCCTCAGCCCAGCCTTTTCATATTTTTCTGTTTTTGTTTTTTTTTTTTTTGTTTTTTTTTTCATTTTTTATTAGGTATTTAGCTCATTTACATTTCCAATGCTATACCAAAAGTCCCCCATACCCACCCACCCCCAATCCCCTACCCGCCCACTCCCCCTTTTTGGCCCTGGCATTCTCCTGTACTGGGGCATATAAAGTTTGCGTGTCCAATGGGCCTCTCTTTCCAGTGATGGCCGACTAGGCCATCTTTTGATACATATGCAGCTAGAGTCAAGAGCTCCGGGGTACTGGTTAGTTCATAATGTTGATCCACCTATAGGGTTGCAGATCCCTTTAGCTCCTTGGCTACTTTCTCTAGCTCCTCCATTGGGAGCCCTGTGATCCATCCATTAGCTGACTGTGAGCATCCACTTCTGTGTTTGCTAGGCCCCGGCATAGTCTCACAAGAGACAGCTACATCTGGGTCCTTTTGATAAAATCTTGCTAGTGTATGCAATGGTGTCAGCGTTTGGATGCTGATTATGGGGTGGATCCCTGGATGTGGCAGTCTCTACATGGTCCATCCTTTCATCTCAGCTCCAAACTTTGTCTCTGTAACTCCTTCCAAGGGTGTTTTGTTCCCACTTCTTTTTTTTTTTTCCATTTTTTATTAGGTATTTAGCTCATTTACATTTCCAATGCTATACCAAAAGTCCCCCATACCCACCCACCCCCAATCCCCTACACACCCACTCCCCCTTTTTGGCCCTGGCGTTCCCCTGTACTGGGGCATATAAAGTTTGCGTGTCCAATGGGCCTCTCTTTCCAGTGATGGCCGACTAGGCCATCTTTTGATACATATGCAGCTAGAGTCAAGAGCTCCGGGGTACTGGTTAGTTCATAATGTTGTTCTGCCTATAGGGTTGCAGATCCCTTTAGCTCCTTGGCTACTTTCTCTAGCTCCTCCATTGGGAGCCCTGTGATCCATCCATTACCTGACTGTGAGCATCCACTTCTGTGTTTGCTAGGCCCCGGCATAGTCTCACAAGAGACAGCTACATCTGGGTCCTTTTGATAAAATCTTGCTAGTGTATGCAATGGTGTCAGCGTTTGGATGCTGATTATGGGGTGGATCCCTGGATATGGAAGTCTCTACATGGACCATCCTTTCATCTCAGCTCCAAACTTTGTCTCTGTAACTCCTTCAAAGGGTGTTTTGTTCCCACTTCTAAGGAGGGGCATAGTGTCCACACTTCAGTCTTCATTTTTCTTGAGTTTCATGTGTTTAGGAAATTGTATCTTATATCTTGGGTATCCTAGGTGTTGGGCTAATATCCACTTATCAGTGAGTACATATTGTGTGAGTTCCTTTGTGAATGTGTTACCTCACTCAGGATGATGCCCTCCAGGTCCATCCATTTGGCTAGGAATTTCATAAATTCATTCTTTTTAATAGCTGAGTAGTACTCCATTGTGTAGATGTACCACATTTTCTGTATCCATTCCTCTGTTGAGGGGCATCTGGGTTCTTTGCAGCTCCTGGCTATTATAAATAAGGCTGCTATGAACATAGTGGAGCATGTGTCCTTCTTACCGGTTGGGACATCTTCTGGATATATGCCCAGGAGAGGTATTGCTGGATCCTCCGGTAGTACTATGTCCAATTTCCTGAGGAACCGCCAGACTGATTTCCAGAGTGGTTGTACAGGGAGGAGATGTAGCCTCCCCTCCCCAGCCTGAAACCTGCTTGCTCAGGTTTCACTGTTTACATCGGGGTGGAGCTTGCCGCTCAATCGCTCAATCATTCTGCCACACCCACTGCTGGAGCCTGCCGCTTTGCTGTTCTGGAGTCATACACGTGGTCACCCTGCTACTGGATTCCAGGATTATTTGGCGGGAAACGGGCCCCTTCCCCTCCTTCTTAACTGAGTGTCGGAATAGTAAAATTGAGCTTTGATCAGAATGACTGTCTTAGCTACATCTTTTCTCGCACCGCTAGCACCCCCGCCCCCTTCTCTTATGGGTTTCCAAGATGCCTTTCCAGACTAGAACCCAGACATGTGAGCTGCTGGCCTGACACCACAACAAAGAAAGACATTGCCTTGAAAAGTTGTTTACATATGTAAAATTCTGATTGAATTGTCAGTTATATATTTCATCTGACAATCCTATATAAGTGGGATAGCCTAGCTATGCATCAGAAGATATTCCGTGGCAGGTCATGGTAGAATTTGTAACGTAGACATGGTCTGGTTCATTTGTAGACTCAATCATAATCCCACTTTTCTTCTTTCTTTCAATCATAATCCTCTACCAGGTAATATAAGATAAAGCATGCTTACTAGCACTTTGGATGACAGTCTCAATCACTTTGTTCCTGGCAGACATCAAAGAAGTGCTCAAACAAAGCTGTAGCCCATCTGAGAAAAAGTATGAGAACTTTTTCATGAGAAAAAGTCCATGAGATGTCAAGCTCTTAGTTTTCCTAGGAGGCAGGTCTGCTGACCTCTGTTCCACTGCAAATTCAGATGCTAGTCACCCAACTGTTACCTAAAAAACAATTTTGTCTCATCTTACTAGGTAGCTGAAACAACTTTCAGGGGAGGTTTTCCATCCATGCCTATGGCATAGGCTGACCTTGAACCCAAAACAGGTCCCAAAACGACTCTGAAACATTGATTTATCAAAGGATGGACTGTTGACCCACAGTCATCACTGCCAACACCCCTACCTTACTTCCTTTCCATACACAGGAATCTAGGACACTATTTGGAGACTTCAGTATTAGCTGTATTTCCCATATCAGCCTAAAATTCAGTTCTATTTCATCTCATTTGTGACCCAAAAAGACCAACAGCTGCTCAGAGATGATATAGTAAGCACCCTGACAAAGGCCCAGAGAAGGCCAGGTCTGCCTATGCACCAGACAACATGCCTACAATCTGGCAAGCATTTTCTCCACTAATTTCACTGGCTTAGATTGGACAGTCCAATATGATCAGTCCCTTCAAAATACCTATGCTTTCTTAAGTCCCTATAAACAGACACCAAACAGACTCTATTATGGACCTAGGAATAGAACTTGACCCAGCTTGATTCCTACACAACTAAGATCACAGAGCTAGTCCAGTCTGTGATGAAGAAGAAGAGGAGGAGGGAGGGGAGGAAGAGGAGGAGAGGAGGAGAAGGGGGAGGGGGAGGAGGAGAAGGAGGAGGAAGAGAGCAAGGAAGAAGAAAAAGAGGGAGAAGAAGAAGAGGAGGAGGAGGAGGAGGAGGAGGAGGAAGAGGCAACTACCAATGAAAACCTGGGTCAGGACCACACGGCAAGGAATATGTAAAGCTCATCTGACAAATAACTCAAAACAATGATTCTTAAATTGCTTAATAATTCTTTAAGATACAAGAGTACAAAAGATACATAACTAAGTGAAAGGCAAAGGAGCTGACAAAGTGAAAAGTTTAAGAAATTACAAAACAATCCGGGCGTGGTGGCACATGCCTTTAATCCCTGCACTTGGGAGGCAGAGGCAGGCGGATTTCTGAGTTTGAGGCCAGCCTGGTCTACAAACTGAGTTCCAGGATAGCCAGGGCTACACAGAGAAACCCTGTTTTGAAACACACACACACACACACACACACACACACACACACACACACACACACACATACACACAAAATTACAAAACAAAAAGATGCAAAAGAAATCCTAGCAATGAAGAATATGATGATATACATGCAAAATATAACACAGTGGCTCAGCAGCAGACTAGACAATGTGGAAAAGGAACTAGCAAGTCTTAAGACATGTTATTTGAATTTAGCCAGTGAGAAGAAGAAAAGACAAAACTGGATGGAAGAAGGTAAAGCAAAGGAGACCCATACGATATCACAATGTGAATAAGTACATGAGTTATTTATTAAGGAGAAAATGAGAAAAGAACAGAAACTTTAAAGAAACAATGTTTAAAACCATTTATCCATTCTTAGAAAAGTCATCTCTGTTAGTAAATCCATCAAATTGAAGCAATGAATACTTTAGTCAAAAGAAGAATCTTTAAGACCCGTTTTAACCTATTCAATACTATACCTAACAAAGCTATTCTTCAGAAAGGAAGGACAAATAGAAATTATCATTGTAAATAATTTCTAACAAGGATCAGGAAATTCTTCAGATTAAGACAAAAATATGGTAAGGAACATGAAACCATATTACAGTATAAAATTGACTGGTAAAGGTAAATATGTAGTCAAATTATCAATGCTTTGTTTGGTTTAGTATTGAATATTGATGGATGGTTAATTGATTCTTTAACTTAGCATTTTGAGACACAATTTAGTCTTTCTTGGCCTTCAAGGTTTCTGCTGAGAAACCCATTTTAGGTCTTTAATAGTAACTGGTGATGTATAACCAGAAGTTTATGTATTTCTTTTGACTAATTTAGTTTTACTTCATTTAAATTTTTCTATCTATAAGCTTATGTGGCTTTTCTTCAAATGTGATGTGTATTCTAAACAATGATTCTTGTAATAGATTTGGCCCCACTTTTATTTTGTGAGATTCTAATGCTACAAGTATTATATCATAACATTTATATCATATGACAATTATTATTACGTTAATCATAAATATTTGGGTGAAACAGATTGATTAAAAAGAATGTGGAAACAACTGATTGTCCAAAAGAAGGAACTATGATTAATATTTATTATAATTCTTCAGCAAGGTGTATGTCTCTGATCTTACCCATTTTTCATAGTACTAAGCGCCTCTGAAAAAATGTACACACAGACTGGAGAGATGGCTCAGAGGTTAAGAGCACTGACTGCATATTGAGAGGTCCTGAGTTTAGTTCCCAGCAACCACATTATGGTTTCCAGCCATTTGTAATGGGATCAAATGCCCTCTTCTTGTATGTCTGAAGACAGAACATTGTACTCATATACATAAAATAAATAAACAAAACCTTAAAAAGAGAAAGAAGATATGTATATATGAAATGCTAAGTAAATAACACAAACTCAAAAGGCACACATCACTTCCATGATCTGTTCTTCCTACAGATCTTGGGATCATGCGAGTTTTTTAAACTACTTCCCTATTACATTTCACAATCATGTTCAATTTTTTAACCTTGGAACCCAAAACACAGTGCAACTGCCTACACTTGGGCTAGATCCACCATCTCATTTTCTTGGCCTGATACTTTCTTCTTCTTCAGGTCTGTCTTGGAGAATTAATTGCACATTTCTATAGGCTGATTTTGTCAGATTTCAGGCCCCGCCACTACTTCCCACAGTGAGCAGCTGACAAAGGTGTTTTCTTCCCGAAACGCTGACTATAGCTCTTGACATCTGCTATGGTACTGCATTCCTGCCAGAAGTATAAACTGAAGGGCAAAGTTGTTTTTTTTCTTTGCTAATTTCTCTGCTTGCATACACTGTTTTAAACATGAAACAACAGTAAAAAGAGTGTGCAATCGAGTACAGAACCTTCACTAATATTTACAATCAAATGTGAATATCATATCATAGTTTCATTGATACTTTTAGCACTTAATATATATATAAAGTAGAGTGTGTAGGTTACAAAAGGCTAGTTTAATTTTTCTATAATCAGAGTTTCAGGCTCTTGAAATATGTATTTAAATGAACATTGATAATATAATTATTACTCATGGATGTTAGACAATAAGTGTTCTACATACTGTGTCTTTGACACTGCTTTTTATAAACATAGTGTCCCAATGTCATTCTTACTTCTCACTTCATACCTCTTTCATCATTACTCTCATCACCACACACACACACACACACACACACACACACACACACACACACACACACGCACACACTGTTCTAGTTTGGTTCCTGTTGCTGTGATAAAACAGTAACAAACCAACTTGGAGGAGAAAAGAGATTATCTGACTTACACTTCTGGGTTTACTATGTTTATCACTGGGAAAAAAGAAGGCAAAAACTCAAGGCAGGAGATTGAAACAGAAATCATGGAAACATGTTGCAAATGTCTCAAACCCTCATGCTAAGGGATGGTACCACTCATGGTGAGTTGGAGACTCACAAATCAATCATTAATCAAGAAAATTACCTATAGGCTAATAAGATGGAGTTATTTTCTCATCTAAAATATCCTCTTCCCAAGTAACTCTAATTTTTTTAAGTTGATAAATGATTTCTTTCTTTTCTCTGTCTTTCTACCTATCTGTCATATATATATATAGGATATATAAGATATATCCTATATATATATGATACTCATCATCATCATTATCATCATCATTGTCATCATCATCAACATCGTCATCCTCATCACCAGGAAAATCATTTTACTTCTTCTAGATTCAATGCCTTCTTAAGGATGCAGAATGTCAATTTAAATTTAACAGCTTACTAAAATTAACACATTTTGATATATTCAAGATGGAGTTCTTACCTGTACCTTAAAGAAGCTCTAGTTGTGAAACAGAGTAAAATATAAGTAAGTTATACTTAATTATGATCTATGTAAGTAAGAAAGAGCTAATAAATGAAAGTATTTTGATGATATAATTATATGAGCACTTCTTAATACATCTATTTCACAATTTAAAATACTACTATGTCCAGTGTAAATCACAGGAATTAGGGCAAGAACTCTTCTAATACATTTGAGAAAATGAGAATGATACAGAATGAAGGAGATAGTTTACCAAAAATTTCTCAATATGTTTGTTTTCAATGATTCTTCCTAGAGAATAAATGGAAGTGTATGGCTGTTTAAATCTGAAATGCCATGGAAAGAAAACAATAACCCTGCACCATTTGTCCCAGACGCCACATTTTTTGTAACCATTGGAGAGGTTTCGAGTTGGTTGAAGCTAGGGATGCTGTTAACATTTGCAATGCACTGGACAGCTCAGGAAAAATAATCAAAGCACAAGATGCATATAATTCATGGGTAGAATATCTGGTTAGCATGTATAAGTTACTGGATTTAATCTGCTTTAACACAAGAAAAATAAAAATGCCCCAGATCACAGTGTATGTAATAGGGCTAAGATTGAGAAAGTGTATATCACATAATATTACAGACTTATAGTTGGTTCTGAGTAGGACTTTAGTAGACAATGAGTCAAAAGGAATAGTACACCTTTTCTCAGGGCTACACCCCATATGTCACCCTGGATATTGCTTGCCACAATAAACTAGGGATCAGAGCCCACTTCCCATATTGGACTTGCTTCAACCATTACCTACATGACTTATAGGTTCTGCCTCCATTGATTTTCATCAGTACTGAACACCTTCAGACTTTTTCTCATGAGTATTTTCTAAACAATACGTCAAGAATATTTTACTCATGTTTCTCATGAGTATTTTCTAAACAATTACTTAAATACCATTGGCATTGTATAAGAAATTATAAAAAATCTGGAGATTTAAATTATACCGAGGGTTGATCATAGAGTATATTCAAATAGTATGTCATTTTAAATAAGGCAATTTCACAGCAGACCTTAATGTCATGAAACCAGTCCTGCACAGATATGAAACAATAATTATCTTCCATTATTTTTGGAAGAAAACTCGATAGGCTACCACAACATACTGATACATGAAACAGTCTTGTTACTGTTATGTGGTGAATATTGATTAAAGATATCCTACAGTTACAGTTCAGACACATTTTTCTGTTCTTTTGTATGATTTTTTTGTGTCTAAGTGGTTATTTAAAGCTGTCCATGAAATAATCTTTTGCTTCCTTTAGATTATATTCACACAATACCATTTGTAGTGATAGATAACTTCTTATTTTCTAATACTGTGCTTGGAGATACACCATCAATGTGGACTTCATTTTGAAACTCTATTCTCATTTATTATCATCTTGCAAATAAAATACTACTAGTAGTGTGTTTAGAGATGGATCAATTGTGGCGTGGTCCTTTAATACATTTGTCATTTCCTTCAATCATAAAAATGAGTTCAGTGGAATAACTTATTGATCAGAGCAGACCATATTTCATGTTAATACAATACAGAGAGACTAAGAGACAAATTCTGCAAATTTCAGAAATGCCCTGTTTATACCAATATTTAGCCTCTGAGTTATATCACCTGAGAAGCTTGACCAATTTTGCCTCTGATTTGACAGTAAAACTATCACCCTTCCTTTTTTTGTTTTTTTGTTTGTTTTGTTTTGTTTTTGTTTTTTGTTTTTTGTTTTGTTTTTTTTTCCAAGACAGGGTTTCTCTGTGAAGTCCTGGCTGTCCTGGAACTCACTTTGTAGATCAGGCTGGCCTCGAACTCAGAGATCCGCCTGCCTCTGCCTCCCAAGTGCTGGGATTAAAGGTGTGAGCCACCATGCCAGACGAGTCACCCTTCTTTTATTTAAATTTTTACTTTTTATTGGTTATTTTATTTATTCGCATTTCAAGTATTGTCCCCCTTCCTGGTTTCCCCTCTGCAAAAAATACTATTGTCCTCCCCCTGCCGCTATGAGAGTATGTCCCACTACCCACCCACTCATTCCTGCCCTCACTGCCCTAGCATCCCTCTACACTGGAGCATTGAGTCTACATGACCAAACGCCTCCCCTCCCATTGAATACAGATGCGAATGCTCCCACCTAACCCTTAGACTGAGCACAGGGACTCCAAAGGAAGAGTTATGGGAAGGACTAGAGAAGCTGAAGGTGATGGCAACCCCGTAGTAAGAACAACAATGTCAACTAATCCGACCTCTCAAAGCTCCCAGGAACTAAATCACCAACCAAAGAGTACACATGAAGCAACCCATGGCTCCAGGTGAAAATGTAGCAGAGTTACTCTTCTAATCCCTCAACTTAACTGCCCTGTGTCTGCAGTTAGTCTGTGCTATTCTACTAGAACAGATAGTAGTTTCCACTTGAGATTTGAAGAAAGGACACTAGGAATGGAAATTACTTTATTCCTTATTTTTCCATAGAAAGAATTATTTTTTTTTACTGGATATTTTTTTATTTACATTTCAAATGTTATCTGCTTTCTCAGTTTCTCCTGGAAGCCCCCTATCCCATTCCCCCTCCCCCTGCTTCTATGAGGGTATTCCCCCACCCACCACCTCCCACCTCCCTGCCCTTACATTACCCTACACTGGGGAATCAAGCCTTCACAGGACCAAGAGCCTCTTTTCCCATTAATACCCTACAAGGCCATCCTCTGCTACATATGCAGCTGGAGCTGTGGGTCCCTCCATGTGTACTGCTTGGTTAGTGGTTTAGTCCCTGGGAGTTCTGGGGAGTCTGGTTGGTTGATAGTGTTGGTCTTCTTATGAGGTTGCAAACCCCTTCAGCTCCTTCACTCCTTTCTCTAACTCTTTCATTGGGGACCCTCTGCTCAGTCCACTGGTTGGCTGTGAGCATTCGCCTCTGTATTTGTCAGTCTCTGGCAAAGTGTCTCTTAACAGTAAATTATAACGTACTTGCAAAATGGCTTTTATAATAAATAGCTAGCCACAATTTAAAACATTTGAAATTATTTTTTTTATTCTGTCTTATCACCAAACTTAAATGAAACAATTTTATTGCATGCTAAATATTGAGTTAAAACCAATTTTTTTGTTTATTTGTTTGTTTTAGAAAAGAGAGGTTTGGGAAGTTCACAGGAATCTCTAGTTTCCTTAGGGAAAGTCTGAAAAAAAATTGCTTGGAGCTCATCCTAAATCATTTAATTGTATCACTCAATATTGTTGACTACTTTTTTTTCCCTGCACAACTAAAAGCCATCTCTAAGCACAAATTCAAAACAAGACAACTCAAATGAGGATAATATAGTTACATAGAGCCTCTTATCAAACCCTTTGCTATTTTAATGAATGTCATAGACTCAACTGAAAATGGAATAATTCAGTGTTTTTTTATCATCCCACCCCCCTTTGTGAAAGGTGATATACAGTCTAGATTTATTTTTCAAAAACTTCTCACATCCACTGGGTTATTTTTGTATATAATTTCAAGAAACTTAGAAATCAATGTTAGAGCTTGTTAAATTTTCCTTTACTTCTTAAGTTGTGCTGGTTAGTTTTACAATTGTCAATATGACAACATCTAGAATCCTCTGAAAAATGACCCTCTGAACTTCCCTGCAGGGAATTATCTTTTTAAATATTTTTATTTTTTAATTGAAATATAATTTCATCATGTTCCTTTTTTTCCATTTTTTTCCTCTTCAAGCCCTCATATGGGCTCCCTTGAGTCCTCCATGGCATCATAGTTGTGGCTGTTATACACACACACACACACACACACACACACACACACGCATATATAAAGCGTGTTCAGTCCACTTATTGCTGCTTTTATGTATATGATGTTAAGGCTGACATGTGGTACAGTACAACCAATTAAAGGCTCATTCCTGAGGAAAACCATATTTCCTGCTCTCAGCAGTCCTTATTTGCCTTACTTGCCTCATTTGCCTGTAGTCTATGATCTCAGGTTGCTGTGGTGTGATTTATCCTGTGTGGACAGCACCCCTCCCAGACTGGAATCTTGGACAATTCAGAGAAAGCTAAGAAGCCAAGCAGCAGCACACATTTCAAGGTTCTCTCTTTCTGCCCGAGACCCATTGATTCAACATCCTATTTCCTTCACTTTCCCACCTTGGATCGTAAGCTAAAATGATCCCAGTGTTTTATCATGCCGACAGAAAAAGAAACTGCAACATCCTTTAAATGCTAAAACACAGACATGCCAACAAAATTACAGGCATTAAACAACAGGCTGTGTGTACATGCTTTCTGCTGTATGAATAGTTACCAGTAACTTACTCCAGTAGTGATACCTGATTGACCTGATTGAGGATAACAAACATAGTATTTCTGTGTTAGCACATCACCCAATTTCTCAGATTTCTTTTTTTCCCATTTTTAATTAGGTATTTAGCTCATTTACATTTGCAATGCTATACCAAAAGTCCCCCATACCCACCCACCCCCACTCCCCTATCCACCCACTCCCCCTTTTTGGCCCTGGCGTTCCCCTGTACTGGGGCATATAAAGTTTGCAAGTCCAATGGGCCTCTCTTTCCAGTGATGGCCGACTAGGCCATCTTTTGATACATATGCAGCTAGAGTCAAGAGCTCCGGGGTACTGGTTAGTTCAGATTTCTATTTGCTGATATCCACTAGTTGCAGAAATGTATCAAAATGATATTGACTCCTGAAATTGGGTGCATCAAATTAGATCCTCTTGCCCCCATTTCTTTATCTTCTTAAATGAAAACAAAGTAACAGTAACTCTTCAGGTCAGTCCAGAGTCTGCTCTCAGTTGCAGTTGCAGTTAAAGATTGATCTGATGCCAAGAAGTGCTTGCTGACAGGAGCCTGGTATAGCTGTCTGGCTCTGCCAGAGTCTGACCAATACAGATGCTGATGCACACAGCCAATCATTGGACTAAGCACGGGGACCCAGATGGAGGAGATATGGGAAGAACTGAAGGAGTTAAAGGGGTTTGCAACCCCATAGGAAAAACAATAACATCAAACAATCAGAGCCCCCGGGGCTCCCAGAGACATAACCACCAACCAAAGAGCATACATGGAGGACCTAATGGCTCCAGCTGCATATGTAACAAAGGATTACCTTACCTCTCATGAGTGGGAAGGGAGCCTCTTGAACCTCTAGAGGCTCCATGACCCAGTGTAGGGGATGCTATGGTGCTGCGGCAGAAGGAAGTAGGTGGGATGGGGAGCACCCTCATAGAAGAAGGGGGAATGGGAGGGAATAGAGGGTATAACTGGGAAGGGGGATAACATTTGAAATGTAAATAAATAAAATAACTGATAAAATAAAATGTAAAAAAGATTGATCTGAAACAGAGAAGGGAAAAGTATTGTTTATTAGTCCATATTGGATTTCTTTTTCCAAATGACTCTGCGTGGACAAAAGAGTTTTGAGAATGGAAGTTACTCAGAAGACTGACAACTCAAAAAATAAAACAAGAAGCAAGCAAACAAACAAAAACCATAGATACTTTGTTTTATTCCAGAGGCAAAGAATCAGTGGTATTTAAATATGTGAAGAGAAGTCCAGCAGTTGTATGGATGTATGTATATAGATATATGTGTACAACAAGAAATTAATTTAGAGTAAAAGACCATGAATTTGAAAGAGAAGGTGGAAAGGAAGTAAGAAATGATCTAGTCAAAAGAGAGAAAATAATGATCCATTCAATTTTGTTGTAAGCAGTATTTTCTCTAAGTAGTTGCTCTTGTGATCCTATTCTGTGTAACATTAATACGGCGTGCCACGTAGCATAACATATTTTTATATAATAAGTAACACCACATGTAAAACAGCAGTTTTGTCTCGGGACCACATCCTTTCAGGATCTAAAATTCGAATTATATAACCTTCCTCATATGTTGTTTCAGCAAGTCTAGCCTGCATCTAAGAGTCTGACTGGGAGCATTTGCAAAGCATGGCTGTCTGCTCCCAATTCTTCATACAAAAATTTCCATTAATCTAACTCAGAAGGATTTTTCACAAAGCAAATTAACGGAGTGGAAATTCATGGTGCATTAATTCCCAGCCATTCTGTTCTGCAAACCTGCTTCTGTTCCTGGAACACTGGGTAGAGGATACATGTTCTCCTGTGCTCTGATCATCCCAAAGGTTTGCAGTAAAGTAACTGAAGGCCAAACAAATGTCATTAATAATGCTATCAACAGTTCCTAGGAGTCCTGATTCTGCAAAGGGTTCAGGACAATGCTGAAATGAAATTGTTGCTTCTGCACAATTCGGGAAATAACAAAGAAAACTTACTTTTTTATTGGGATCATTTCTCACTTTTTTCCATCTTGACTGTCTTTCAAATTCATGAACTCTTACTTTAAATTAATTTTTGTTGTATACATGTATGTACGTATATACATACAACAGCAAGACTTTTCTGAACATATTTAAATACCACTGATTCTTTGCCTCTGGCATAAGAGAAAGTGTATCTACAGTTTTGCTTGCTTGTTTGCTGTTTTGTTTTCTTGCTTTTTTATTTTGTTTTATTTTGTTGCAGTTGTTTGTTTGCTTGTTTTGAGTTTTCAGTCTTCTGACTAACTGGCATTCCCAAAACCCTTTTGTCCACACATAGCCATTTGGAAAAAAAAATCTAATATGGATCTACATCAATGTTCATTTTATTAGTAGATTTGGTACATTTAAGCAGACCAGTCAGTCTTTTTCTTGATTCTTCACAAAAGGAAAAGTAGATCTTGGTTTGACCTTTGTCTTCCCATATCTTTAGCAGCTCCAATCTAGAGATTTAAGATGCATATTCTTTGTGAAAGCTGCTCCACATTTCAAAAATACTCTCCAAAATTAGCTACTAAAAAGCTGATACAGTAGCAAGCTTGTTGTTGCAATCTGTATCAAGGAAAACTCATGAATTAAACAGAGATGGATTTGGTGCCATCTGGACTCAGTATGAGGTTTAAGTCTGTGTTTGAATACCTTTTCATCATCTGTTAGCTAAGCAGAGCACCAACAGCTAAATGAGAGGTAACTAGGGTAACCTGGCTGAACCTGACCTTACTCTAAATATTAGCACTAATATTTATTTCAATAAGAAAATGTTTTGATTTCCTTGGATAATACTAACATATTACTTTAGAGTAAATATACATTTGGCAAGCACATTTGATAGTTTTCGCATCTTCATTGCTCAGGGATATTCATGGATCCCTCCACCAGTCTGTACACACAGGCTTGTTTCTCTTCCCAGGATACCACTCCAGGGTGGAAAAACATTCTGAGGATTGGGACAGCTAGAGCTAACTCTGGGGGTCCCTGATTCTGTGACAAGACCTGGGCCATCTGGTTCTCAGGCTCTCGGACACCCAGGCGCCTCTGTGAGCCTTAGAATAGCTGAGACCCCACTGGGGGTGGAGACAGAGGTGGGGAGGGGGAATTTGGGGGAGTGCAGAGCTCCAGCTGGTCCCAGTGGGAGATTCCTTGGCTTGTCTGTGGTTGGCTTGAGCTTGGCTTGGTTGTGGCTGTGGCTGGGAGCATAGTGAGGCCTTCTAGGAGATCTTCCCAGGATCTGCTTTGATGAGTGTGTCTGCCTTAGCCTTTATGCTTCAGTGATGCACAGTCACTAGACCCTGTTCACATAGTTTTCATACTTAAAACTCTCGATTCTTGATGCAAGATTCAAAGGTTTGGATTTTTTTCTCCTAACCAACCTTATGGATTGAAATAGAAAGAGGATGAATACAGGCTGTAATCGCCTCTCTGGAGAGGAAAGAGAAGAGAATTGTAGGCCAAAAGTAATAATGGTTGAGGTTAGAGAGAACAAAGAACAATGGGGGGAAAGAAATTACTCTAGAAAAAAGTAGATGATAGTGACTCAGTGTTGGTGCCAAGGTTTTGGAGTTTCAGTACTCCAAAGCACTCAGCAGATTGTCTTCAAGGTTCTAAGTTTAAAGCTAGAGCACAATTCTATATCTTTGCACTAGAGCCAGTTATCCACACGAGAAAACATAGTTCAAATGAAAACAAGAAAGGAAGACTTCTATCAAAAAGTCTTCCTGTGTGTCAACCTATATTGCACTGTCAGGAACTGGAGGGCAGCTGGAGGAAAGGATTTTATGTCTTATTGAATTATTATCAAAGAGAAAATCTTGAAATTTCCTAGAAGGAAGAGTGTAAAAGGATATAGAACAGGACACTTTAAGTAAATACCAAAGTTCTGGTGTTAGGCTATAATAGAAGAATTCATTGCCAAGCCTGTAGAAACCCCAGAGACTGGAGGTGCTTCAAATTTCACTGGAGACATCTGTTATTTTCATGTGCTTCTAATTATACCAATTTAGTTTCTAATTGAGCAATCACTTATCACATTACTCTATAAGTAGAACATTTTTTATGATCCTAGTCAAATCTTATCATTTTGATATTATATTAATGACTCAATTAAAAGTGCCTTTGTTTAATTTTTTGTTTACTTATGAGTACAGAGATTTTATTAGCACACTCTTGATTAACACAGCCACATCTCCACCTGTTCTGTTGTTTCATGGAACCAGAGCAAGCTGATCATTTTTGACCTGTCTGCCATTCCTTCTTTAAATGCCATTGCTATCAACAGTATTTCCCCAATATGACTCCTCAGCCACTTACAATGTTAGTAACAGATCTGAATTTCACAGTGCCTAAGCTCCAGAGGGCAGTCCACTGTGCAGTAAAGTAGACCTGTAAAGTAGCTGAAGATAATACTTGAGGGGAAAATAAGCATGGAAGAGAATTCAGCCATAAATCATTACGAAACAGCCATTTTCCAATACTGTCATTGTATGATATAACTGCATAACATTATATAACATCATGCAACAATTATTACCTTGTTAATACTTTTATCCCATTCCATGTTTCTGTCCTTAGAAAGTACCAAGAGCTTTACATTATAGGCAGACACTATAGAGATCAGATATTTGTTGCTTGTTTTTTTTTTTTTTTTATCTTATTAAAAAACCTGATTTTGCAGTTGTGGTTATATATGTGCTATCTATGCAACAACTATATGTGATCACATATTATCATCATTATAATAGATTTCAAAGACTAGTATTTATAGAAAACTTCAATGTGTTTATCATACTTTATTTAATTTAAGTATTCATATTTATATGTACATATTTCTGTAAATTATAAAATTACAATTAATAGAGATGGAGAGATGGGCCAGTAGTTAATGACACTTGTTAATTCCAAGGAGTCTGACTTTGGTCCCAATACCCAGTTCAGATGACTCATAACTACTTGCAACTTCAAATCATATGCACAGTGATAGACACACATACAAGTAACTGGGAAAAATGTGAATTGCGGGGTTATCTTGTAAAGTAGTGCAAGTGTACTCTTAATATTTCTGTACAAATCAAGTACTCAGTTGTTTATAACTAGTTGCCCTATGCGACCTTAGTTAGGACCTGTATAGGATGAATTTCCACCTACCATAAACATAACAATATTTCTGTGACTTAAGATACATACATTGTGTTTCATAGTTGTATCAGATGGGGCTGTTAATCTGCTGTATTAGCTGAACTCTGCTTATAATATTTTAACCAAACATTGTTACCTAATAACATGAAATTTAAAAACAGATCGTCCAGCTGCCATAGCTCCTCCACAATATCCTGAATATTCCAGAAACCTATGCAGTCGGTTCTACCCCATGTTTGTCTCATGACCACACTTGTTGGCTCCTATAGGCTGTGCAGCTACATCAGGACTTGTCAGAAAATTCCCCTTTATCATGAGAGGCATGCCCAGAATTGAGCTTTTATATTGTTTGAAATGGTATTGAGGTATGTAGTTTTATTTTATTTTACCTGATCACAAACTATAGTGATATATATATGTAATATCTATGTAATCTGAGATTCTAGAAACACCAGGCTAAAGAGGCAGATTTGTAGACAATAAAACTAAAAGAAAGAAGAAACAAGGATGAAGTGATTTGATATACCAACATTATTTTCTCTAAGAGAAGTTCTCATTAGGCCAGTTCTCTAATTGCTGATTTCTAACTAGTTGCCCAGTGTTCTCTTCATCCTAGGAAGCTGCTCAGTCCATTATCAGTGTAATTATGCATCACCCATCTCTAGTGTTTCATGTCAGACTTGATCTGGCCTGTTGTCTCATTCAGAAATAATACATTTCCATTAATTTTATATATGTCTTATAATCCTTCTCCCAAATACCATTTTAGTCTGCTTTGCTGATTTCTATAATTTGTCAACTAAGATTCCAATAGCTAATACTATATTTCTAAGATAGAAATGGCTTCTCATCTGACAATAAGGTTATTGAATTAATATAATTACTTCATAGATATCATTGCTCTCTAGAGGGAGCAATATTCAAGAGAAAGCCTGCCAAATGATTTAATAATTTTCCGAAATAACAAAGCACAAAATTTTTTGTGTGATACTTTCATAAGACATGATCTTCCTCTAATTTTTCTCAAGAGGAATGTATGTATCTAGCTTGATGCTCCTTAGTTTTATAATTATATAATTTGTACATAACCATTTTTTTCTCAATGGAGGGAAAAATCAGTCTGTTCAATCTAATGCTCAAGGAAAATAGTTACGTTCAGTCTCTTAGGAAAGATGTACTGCTGCCTTTCTTACAATAAGAAAAATACAGAAACAACTGGCAGTGCCTTCCTGCCTCAGGAGAATGTCCTAACATTGCTTATTTTTAAGGTAGCATAAGCTAAATATATCCTTAAGATCTTCTAAGAATCAGTCTCATTTGCTATGTTCCTCAAGAGTTAGTCTGAAAGCAGATTCCTGCTACACTGGAATAACCTAAACTAAAGCTTCTACTTCTGACCACAACGAAGCTCAGCTTCAAATTAGAACTGAAGAAATCCGATGTCAGATTAAAGCTCTCCATTTCTCAAATACAAATACATGCAAAGCTGCCTTAAAACTACGCCATGAGACTTACAGTCATACTCTGTAATCATCATAAAATTGCTGGCCAATCAGCATGTGCTCAGTGAAATTCCTGATGGAATCATTTTGCAACATCGTGGTCTCCTTAAACCACAATAACAGGAAACATAAGAAATCTTAGCTAAAATAACGTTTATTGGTGAAGTTCATAGCTTTCAGATATTCCTATCATGCAAGAAAACAATCAGTTAGACTATAGTCCAAAGTACAATATTTTCAGTTCCATGATAGAAAAATATATTTACTCCCATTTTTATGAGAGAGGTCAACCAAATGGATAGAACTAGAAAGACTACTTTAAACATTCCATTCATTTGCCTACAAATTTCTCGAAGTTGTCATTTTCAATAGCTGAGTAGTACTTTATTGTGTAAATGTATTACATTTTTCTGTATCCATTCTTCCATTGAGGGACATCTGGGTTGTTTCCAGCTTCTTGCTTATAAATAAGGCTGCTATGGACACAATGGAGAATGTGTCTTTGTATTAAGTTGGAGTATCTTTTGGGTATATTTCCAGGAGTGGTATAGTTGGGTCTTTAGGAAGAGTTATTTCCAATTGTTCGAGGAACTGCCAAATTGATGAAACTAGAAAATATCATCCTGAGTGAGGTAACCCAGACCAAAAGGACATACATGGTATGAACTCACTGATAAGTGGATATTGGCCCAAAAGCTCAGAATACCAATGATACAATTCACAGACCATATGAATCTTAACATGAAGAAAGTCTAGTGTGGGAAGGCTTCAAACCCTCTTAGAAGGGGTAATGAAAGACCCACAACGTGAGGACTCCCCCACGTTCTGACTCAGGAGAGGCGACACCCCAAAATCACCAACGAGAAAACGGTCTTGTTGCAAATTGCAAGAGGATTTTTATTCAAGAGCGCTCTCGGGCCCACGGTCATACACCACCAGGGGTAGAGGACTGTGGCGCCCCGAGTAGCTGAGTAAGGGGGTATTTAAAGGAGAAAAACCACAACTCAAGGAGGTGGGAAGGGCGTTGTTGGAAAATACCAAAAAATACCAGATAAGAGTCACAAGGAAGTACAAAGTCACAGGTGTCACAAGGAATACCTGGTAATTGTTAACTCTCAAGACAGTTTCTAAGAGCCCCTAACAATAGCACATTTGCATTGCAGCTTCTGGTAATGGTCAGGGTGACTTTCTTTGAATGAATACTTCTTGAACTCAGGAAGTGGGTGGGTGGAGGAATGTCACTATCTGTTTTATGATTAGCATACCTCGGAGCACTGAGTTTACTACTCTTTCATTAACAAAATAATCATGAGAGGAAGGGGCAAGGAGGAATCTCAATAGAAGAGGGGAGGTGAAGGAAAGGGGGAGCATGTATGGCAAGAGACAGGAGAGAAATCCAGTGGGCTAAAAGAATGAATAGAAGTAGCAGTGGGGAGTAGGGAACTTAGGGAACCACTAGAAAGTCCTAGGCCAGACACCAGTGATGCAAGAGGCTCTCAGGTGCCAGTAGGGATGAAATTAGCTGAAGAACTTAACAACAGGAAGATAGAGCTGAAGAGACCAGCTCCAGTAGATAGACATGGCCCTCAGTGGAGGGATGGGACCACCCACCCATCTAAAAATTTTTAGCCAGAATTCTTTCTTTCTAAAGGAAATGCAGGGACAAAAATGGAGCAGAGGCTGAAGGAAAGGCCATTCAGATACCAAACCCTGACACTATTGCTGATGCCAACATGTGCTTGCAGAAAAGAGTCTGGTATGGCTATCCTCTGAGAGGCTTTTCTAGCACCTAAGACAGATACAGACACAGCCAACCATTGGACTGAGCCTAGAGACCTCAATGGAAGAGTGAGGGGAAGGGATGAAGGAGCTGAAGGAGATTGCAACTCCAGAGAAAGAACCAGACCGCTCAGAGTTCCCACGGAAAAAATGACCAACCCAAGAGTATACGTGAAGATTCTAGGCCTCAGTATAGGGGAATGCCAGGGCCAGGAAGCAGGAGTGGGTGGGTTGGGGACCAGGGGGAGGGGATAGGGTATAGGGGGTTTTCAGAGAGGAAACTAGGAAAGGGGATAGCATTTGAAATGTAAGTGAAGAAAATATCTCATAAAAATAAAGAGTATATATGGGCGGGTCCATGGCTCCCACTACATATGTAGCAGAGGACTGCCTCATCTGGCATCAGTGGGAGGGAAGGCAGTTGGTCCTGTGGAGGCTTGATGTTCCAGAGTAGGGGGATACTAAAGGGGTGAGGTGGAGGTGTGGGGCACCACCCTCTTAGAGGCAAAAAGGAGGGGAATGGAGTAGGGTTCCTGGAGGGGAGATCCAGGGTAAAGAAGACATTTGAAATGTAAACAAATACCATAATTAATAAATTAGAAAAGTGGTCCTTCTGTTTCTCAAAATTAATCTTAAAGGAGATCCTGCCAAGATGCTTTACACTGTAAGAAGAGAAGCTAAGATCTGGTTCAAATAGGATACTCTATGTGATGAGGAATATGAGAGGACTGAAGACTATTCCACTCCATAGTGATGTCCTTTTGACCAGATTTGATAAGAAAAATACCAACTCTCTGCACACAGCTTTGGACAAAGAACTTTTTTGGATGCCACATTTGTTTCAGTATTAACAAAAACTTGATGCCTGTGCATACTCCTTCTGCAGTTGTGGGTAGTTATATCAAAGGTATTGTGGGTGATGTGTATGTCTTACAAAGAAATGATTGTACTGGAATTATAATGTCTTAATTTAAAATATATCATATTTACTCTCGAAATGACATATTACACTAATTTGTATTTTATAACAATTTGTGAATTTTCAGTTTTTGATGTTGTCGCAAACTGATCATTTCAAATTGTCACTTACCTAATTTTCTTTCTTTTAAATAAATTTATAGTATCCAATTATAAGAGGCATGTAGACTAGACTAGACAATAACTAGAAGAGTAAGCCATACCTTCAACATGTTTTATACATTTTTTTTCGTGAAAATATACTACAAAATACCTTTCAAATTAATGGAAGCAACACCCAAGCCCTCTCTCTTTCTAGGCTATGGAATAACCATTTTTCCTGAAACATGGGGCAACTGCAAATGACAACATTCTAGAGTTGGGTTTCAGTAGTGTGATAACAACTTATACAAGGTGGTTAAGGAGCAATAAAAATCTGGTTATTTATAGCCTCTACAGGCTACATGGACAACTAGATTCTGATAATCTACAGAATATTTTTAATGTAATATTTTTAGTTAGCAAAAATGTCTTTTCACCACTAATTGGAAATAAGTACAATTAAAGTTTGGGGCTGAGATTCCTCTGCCTTGTCACTGTCTTGAGTATAGGATAGTATCTAATGCCACCATTCAGGTTTTTGAATTCTACATCCCAGAATGTCAAGAACTAGCTAACAATATCAAGGGTAAATTAGCCATCATTAGGGAATAAATTAAACCAACACATTGAAATAGTTTATAATAATTATATGCAGTTTACCAATGATTTAGAATGTAAATAAGTTCATAATATTATGAAAATGAGTGCCTTGTATCAAGAACATTTATTCAACCCCATAATGTTGCCTGAACAGATTTCTGGTTTTAGGCAGGAAAAAAAAAGATGTAACCACATTTTACCTCATCTTTTGTTCCACTGGTAATACTGACATTTCTTTTACTCCATGTTCAGAATTCATGTAATTTTAGTTCAAACTGAATTTTTAATAAGCTGAAGATGCCATGGTTCATATTTATTGTAATAAAGTAGACCAAAGGCAGAGGTAAAACCTTGTCAGAAAAGATAATATGAAAATATGTATTATCTAGATAAGAAAAATAAATTTCACCTGAGATGTTCATGGATTTAGTCTGCTGCCTAAATTTTCATGTCTCAACACTGTGATATTAATTGTGTAGATATTTCATATCTTGAAAGCATTTTGAACTGAGTTTTTAAACAGGACAACACTTAGAGAAATCCAAGTGGTCCTTGGCTTCTGAACAATAATTTAAAATGCTAAACTAATTTTAGTACAAATTTTTATAATGAAAGCCATAACTCTAAAAATAGTAGTGACAGATGGGTGAAACATTTTAAAATATACAATGAAAAGTAATTATTAGAGGTTGGAGAGATGTCTCAATGGTTGAGAGCACTTAGAGCACCTAGAGAGGACATGGGTTTGGTTCATATCAAGGTGGCTCACAAAAATCATGTCCTTCTAGTTCCAGGGGAATCTGAAGCCATCTTTTAGCCTCTGAGAGTACTGCATGCACATGGTGTACGTACCCACATTTAGGTACACACTCATTTATACAATAAAATGAAGTAAATCTTTAGCTCTCTAAACCAAAGAGTTATATTTAAGAGGAAGCTTATCAGTTAAGCTCTATGACTCAAACCTTGATTGTCTGAGTCAGGATTGTATTAATGACTTGGTTACCTCGTATTACCATTACTGACTAATTATGTAATCACAGGCAGAAAAAAAAAATGCTTATTTTGAATTCTAAAAAATAATCTTTACTTTGTCTTCTTGTAAGGAAACTTTTTGCCATATTTGTAACATCATTTCAAAACCATTATATGTATATATACATATATGTGTGTGTATATATATTAAACTTACTTGCTGGTAATATGTATTCACACAAACATTCTCCACAGTCTTTGGTCTTTGTCTGTTACTTTTGATAATTTCAAATATTAAACAGATGTTCCTAGACATAGGATGTGATAAAGCAGTAATTAGAAGTTTGTGTTCAGTGGGATAAAACTTCTAATTGTGCAAGATGAATTAGTACAAGAGATCTATTATACAGCATCAAGCCCATCCTGAACAGCATTATATTGTTAAACACTTCAGTTAATACTTAAACTTTGCTATAAGAGTAAATCATAGGTTAGATGTTTTCTCCACAGTAACAATGCCAAGCAAACCTGGATGTTGAATGCATGGAAAAAAAAATGACAAAGAGCTTCCAATCAGGAACTCCCAAAGACTTTGTGTGTCCTACATGATTAACAAGCTCTCATCCATGTTTGATTAGTTTTTGTAACACAGAGGAGTTCTATTCCATTGTGAATCATCTAAACCTTGTAATATTAAATATTGTTACATTTCTGCAAATAAATTATTTTTATTTCCATGGCTTTCATTTCCATATACATTATAACTTGTATTATATTATCTGTGACAAATTATAATTCTGCTGTATGAATGGAACATACATTGAAGCAAAAAAATGACATATTTGAAGTTAATTTTAATTTTGGTAGGTAAAACAACTTCTTGTGAAGTACATTCCTTAGAGAACAGCCTTGAGTATCCATATAGAATGGCAGAAATACATACGGGTTGTACTTTTTAAGATTCACAATCTGCTATATGTTTTCTTGGCAAAAGCTGGCCTAATTTCTGTGACCACGATAAATAAATTATATGGATAGAAACCAGATTAAATACAATTGAGAAGCAAAAAAAATCAGTGGTACGTATAAAATCACCCTTTGTGATTTTCTGTATTAAGCATGAGTGTTTCTATTTTTATACCTATTTTACAGATAATATGTTCCATAAATAATTTATTCAATAAATGTTTTTGTCACTATTGTATGGAGTTTTGTGTGCCTTAATTTACTCAAAATTCAAAAGTTTACTAACTATACTAGCGTACCTTAGATGACATATCTTATTACAAATCATTTTAAGATACCTATAATTTTCATTTGTCCATTCACTGTTTGTTTAACAGAGGCTAATACTTTCTGTACTCAGTGTGTCCTGACTCTTAACTAATTACTTTCCCACTTCTTTGTTGAAGCCTTTAAAAACTCATTTCCCTTATTCTCTCATCAGTGCCTTAAATCTTAGCAATTAGAGTCATCTTCCACTTTCTGCATTCATATGAATTGTCTATTATTTGTTTGTTTCCCTTGCTTTTAACTTTTAGGGCATTATAGGTAAGTGGCCAGCAAATACAAAATACAAGATCCTTTTGCATGTTGGATCCATTTCAGGAAACTTATGGCATCCTCTAGGCTTCTTTCAAGCTGTGATAATACCTCTGTCATTTTTTGTTTTTATTGCATTGATACTTTTATAGATAGTGGTTCAATTATTTTTGTAAATTGCTACTATATATGGGTTTTCAAATACTTTCCCACGAATGGATAAATGTGACATATTTTGTGTAAGAAAGCAAGCGAATATAGAGACTATGTGGTCTCTCAGATCATGTCAGGGAAAATGTACCAGCGTCATCATGGCTGATGATACTCTCTAGTGTGGGGCACTGGGCTATGCACAGACAGGCTGGTCTCCAGTCGAGCTGAGGTCTGAACCCCGGTAAGGTGATAATTCACCTACATGACATGGTAGGCGTTCCCTCATGCTCCTGGAACTCTGGCTCCTGTCTAAGTTACTGCCCACCACAGTCCCCACAAGAGAAGCATGGCTAGAAGTCATGTAAGCAATTTCCCAAGCTTCTTATTTTCAGGCTAAACTCCTCCCCAGTTACCTAGCAACAGTAAAGACCACAAAAAGGGGCTGTTAGGCCCCTCTTCACCTCTCTCTTACTTCTCACTCTCACCCTCTCACTTCTCTCTCTTTGTCTTCTCTCCTCTCTCTTTGTCTTCTCCTCTCCTCTCCTCTCTCTCTTACTCTTACTCTCTTTCTCTTTAGCCCCCCCCCCTTCTACCTTCTCTCTTTCTCCCTGCCTTTCTACTATAAAGCTCTAAAATCATAAACTGTCTCTGCTTATCAAGGCCCTCCATGCTTGGAGGATGAGATAGGCTTTCTCCTAATGAGCTTTTTCTAATCTCCTGATGGAAGGCCTTCCTGTGCTCCATTCAAGATCTGCTGCACTCACTCACAATGGTGTGGGAACCTCTCTTGCCTCATCCCTCTCTCCCATAACCCCAGGGCTTTAGAGAGTAGCCACTGGACTCCCAGTTTGGGCTATCCCTTGTCCTCCCTCCGAAGCGTGGGTCAGAGGCTTGGATGCCCACCTGGAGCTGAGTGGAAAGAGTCTGGCAGCCCTCCCACATCTGCCTGACCAGAGCATAGGTGGCACTCTGGCGGGGTGTGGGTCTTTCCTCCCTCTTTTCCCCAGGGCCTCCTTTTTAGTTCCCATATTCTAGCACTTAATCTAGATCATTTCTTCATAGTAATCTTCTACATTCTCTTCAATAGTGACAAACACCTTAGGAAAAAAATACTTCGAACTGCTATAATTATAATGTTTTTTTTTTCAAAATTTTACCCAGTAATCTACCATCTATTAGTTTGCTGTGTCTATAACCAAAAGACCCAACAAGCAGCTGAAAGAGCCAGATACAGATAATTATACCCAACTATGGACAGAAGCTGCTGATCCCTATGGTTGAATTAGGGAAAAATCTTGAAGAAGCTGAGGAGGAGGGCAACCCTGTAGAAGGACCAGCAGTCTCAATTAACCTGGACCACTGAGATCTCTCAGACACTGCACCACCAACCAGGCAGCATACACTAGATGATATGTGACACTGCCCCCCAACACATATACCGCAGAGGACTGCTGAGTCTAGGCTCAATCAGAGAAGATGCACCTAACCCTCAAGAGACTGGCAGCCCCAGGGAGTGGGGAGGTCTGGCGGGGTGAGGGTTAGGGTGTGGGGACATCCTCATGGAGAAAAGGAGGTGGAGGAGGTATGGGATGTGGAACAGTCAGAGGGTGAGGATAAATCTGGAATTAAAAAAAGAAAAGATTAACTAAAATTAAAAAACAAAAAGCAAAAACAATCATTATGGTGGTGTTTACTGAAGGACAGCTTCTTATTGTCCTCCTTTATTACCGGTAAAGAACAACTGTCCATTATTCCCCAATTACTATCCAATCACTTATCTACATATCTTGACTCTTGAATATCAAAGTTACTTGACTATGTATAATATAACATTATTGATACTTGCGTTGTTTTCTTCAGCATCTAACGGGTTCTTTAGAGGTGCATCTTTTTGTTGCACTCCCATTGGCTTCATGTTTCCTGTATTCTCTCTCTGCTTTTGTTGATTGACCTGGTTAAGGCCATTTTGATTTGCGACCACCATGATTAAATGTAAACTTCAGCACATGTACAGGGCTTGCACTGACTAGGTCTCCCATCACTGTTATGAACCAAAACAA
The DNA here is from genome assembly GCF_000001635.26 of Mus musculus. Lineage (NCBI taxonomy): Eukaryota > Metazoa > Chordata > Mammalia > Rodentia > Muridae > Mus > Mus musculus. The sequence continues at coordinate 41,215,631 of NC_000083.6, read as the reverse complement.
ATCAATGAATTGTGGAGCTCTGTGAGCAGATCCTGACACTGACTGTGGGTCCACACCATGAATATACTGTCATCCTTGGTAACAGTTTGACCCAAGTCATGGGCACTCCAACTTGATGCAGTGAGTCATTTTATCCTATTTCTGATACAAACCATGGACTCCAATGTTCTTACCGCCTTTCAGGAGCCCCACTTTTGTCGGTAAATTTTCCATTGAACCACATGCTGCAACATGAGTTTATCTATCTCTTTTTAAGTCTCATGGATCCTTGAAGTAACTAGTAAGACAGGACTATGTATTTTGTGTAGCAATGATATAGTCTACATTATTCTAGATTCATTTTATATTTCTCTGCTCTAGTTCCTCTAACAGAGGCTTTTCCCAAATAAAATTTGTTTGCTAATGGTTGCTAGGTGTGCTCTTTGGTATTAGAACATATAGTTACTAAACCTCGGGGAACAAACCAGTAAGTATAGAAACAAATTCATGTATCTTGTTTTCTTCTACAACGAGTGTTTCTACATGTATATATGTGTATATATGCATCTCTTAATTCACTCTAATACATATGATTCTAACTCAATAGTATGCTGAGTATTTACTATTTATTCATCTTTTTCTCCCTGATGTCAAACTTCTTTTTTTCAGATAGACAATTCATCATCAGTGAAGTTCAACTATCTTTCTCTGAAATACTTTTTAACTGTTTTCAATATACCTTGTCCTATTTCGTTTTCTGTTGCTATGAGGAACACTATGACCCAAAGCGACATGTGCAGAAAAAGGTTTATTTGGGTTACAGGTTATAGTCCACCATCATGGGTAGCCAAGGAAGGCACCAGAGGCAGCCAGCATAAATTTCCCAAAGTTTCATCACAAATTGCCAAACAGAACATGTGACAAGCAGAGTGGCTTGCTAATCTGTCTCATCTTGGGATCATTATTTCCAAGTCCATGATATCAATACCTACTGAACATTTTGATGTGGAGCTCTATTTGAAGAGAGGTGAGCATGGTGTAGAGGGCTTCTCTCTACCCACACAATAACCCCAATACTACCATTATTCCTCCTGAGCCTCAATTGTCCTCTTGGACCGTAATAGGACACTTGACTTAGAATAACACCAACAAAGGTTGGCTGGACCTTCCCATAATAATTAATGAAGAAAATGCCCTGCATATATGCCCACAGACCAATCTTATGGAGGCAATTCCTCAACTGCAGTTTCCTCTTCTTGCCTGATTCTAGTTTGTGTCATGTTGACAAAAATCTAACCAGCACACCCCCAGTATATATATCAAATAGTTTCAAAATTGTTGATAAGAGAGAACAATTTATACCTTCTCTTCTTCTACAGGAAAATTTTCCATGTAATTATATCCTAATGCATATTTCTCATGAGTATAAAGAAATTATAGAAGATATATTGTGTTTGATGGGAAAACTGAAGAAGTGAGCAACCAAACATATAAGGATGACAACATTAAACAAGACCACTGCTTTTGAGCAAGGTAAGGTTATATTGCTTAGTGCAACTTTACGATCACTCCTTTTTGACAGATAGAAGTCTACAAGTTGAGCAAATCCTAGGTGCTGCTACCACTGAATCAAAGTCCTGGAAAGAAGGCTAAGCAATTTATGTTTCAACAAGCTCTATTGATTATTCTGATGTATGCTGATGATTAAAAACAACTGGCACAGCAATCAAAAGGCAATGGATTGACCAAGACTTTGAAGTAATAAAGATATTGCAAACAAAGGATTTATGAATGATCTCATAGGCTTTGCTTTCGCAATGAAACAGCAGTAGAAACTACACTATAAAAGCTAATATTGAAAAAGAAACGTTTTTTAGTTAAAAAGTAAATAATGTTGTAATTACAGATTAGAGGGAATTGGAAAGAATATTTATGTGTGGGTTACTGCTGCAGTGAAAGTTTCTAAATGAGAATGTGTATGTGTGAATAAAAGTGATTTAAAGGGGGAAATACAATCAGCATGGAAGTAGATATTTTTAATTTAAGCACTATAACTGTAACAAAAGAGTTCTACTTCTGTATTACTCTAAGCACAATTAATTAATCTTGGAATGTACTCTTGTTTCCACTGTCACCATCCTAGTACAAGCCAGAACATCTCTCATCTGGCTCTCATCATAGTTTCCTGATATTGTTTGTGGCTTTTATGGTACCCTAAATATTTTTCACATGTCAGACAATGATAGTTAGATCCAGAAAAAAATACCTATCTTCTAAACTTACCAACTGTTTCCATTTTGGGGAACATGAAATCAAAACATGCCACCAACCAAAATGGCTTAGACTCAGTCTCTGCCTTCTTTTTAATTGCCTCATTCATTCATACATATATGTTTGCATATGATGGTTATGTATATATGTATGTATTTATGCATGCATGCATATGATATATGGATTTAACTCTAATCTTTGTTAGGCTATAGTGACTATCTGATCTTACAGCATAGCCTCAGATCTATATTCTCACTAGTCCTTCTTACTAAACACTCTCTTCCAAGCTTGACACATGGTGATTCCTATTTACCAGTCGTGTCAATTTCAGCATTATGTTTTTAATTAGACTTTTTTACTACTAAATATGAAGAAGCCCCAATCATTGCATACCATTTTGGTGCTTAGCTTTTCATAAAATCATATTGCTTATGAAAATAAAACTATGTATAAAATCAACATAAAGAATATAGACTATTGTACCTAATTTTTTGATTATTTACTGAGCCTCATATCAGCATAACATAAACTCTATGATGTCCCAAACCTCTCATGTCTATGGGACTTCCTTTTGAGTATAGTAAAATGTATTCAACAAATTCTTATTGAAATATGTAAAGGCTTACTTTGACATTATACTTCACCTCATGATATGTCCCTCCTCCACAAGATTGCTTACTTTTTGATAAAAAATTGTGAATTTTGTGTGCATTTAAATTTATAAAAATCCAATTATCTTAAAGTAAAATTATCAATAAATTGATCATTACATGTCCACATTATCCACTCATTGCCTTTACAGGTTAATAAAGATATCACAAAACTCTATATGTATCACTGTTTTGAAGTTCACCAAAGTTCAAGGATAAAGTGAATATAACTAAATGTCTCTCAGAATATTTGTGTTAATGAACTAAAATACATTTGGAGTACGGAATGCCAAGCTTATTATTGCTTGTTCTTTTCTGTTTTCCAGACATAACATTCTTTCTCAAATCATTTGTTTTCCAGATAACACATGGAAAATAAATCCTCTGGTCAAATTTAAGCACAAATGCATCATCTACCCCAAAATTTAAAAGACATTTCATAGCAATAAATGAATGACATAAAATAGCAATAATGACACATTAAAATTGCATGACGTTCAAAGCTGTAGAAAGAAATAAAATGTTATTAGCAAGCAGAGACATTGCTTCTGTATTTGTTTTCTGTTCTCTCACTGAAGTTGAGATACTGGCATAGATGAGCGAGGTGTGTGGGTCCATGATTTGATGGTGATGCACTATTACATACCCGCCTTCATGAAAAGCTTCTCTTCTCTAACATAGCTTATCAGATGCCTTGTTGAAAACGGTGCTGTTTAATTAATTTTTATCTCTTGTCACTCAGACTATAAGCTCTCTGGAAAATATGTGTGTTGAGAAGTTTTGCACATTATTGATGGTAAACAATATTTATGATATATTTTAATAAAGAATAACCACATGAGCTTGATTTTAAAATAAACAAACAAAGAATTTCTTTCTTGGCTATTTTATAGAAGGCTAACATTATATTTTTACAGTCTTTCCAAGAAGGACAAATATCTTGTTACTTAAGAAATTAAATTATTACCTATGTAATTTCATTCTAAGAAGGATCTCTGTGTTCCTTTACAGAATTATTAAAAAGGTCAAGGGCTGTGAGCTGGCAGTTTAATTTCTCTATTATGATTTTCATTTATTTGGAAAGAAGATCTATTATCTCCTATTTGAGGCACTTCTAATTAAAAGACACTTGGAAGTAAGAACTGAGAGTGTGATGGAAAATGAGTAGTAACTGCTCACTCTATGAGATGGTCAAAGACTGAGAATTAAATCTTTACAACAGACAGAAAACGTTTTTTTTTTGTTTGTTTGTTTTTGTTTGTTTGTTTGTTTTGTGAAAGGCCACAGCCTGGTGTTCAGTGATTACCATTCATATACATATTGTTAAAGCTAGAAATACAACTAATTTTTATTAAACAAAATTGACATGTAGTATTTTTTTAACTCCCTCCCAAACAAAAACAAGGATTGGTGACACCTCATGCAGATAATGCTGAAGTTCATTAATGAGGGAAAGGTTCATGAAAAAGTTCAAGAAACCATAAAGAAAGTTATATAAATTTAATTAATGCAATGTTCTTATGTTGAGTTTATTTGTTCCTTTAGTCAAGGTCATATGTAGTATTTTTAGGAATTTGTGTTTAATTCCCAGAAGCTAGTTTTGTTTGTTTGTTTGTTTGTTTGTTTTGTTTTGTTTTTAATCTGTTCTGTGTTGGAAACTGGAATTGATTGACCTTGATATTTTTAGGATATAGTTACTGAACATTTTGAATTTTTTGATATTCTAGATATAATGGACATATTCCATTCTGTAAATTTCTAAATACAATACAACAAGCTTTTCTTGTGATTCTAAGCTTGAGTGTGCTCAAATTTTTCCCAGTCACCAAAGCATTTTTATATTTTCACTTACAAATATTTTGAATCTAGATACATGGGTCGACTCAGAGGCTATTATTAGGTATTATTTCAATGAAATTATTACAGTATTCCTTACTCTCCTGAGATTAGCATGCTCAAGATGTATACTACTACTCTGAGTAAATTAACATTGATGTTTCATCTTCAAACACCTTACTTGAAGTGGTACCCAAGTTTTGTATTACATCATTCCCAAATGAAAGCATTTGGGAGTGTACTGATCAATGAAACAACTGAAGGACCAGGAAAACTCCAGACACCCTAGCAAACAGAGTAGAGCCAAGAAGGTAAATTAGCCAGTTCAGTGACCATGTTCCAGGAACTGGCTGACTACAAAAGTTAGATTGAAATCTTGAAAACAATCTTGAGGAACAGGAAGTTCCCCCTTGTGATTTTTCGCTGGTATTTTCAGTATTTTCCAATGACTCCCTCCCTACCCCTTTGGGTTGCGGTTTCTTCCTTCTCCCAGCTACTCAGAATCGAACGCCTCTACCCCTGCGTAGGATATGAGTCTCGGCCCCAGCGCACTGGTTCCTATCAATAAATCTCGTGTGCTTGCAGAAAGGACGGTCTCTCGTGAGTTCTTGGAGGGGGGGGAGGGGTCGCAACATCCTGAGACATGAGTGAAGGTCTCCCTCTTCGGGGGTCTTTCACAACCAATTTTAAAGATTTCTCTACTCAAGAGGCAGCAAACAGTGTGAAAAAACTCATCTGTCTCTACCCAGAGTTTAGCTCTGCACATAGAAATCTGATCAGAGGCCTGTAGGCTATGTAAAACTCAGTTTATTTAAATTCCAAGAGGTGAAGACATGCATTATATCAGAGTACTCAGATCATTTCTGTAACAGGCAGTGTGTGATCTCACAGGGATTTACTGTCCATGATGTATTGCGATCACACAACTGTGAAATTGAGGAGAAAAAGTATTTACTGATTTCCTCAACTGCACAGAGCTTGTGATTGCACAATTCCAGGCCTAACCTCTAATATTAGCAGATCAAACAATCAGTCCAGCATCAATAGATTTTTAGAAAAGTACATGTTTTAATATATGTGAGACAATTGGACTATGGACTTACTTGGGAAGTTTGAAAGCCCAAGTAGATATTCAAAGCTTCATTCTGACTCTATATTAACTTTCAAACATATATTAATAATTATATCCGTGATCCTTTTGAGATACTCAAAATCTGAGTGAAACTTCTAATGAGGCTTTGAATTATCTATGCAAATATAGGCACCAAAAAATCAAATGCACATAAATATAGCTTTTTTTCTCTTCTTATTTAATTGGGTAATAGAATTATATAATTCTCTTAAGTCATCTGCCCACAAGGGTTAGTTTTATAGCGTATGCTAAAAAGATCCACAGAAAATAAAGGAGCTAGATAAGTGAATCCGTTGGTAATATCCACACTGAAATCCCCCTTTTGATAGTCATGTCATCTTTTTCTGTGTTGTCATCTCTCTCATTCTCTTTCTTTTCTAATTTCCTCTATACCTCTCCCTGCCATTTTTGTCCCTTGTCTTCTACTCTGTTCCTTTCTCTCCTTTAATGTTGGATTTACTGAAATGATTCTTCCATGGGAAACATGGAAACACTCAGAAACCATGAGCTTTTTGCTTCTCTCTGTGTGTGTCTCTCTCTCTCTCTGTCTCTGTCTCTGTCTCTCTCTCTCTCTCTCTCTGTGTGTGTGTGTGTGTGTGTGTGTGTGCGAGTGTGTGTGTGTGTATGTGTGTGTGTGTGAGTGCGTGTGCATGTGTGTGTGCATGTGTATGTGTACATACACCACTTAGAACAAGATGGTGGGAAATAATGGCTGAGAACCCTGTTGTAATGTTGCTGAGAACTATACTGCTCTCTCTGGACTTGAAGAGATCAGCTCGGAGCCGGCAGAAAATTCCACCAGGCACACCTTCCCTCCTGGAAGAGACAGGTTAGAGAGCATGCAGGCTGGAAGAAAGAGGCTAATTAAACCCCTACTACCTCATTCCCTAAAGACCAATCAGTTTAAAGGTCTTTCAAATAATCATATTGTGCCTAGTTGCTGATGCTATATTCTGCCCCTGGAAATTGTATAAGAATTTGCCCATCAGGCCACCCAGGGTTACTGCCTCTCCTTCTGGTGACAGGATGAAGACCCAGCATGCTGGAAAAATAAATTCCTCTTGCTTTTGCATTGATTCTTTGTTCATTCAGGGGTCCCTGGTAAGCTAAGGCTCCTTAGAGTCTTACAGACTCACATTTGTTTAACAATCCCACTTTAAAACTTATGGGGGGGTATTTTAAATAATTTGGGGTCTTATAGATATGAGGTTTCTAAACAGCATTTCTAACTCTGGTTTGCACAGTTAAAGACTACACAATTCTACTCATTATTATTTTTATTCTTAAATTAGATTTTTCTAGGAAATAGAATGACAGAGGTTTTGAAGAACATTACTAAGTAAAATTTAAAAGACACTGGGACCTTCAGAAATGCAAAAGTTCAAGGGATTTTTTTTTCTGTCTCTTATTTAAACTCAGACGTTCTAGTTTGTGGAGAGATTTTTGGGGCCACTTGCTTCTAGACACTTGGTGGGAACTTGACCACAGGACAGGACAAAAGAAATAAGTTCAAGGCAGGAATCTGATTTGGGACCAGGACTCAGGAAATAGGCCCAGATTATGAACATTTACATTTGAGTTAATGCAAAGCTCAAAGTGGGCTCAGAAGAAGCTTGGGCGGCATTCCTTTTGTCTTGGTCATCCTGACTATCTCCTAGAAAGGTGTTTACAGAATTTTGTTTATTGTCTTGCTTGTTCCTTGACCCAGAACTGATCTTATATTTTGCATGTACTTAAAGTAGCATAAAAGCAGACTGGAAAAAAATAAACTTGCTTCAGCCTCAGAACTGGCTGGGGCCATGCTACAATGTTGTCTAATTGTCATTTTTCTTTTTAATCCTCACTCCTGCCCTGGAGAACCTGTTGACTGACTGAGCTGGCTTACTTTAGTTTTTAAAAGAAATATAAAAACACAAACAACTCAAACAATAGAACAAAAGAACACAGGTAGCCAATAACAAAACTTGTGGCTCCTGGTGCCTGGATTCCTGAACTTTCTCCTATATAATGGTAAAATAATGATCGATACTATATTTTCAGTTTTATTATTGTTTTATATGTGTAGATATCTGGCCCATATGTATACATATGCTCTATGTGCATTCAATATTTATAAACATTAGGAGAAAGCATTGCAGACTCTGGAGTTGACATTACAGATGATATCAGCAGTCCTGTGTGTGCTAGGTACCAAACCCAGGTCCTCCTGAAAAGCACCTGGTACTCTCAACCACTGAGCCATCTTTCTAAAATGATTTTGGATAGTACTATCAAATTTATTGAGGTAGTTTAGAAACCCCTTATTGAGAATAAATACTTAATACAGCAATCTCATCTTCTAGAATTGTTGCATAAGATTACATAAGATAGTTCAAACATGTTAACAACCTTAACTTTTTATGAATGAAGAAGGCAAAGCAGATTAAGTAATAAATGTGATATGAGCAGCACAAACCCAGTTTGTTTAACTTTCCTGCTACCATGCCAGTTCAGTCACTGAAAACTCAGTAAATATATCCACAGCAAGTACTTATCCTTTATGGAACTGTCTAATGATGCAAAAGACCTATTGTCAAAGGAGAATCCACCTATGGATGCAGCCTAGCACCTTCCTTATAGTGAACTATTGTTTGAGGTAAGATTAACTGAAATTGGCATTTTGTCTTTAGAGATTCTCAATGCTAGCAGTTACCTAGCTGGTTGGCTTATTTGCATACCTGCTTTTGTCATTCCTAAAGAAAGACACATTGATTTTCCTACCTCATTTTTGTGAGGGAGAAGCTAATATTAACACACAAAGCCTGGGTCTGTCTTGTTCTAATGTTAGTAGCTTGGAAATACTCCCTTTAAAGTTTATTTTTCTCATCTATGAAATTTACTTGCTGCTATATCAAAGGATATAAGTATAAAGACATATGAAGAATACTTTACTTAATATTATTTTATATTTACTTTGTATAATATCATATACTGAAAAGTATATAAATTATTAATGATTACAATAATAAGGGAACAGAGAAGGGAATATATTGGATGAAACATAGGTTCCTTTTTTCTAGTTTTTCCTTGATCTTTCTAGAATTGCATTCTTCAAAGTGACTTCCAGCTAAAACTAGAATCATAATTTCTATCATTAGATAAGAAATTTTGATTGAGGTTGTATGTGTGGCACAAAAATTGTAGAAAACATAAAAAAAAATTAGATCAGAAACATGCCACCCAGACAATTCACAAAACACTTTTATAAATGACTATAATATTTCAAAAGTTAATAGGACTGTTATTGTTCATTAAACTTTGGTCAATGTTTTTTAAATTTCCTGGCATATAATGGAGTGAATTTAAATTGTAGTTAAATTGCTAAAGAAAGCTGTTAACTGGGAATTTTTTAAAGTTAATTATAGCCTGTGGAGTATTTTAAAAAGTCATTCGTTCTCTTTAATTGAAGTAACGTGATTTTACTCTGCTCCACAGTTTAAGTAGTAACTATGAAATATGGTGATGATAAAAGCATATTTTCATTGATGGTACTATTCTTTTCGTGGCATTCTTTCAGGGAACAACCTGTTCTTTCAATTAGCAATTACAGTCTGAAAAGGTAAAACAGATATCAAAACCTAGCATACCAAAACCAGTTGGGTATGGTTACACAAGCCTATTGTCTCAGAATGACCACTTTCACCACAGAGTCCCAGACAAGACTTGCCAGCTAAAGAGAAGTCATCATAAGAGAGAAAATTGTTACCAAACTAAGGAAGTAATGTTGTTTCAGTATGCACTAATGGTCAGTCTCTATCAGCTAGCCACCAAATATTACACAACCCAGAAGTTTCTTATCCAAATGTTATATGAAAAGCTTCTTACTAATAAAAACTTCCTTGAAACATTTTCATTTAGGAATTCATAATAATCTGCAGTTGATCCTTTGTTACATTTTTATACAGGAATAATAGAAAAAGAAAACAGCGTTATCAACTTAGGAATCATATCTCAATGCATTGAAGTAGAGGCAAGCCCAGAATGTAGTAATTGCCTTAGTTCTTTATCCTAAATCCTGTCTCTTACAGTATTTTTTTATGAATTTTTAGAAATTTTCAACAATTGTAATGACTGTATCATTATATAAACCTCAAATCTCAATATAACTAATTATGAGAACTGATTTGAACTATGAAACTTGAGAGTAGAATTTAAGCTATAAACAATGTTTCTATATCTGATCAAATACAATTCTATTCCCCTGCAAATTAGAGTTTCACTCAGAGCTTATTAACTTTCTAAAGAGGTTTATAGAATAATCTTTAAACTTTGAGTGTCCTTTAACAAAGCCTGACTGTTTTATAAGAAGGTAAAGGAAGTGATTTACGTATGCCACTCACTTTAATGTTTTTATTGAACTCTAAAAATGCATAAAAGATTTTGCTACATCAGTGTTTATAGGAAGCATAAACAAGATGGACATTTATAGAAAAATATAATTCTATCAAAAAACTTTTTAATTAATTACTTCTGCATTGTCCATATATTTACAGTTCTTTTAATAGTTTGATACTCGTTTTCAAATTGTATCATTAATACAATGTTCTCCTTAATTTGACAAGATGCCATGCTAAATATGTCTGCATCAGGTGTCATTTTCTTTCAACCTGACCACTGAATAAATCTTGGTTGCTAAGATATTATATAATAAAAAGAAAAATGACGATCAAGAATCAGTCCCTGAATTGTGCTGAGATAGTTCTCGAAATAAGCCGTAATGAAAAGATACAATTATTGATTCTGGAAATGTATGATCTTCTTTAATAGTCAACATCAGAACATCCCAGGAGGGCATCTGTGCAGAAGCCTGAGCTCTCTCTACTGGTTACGGAGATGAATCTGTGTAAGGGGAAAGAATTCATGCCAGTAACCTGATCTTCACACTGTAAGACCATTTCACATTATGGAGCTTCCACAGAAACATGACTTCTGGAATAGGCCTCACAGACTAGAAAAATCTCTACTAGTTTCGGCCCTTTTCCCCAAACTCTACTAGACTATAGAAGGTGAGGGTGTTAATCCACAGAGGAAGATCATATGTCAGTACTATGATCAACATGATTTAACTTTGAATCATTCTCAAGCCAAATGGCAGATATGCTGGTGGATGAACTGTCAGGGGATCCTATCACCTGTATGCCATTTTACCCACAAATAGAGATAACAGACTTTGTGAAACACAAAGTGGAAATCTTTAGTTTACTCTTGCTGTTTCAAAGTCTGTGTGGTGGTTCAAATCAGATTGGCCTCCATAGTCTCATATATTTGAATGCTTTTTCCCTCGTTTGTGAAACTGTGTAGGAAGGATTAAGAGCTGTGACTTTCTTGGAGTTTGGGTGGTCTTGTTGGAGGAAATGTGTCATTGGGAATGGGCTTCAAGGTTTCAGATGCTCAAGCCATCTCCAGTTAGTTCTCTTTGTCTCCGCCTCATGGTTTTCTCAAAATGTAAGCTCTAAGATACTGCTGCAAGGCCTTGCCTGTCTGCCTGCTACCATGCTTTTCACCATGATGGTCATGGACTTACCCTCTGAACTGGAAGGAATTTCCCAATTAAGTGCTTTTGTAAAAGTTTCTTAGACATGGTGTTTCATTTGGCCATAGGAAAGTAAGACAATGACCTTGACAAGATGGTTGGTGTACTTCCTATATATTTGTTACTTTGTTAAACAGCAAAAAGGATTAGACAAGACAATAAGGTACCTAATAGTGTCCTAATAGTATGATACCAATATACTAAAATTTGAATTCACTGGACAGGAATTCAATTTGTATTAGTATGGGTTAAGATAATCAGAAAAATATTTCTAGTAGAGTATGTATTATTACAACCAACTTAAAAAACCATGACCCCAAAATAGTCAAAGAAGACAAATTTACAACAAGCAAGCAAATAAAATATCAGAGTTTATTGTATCTCTGGATAAATTTACAGATTGGGATAACTATAAGAATCCCTTCCACAACTACTTCCCCTTATTGTAACAAGATAAATAAGATTAGATATGTATTTTTAATTGGTAAAAAGTCTGAAAATATGGATTTCCAAAGAAGTATCATTCAAGCATCTCTGAGCATTCTGGGTAATATGTGCAGTGATTTCAAGTCAACATTTTCTGCTCCAGATGGAAAGCATACTATGATTCAAACATTGCAAGCACTAAACCCAGACTTTGCAAGACCCACACATGGAGATTGCTGGTATGATGTGATTTGAAAACTAATAAAACTGCAATATTTGATCCATAACATAGACGAACATTACCTTAGTAGGTGCATGTATATTTTTATTCAATATTTATACTCACTGCTAGTTTCTTATATTATTTAAAATCATTCTGATATTAGGTTTTACATTGCTTCTGTTTTTATAATATAACACATGCACTAAAAATAACCCGTATGAAATATTTATTAAGTAGAACAGGGAAAGAAATTCTAGAGAAAGTTTAAAGCCTATTTTTTCTTTACAAATAAAATATGAGTCCCAAGATACTAGTAAATGAACTCTGACTTCTTTGTACAGTCTAAAGCTAACAAAATGCTAGAAATAAACAGATTTCCCTCTTGAATATAGAAATCGACCATTTTTTAGGTATGTATATGCAATGTAGAGTCCAGAGTATCTATGAGATTAAGAACACAAAATTTCCCCAACACACCTACAAGAACAGTGTTTAATCTCCTTCTATTCAGATTCATAATTATATAATCATATTAGTCTTTTTTTGCTCATTTGTCTATACTGAATCATTACCCACTGTAAAGATTACATGTGTCTTCAGTTCTGACAGCTGGAACTTAAACTAATATGAGATTCCAATGAATTATAAATTACATAAAAGAATGGGCAACAGAACAAAAATTAAAATTCATTTATTCATGTAAAGGTTGTCCATAGATGGTGTTCATTAACTAAACAAATAACTATTATAAGAATAAATCAAAATTCATTTGGGGAAAAAATAAATCTATTAATAATACAAATGGTAGGGTCTTTTTTCCTCACATAAGCTAAGGAATTTTAAAGACAAATCTATGTCACATCAGTCCTATGGTATAAAAATCATTATTACCTTTGTTTCATATATAAGGTCACAGAGAAGGTGGTCCACATAAGGTCAGCTAGTTAGTAAGTGATGTGTCTTGATCTTTGCATGGAACTCTATCTAAGAGCTAGTACAGCACACAGCTCTGAATCAAGGTGAAAATGTGACTGAGGAGGTATCTTTTTTTTTAATTTCAGATGGATTATGTTGCATTTCTCATTTAGAGCTGCTATTCTTGAAGAAGTTAAGCCTCAGAGTCTTTCATTTTGAAGTGACAAATTAACTTGTCTTCTAGGCATTTAGGATGGTACAACTCTGTATCATCTTGGAGAAAGCTGAGAAGACACTCAGAACATCCTGAATAATAATGTTCACACAATTCACTGAGAAATGTTGCACAGTCTTATAAATGAATTCCTAATTACAATTTATCTTTTCACTAATGCATGCCAGAAATCGTTTAGAAACAAATAACACAAAGTCAAAGGAAAATAAAAATTAATAAATATTTAATTCATACATCAGGGATGAACACAGTTATTCATCGTACAGTTTTCTCTTAATAAACTTTCTCTATGTTTATCACAGTGCATGTGTCCTTTTTCAAATCCTTTGTTTGTAGAAACTAGAACCCTGAAAAATCTCTGTGGGGTACTGTCCAAATCCAGTTCTACACCTATGACAGTGAGTCTCATTCAGAGACAGCCTTAACATAATTTTCAACAAAATTATTAGTAAGTGCTGACCAAACTTCCTCTGAAATTTTATTACTTAAGTAGGGTATTTCTAGGACTTTTGCCAACCTCTGTTCTTCAGAAACACAAGGAAGCATCATTCAGATGATCTCTTTACTTGTAGAACTGTATTAATGATGTAGGGAACTGCTGGGCTACAGAGGTAGGCCTTCAGAGCCCCCTTTCTGGACCTTCATGGAGGAAAGGGAGGAAATGCAGGACTACAAGGGATCAAACTTCTTCCTGCCACCCTTTTATTTTATTTTTTTTATAAAGGCATTAATCTATTCTATGCACTAAGGGCAGAGTCCTCCTCACCTAAAAATATCCCATCAGGTCTTATCTCCCATACCTGTAGCCCTAAAGGGTAGATTTTCAACACAAGAATTCTAACATTACTATCATACCAAGAACATTTGCATAATGCTTTTATGATAAAATAATAGATATTCTCTTGATCAAATCAACTGCAAGTTGTGCAAGGGAATAATGAAGGGTGCCCTGCATGCCCAAAGGCATGAGTGCTGCTTCACTGGTAGACAGGAACAGTTGTAAGCCTTACTTCCAGCTGTCTCTTCAGCTTCATTCTCCTGCTCCATGGTAGCGCCGATCACAGAAGTACTGACTAGGCAAGGAGAAGAATTGTGTGTTACCATGTGAAAAATGCCTTCATGTTTAGTGATGTACCTGTAGCAGCAAACCTCTGAAGGCTGTCATACATCAGTGAACACGCTTGGAATCTCCTAGGGGAAGTCTAATAGTTGACGAGCTAAACTGAATCTTCTAGACCCACAGGAGATGAACAGCTGTTTTAATCTATGTAACCCCTGAAGCAGGACTTCTCTATTTGTGCCAAATGGCAACTTTGCAGAGAAAGCTGTTTCCAAGGGTCAGTAGGGAAAAGTTATTATGGAAATGGCTATTTGAAAAAAAAAAATAAGGCCAAGATGCTGTCAGAAAATGCAAGAAAGTCTCAGCTTAGTAGTAGTGAAACTATTATTTTTACATTTTGTTCATTCGGGATTTGTTACTTTACACTTAGTTATTTTACATTAAAATGCAAATGCTCAGTGTGCACCATGTGGATTGTGACTATTCTTCAGCCATCTGTTTGAATTCTAAGGATACCACCTTGTTTTGTCCTTTCTAATTCCACCAAGACTACTTTGAGCCAGAGCACCATGATCTTTCTTCTTCATTCAGTGAACTTTCAGAGGGAATGTTTGTTGTTGCCCACGCTTACCCATGATCCTTTATGCCATTAATAGAAATTTTACATTGTACTCCGTGTTTTCAGTAGTTCAGTTTCAAACTAGAAGACAACTCTGGGTAAACAAAGAAAACAGTATTCCCTTTTTCCTGATCCAGCCTCTAGGGCTGCTGGTGAGTTTCAGAAGATATGTGTGAGAGAGGTGAGATAGCTCAGCAACTAGAGGTGCTTGCCACCAAACATCATAACTTCAGTTTTATTCTGGGGATCCATATAGAAGATAAGACAATCATCTCACTTAGGTTGTACCATGAGATCACCATGGGCCTCATACAATGCACATGCAAACAAATCATACATGTATACCAACAGGTCTAGAGAGGTGAGAAATGGTAAATAAAGAGACAAAAGTCTCTACAAAGAAAATACTTGGGGCCCCCCACTAGTTCTATTCAGGTTTCCTTCCTTCCTAGCAAGACATTGGGAATGTGTCAATACATGGATGCTGATTCTCAGTGCTACCTGAGAACCTTTATGACTAAAGAAATTCTTTTTCCCATAATTGTTTCTACCCATATAGAGAATATTTATGCATAAACGTTATTACAGAATTCTGCTTTTCTTTCCAAGTCTTATATCATTAAATAGATTCTATGCCTTGTGTTTTATTCCTCCCATATTAACTCTACCTGTCTATGAATGTCCTACTTGACATGTTCAGTTGTTTAGATTTCGACCCTCACCTGAATCACCCTCACCTCTTGTCTTTAGGCAGTTCCATGTGTGTTTCTAACTCATAAGTAAAAAGGTGTCAGAATTATCATGTTAAGTTGTTGTGTTGAACCCTGACTCACAAAGAGATTCTGTTTTCCTACAAAAAGCTTCACAATTAAAAGCTTAGAGTCATGTGTTTAGAATTTAGGGTGCTCAATTTCTACCATCAATCTGCCTCCATAAATTTCCTTCACACTGCTCCATTTTCTGTTTACCCAGTTCTTGATTCATTCTCTTATTTCTCCTCAGATACAGTAAAGTAACTCACTGTAGCCTCCCCTCCCAACCTGAAGCTGGCTGAACCAGACCTCGACTTTGCTGCCACTAAAGAGATTACCTAGGGTGGAGCCTTCCTCCCTAGATCACTCTATTGTTCAGCCACTGTCGCTGCTGCTACCTGCTGGGAGTTGGCCTAGCTATTCTGGAGACTACATCCTATCCTTCATGTGGTCACCTGCAGCTGGGCTCCAAGGATGAATTGGCAGGAATGGGCCTCCCCCCTCCTTTATAAAGCGTGTCCGCCATTAAACATTTGAACCTTGAACAGACTAGTTGTCTTGGTTCCATTATTTCTTGACCAGCCTAGGTCCGCTCTTCTCTTTCAGCTCCAGGCTGCCTCCCAGGCTCGAACCTGGACATGAGAGTTGCAGGCCGGCCCCAACAACTCACACTTTTTTCTTGATCATTTTCCTATCTCTCCTTACTAAAGACTTTCCCTTCTTAATGCTTTTCAAAGCAGGCAGTCTGAATTGACCTCCAATTTAAATAGGAATCATATTCTATGATGCTACTGAATATACAGAATAAATCTTAATATTTGCTTTTAAATAAGCTGTTTGGAAGTTTCAAGTGGTTTCTTCTAAAAGTACATTTAAAAAAATCTTCTACTAGATTCCTTCTTGCTAAAGAATAAAAGCATTAACTTGTTTTGACTCAATGTTCTAGAATGAAGATTACATATGTAGAAACTCCAATATGGTTCGATTTCATCTGTACTCCAGTTCTAAATTGCCTCAGGTTGGGAAAATGATTCTATATGCATAAAAGAGATAACATGAAACATCAAAAGAGAATAGTAGCCGGGTGGTGGTGGCACACACTTTAATCCCAGCACTTGGGAGGCAGAGGCAGGTGGATTTCTGAGTTCGAGGCCAGCCTGATCTACAGAGTGAGTTCCAGGACAGCCAGGGCTACACAGAGAAACCCTGTCTTGAAAAACCAAAGAGAGAGAGAGAGAGAGAGAGAGAGAGAGAGAGAGAGAGAGATAATAGTTTTTAACTCAGCTGTCTGCTTAAGTCATGACCACAGACATCCATTTCTATGTACAGTCATAAAATACTGTTTATACAGAATATAAACAGTATTTCTTCCCAGACTTCAACAATTGACTGGCTCAGAGGAACTGATAAAGACTAGTTTGTGAATTTCCTGAAAAGATAGAAAAGTGTTCGCTTTTCAGTTATTCGAATTGTTTCTAAATTAGGCTGAATAAAAACTTTGGAAATAAAATTATAAAGCAACAAAATATTAATTGCCTTGATTTGATCAACTCATACTATATTCAGTGATCGAAATATTTTACAGACCATCATAATCTGCTCAGTTATGTGGCAGCCAAAAACTTCTAAAATTCTAATAAGATAAAATGCTTACAGCATTTATTTGACTCTTTCACACTCTATACACATAGCAACTTGTCATACTGTATCCCCAAACAATGATTTATAATTATTTCTTAAGGCCCTATTATCAAAAATATAAATAAATATTTGTGTGTCAATATGAATAATTGTTTAAATATGTATGGAACAAACACATTGACTTAATGTCTCAGGTTATTACCAGAATTAGCTTGAAGTTTTCTTTCTTTTCTGATAATTCTTTTGCTTTCCCTTAATTACTAGTGGCATCTCTATGACAGCAGGCGTTTAGTTCCCTAACAGTATAAATTAATTAATGTTTGGATTGATTCAAATGGTGATATTGGGCTGAGAATATTGCTCAATCCACAAAATGCTTTTCACACAACCATTAGGGGTTATTTGGATCCCCAGCTCCCGGGTAAAATGCAAGACCTAGCAGAGCATGTCTGTAATCCTTATACTGACCTAGCAAGACCTAGCAGAGCATGTCTGTAATCCTTATACTGGGAGGTAGAGCAGGAAGAGTCCTGGAGCTCCCGGGCCAGCTCTTACCTAATCACCTATCTTCAGATACAGTGGGAGATCCTCTCCCAAACAATTAAATGAAGAGTCATAAGATATTGCTCCCTGGCCCATATGTGTATACACACACACACACACACACACACACACACACACACTTGTACATATATGGACACTGACACATGCACATAACACACATACTCACACACATACACACACACACTTTTGTACATATATGAACACTGATACATGCACATAACACACACACATATATAAACACACCCACATACACAAACTCATACACCCATACACACACTCACACACTCAAACACACAATGACACACACATTCATATATACACATACACACACTCACACACATATACACACATTGACACTCATACACAATACACACATTCACACACACATATTCACATTCACACTCACACACACATACACATATTCAGACACACATACTCACACTTACACATTCACATACACATATACACACATTCTCATAGATAGACACACATTCACACTCACACACACATACACACACATTCACACACAAACACACACCCACAGAGTCTACAGCAATGTCCCCTCTTGCCTCCTGTACTCAGTGAGTCACCAGCTGATTCCATGACAACGAGGAGCACCAGAGACATTAAAGACAATCCAAAATTAGAAAAATAGATAAGTGATAAACATAAACTAAATATGTTGAGGCTGTTTTCCTGGTAATGTACTGAGAGCTGATGTATACTCGTTTAGATAATACAATAACAAACAATAACCCAGCAGGCAGCAGGAAAGCAAATGTCACTATTGGAGGTCAGGACAAAAAGAGATATTACCCAGAGTTAAGTGTCTATTTTCTCTGAATAAATAACAGCTGTCTCTAATGTTTTAAGAGATAAAATAAACATACAGGAATATGAAACCGTAATGAGTTCTGACAATAAACGAAAGTGGAAAGCATATAAAAGGGCAAATACAAGCACCCTGTCTAATGAAAGATAGATTATTGTAGAGAAAAATATCCTAGTTCCTGTAGATCATATTTCATATAAAACACAATAAAATGGCAACAAAACAGATTAGTGTTCTTTTTATATTTTCCTTTTTATTGCTTCTTTGTGTACCCCAGTCCCACTCATCTCTCTGTCTTTTTGTACCATCCTTCTGCCCTTACAACCTCCACTCCCACCAGAAGAAAAAAATCTCATTGAGGAATTTGTACTATGTCACAATGAGTCCACAGTATACCCTTTTGTCCACACTTCTTTACTTGCAAATGTCCATTGCAATAAGTAAGTCATTGGTCTGGTTCAAGGCCTCTGGCTTCTGCTCCATTATCTATACTGGATCCTCGCTGGGCCTACTCTTGAATTCTCTGTTGTTGCCCTGTATCCTGGAGATCCTACAGCTTTGGATCTGTAGGACGGGCTCCTTCCAATATCCAAGCCAGCAGGGCCAGCTCTACAGTGCTACCCAGATGAGGTACAGGGCCTGCTCTCTTGAATACTGAACCAGGTGAGAAGCAGTGCCAACTCTCCTGCTCTCGTGACCCTGGAGCCAGTTCTCCCGCCTGATTCAAGTGGGCAGTGGTAAGGAGGGAAGAGAGGCATCGCCCCACCCATTCACACCACCATTAGGAAAATGAGTGGCAGGTCCAGCTCCCTTACTTTCACAATCTCAATGCCTGTTGATCTGTAATCCCTTCAAGCAGGAACAGCTCTGCGGAGCCAGGTGTAGAGT
Source organism: Mus musculus (assembly GCF_000001635.26). Lineage (NCBI taxonomy): Eukaryota > Metazoa > Chordata > Mammalia > Rodentia > Muridae > Mus > Mus musculus. The sequence goes on along the minus strand of NC_000083.6, from coordinate 41,196,036 downwards.
CCATCTTCTGAATCCTGAAGCTGGTGAGAGGTACAGCCAGCTCTCTTGCTCTCAAGTCTTCAGCGTCAACCCTCCCATGATGCTCAGGTAAGGGGTGGGGCAAGTTCTAAGTTCTACACAGTCTTCAGATATCAACATGTTCCCGGGTGGCAGCTAGGACCAGGGATGTCTGTCTGCCTTTGGTGATAACGGATTGTACCACTGACAAGGCCCAAGCCAGGACCTCAACATGCATAGTCTCAGATGGCATTGCTGGCCACTCACATCAGATTGTTCCCCACTACCCTCGAATCTCCAGTTCCATCTCTCTTCATTGTGTACGAATCTTTTTGCTTACCCTTCTCTTCCACTTCTCCACTACTTACTTGCTCATCTTAGTGGTGCTTAGGGCATTTGGGTGAATGGGGTTATCCCTAGAGTGTGTGCCCTGCCCATGCCATGTAGCACTCATCTGGGGGTAGTCTCAGGCTTACTTCACCCTCTGGCCCTTGTGGCACCAGCATGTCTCCAGTATTGACCTTTCTCAAGCTCCTTTGTCTGCATGAAGATGGGGATGCTTTTCCAACCCAACCCGGCATGGTGTCAGCTTCCTTAGTTTGCTCCCTTCTGAATATCCCTAGCTGGGGCCTCATTCCTCTCTTCCTCGAATACTGGTTCTACACACACACACACACACACACACACACACACACACACTGTCATGGAAGGAAGATTAGGGAAAAAGGCAAGTTAGAAATAAGGAAAATACAATGAAATGAGAAACTACTAGTGAAACACTCTTGAGTTGTTGTTGCTTGTGTCATCAAGCACCTCATGACTCATTCATTTTTAGAATGCTCTAAGCAATGCAGAAAAATCACGAAATCAGAATTAGAAAGAGTTAAAATTCTGCAAATCAGGCAGAACTACCTTTACATCTATGTCTTACAGATTAGGAACTGGAGAGACAGCTAAGTGTAATAAAACGCCTGCCATGCGAGCATGAGGACCTGAGCTTAGATTCCTAGCTCTCACATTACCACCTCCTTGTCCTGGAATTCCCCTACACTTGGGTGAGCAGGAGGAGGAGGACTGGGATAGGGGGATAACATTTGAAATGTAAATAAAGAAAATATCTAATAAAATTAAAAAAAAAAAAGCCAAGTGAGAAAGGATGCCTGGAATCCTAGTGCTGGGGAGGGAGAGATGGGAGGATCCCTGCAGGTTGCTGGTCAGAAGGCATTGCAAATTAGGTGATCTCCCAGCTGACTGAGAGTTACATCTCAAGAAATAAGGCAACAGGAAAGTGAGAAAGACATCCAACAATAAACTCTTGACTTCTAACTGCCCGTGGTATACCCTAGCATGCACTTTTGCACAAACATGAAGTTGTACCCATGAATACAACATAAATACAAAAGTCCAATTAAATGTGCTTCTCAAAATCAAACAGTATTAGTAAATTCATAGGAATCTTAGAAAGAGAAGAAGAGGACATAAAATGAAATAAATTTCAACACAATACAAATGCTATAAAACGTATCTTGTCTTCAATGCTGTATTAGGCAGAAAAGTTCTAACTGCCTCACAGCTATTTTCATGTCTGGCACAGTGTTGGGCATAAGTGCATCCTCAATTATTCAGCGAATGAAAGCCAGAGTAAATGGAGCAAGAGCTGATGCACAAACTCTATGCTCCTAAGTCACTAAAAGCAACTTAATTCAACAAACCAAGATTGGTCAAATACATGTTTTTTTTTCCCATCATTTATATCTTTCAATACTAATTTCTGAAAATCACAGCTCAGGGTAGCTCAGTTCTCCTTTTTTTTTTCAACCTTACTGGTTTCATTATTATTTTTTGTCTTTTCTTTTTGTCTAGGATTAATAGTTTTTATAAAATATGATTTTATTTATTTGTTGGTTTATTTTTGCATTCCAGATTTTATTCCCTTCCCTGTCCATACACCCCACTGTCTCCACAAGGACACGACACCACACTCCACCACACTTCTATACTCCCTGGAACTTCCAGTCTTTTGAGAGTTAGGTACAGCTTCTCTGACTGAACCCAGACCCATCTGTCCTCTGCTGTATATGTGTTGGGGACCTCATAGCACATGGTGTATGCTGCCTGGTTGGTGATCCAGTGTCTGAGATATATGGGGGGTCCATGTTAATTAATACTGCTGGTCCTCCTACAAGGTTGCCCTCCTCAGCTTCTTCCAGCTTTTCCCTAATCCAACCACACAAGTCAGTAACTTTTGTCCATTGGTTGGGTGCAAATATCTGCATCTAACTTTTTCAGCTGCTTGTTGGGTCTTTTGGAGGGCAGTCATGATAGGTCCCTTTTTTTGACTACTCCATAGCCTCTGTAATAGTGTCAGGCCTTGGATCCTCTCCTTCAGCTGGATCCCACTTTGGGGCTGCCCCTGGACCTTCTTTTCCTCAGGCTCTTCTCCATTTCCATTCCTGCAGTTCTTTTAGACAGAAACAATTATGGGTCAGTGTTTTGACTGTGAAATAGCAACCCCATCCCTCACTCAATGCCCTGTCTTTCTGCTGGAGGTGGGCTAAGCAAGTTCCCTCTCCCCACTGTAGAGAATTTCAGTTAAGGTCCCTCCCTTTGAGTCCTGAGAGTCTTTCAACTCCCAGGTCTCTGGTACATTCTGGGTGATCCCTCCACCCCAACCTCCTACCTGCCTAGGTTGCCACTTTCCATTCTTTCTGCTGGCCCTTAGGGCTTCAGTCCTTTTCCCCCACCCAATACCAGATCAGGTTCCCCTCTCTCACTCCCTTTCCCTTCCATGTCCTTCCCTCCCTCTTCTTTGTGGTTGCTTTCTTCTCCCACCCAAGTGGAACTGAGGCATCCTCACTTGGGCCTTTTAGCTTGTTGAACTTTTTGAGTTCTGTGGACTGTATCTTGTGTATTCTGTACTTTTTTTTTTTCTAATATCCACTTATTAGTGAGTACATACCATGAATGTCATTTTGGGTCCAAGTTACCTTACTCAGGATGATATTTTCTAGTTCTATCCATTTGCCTTCAAAGATCAGAATGTCCTTATTCTTAATAGCTGAGTAGTATTCCATTATGTAAATGAACCACATTTTCTGTATCCATTCTTCTGTTGTGGGACATCTGGGTTGTTTCCAGCTTTTGGTTATCACAATAAAGAAAGCTATGAGCATGGTGGAACACATGCCCCTGTGGCTTGGTAGGGCATCTTTTGGGTATATTCCCAAAAGTGGTAGTGCTGCAGTCTCCACTCCGGCGGAGACAAGAACAACACAGACACCAAGCTGGTTTCACGTAACAGCTTCTTCTTTTACTTGTGGCTTTTTCTCTTACAGCTCTCTTCCCCAGCAGCTTCTTCCCCCTTGGGCAAGGATAACAACAACAACCCTCCTACACTCGTGCCGACTGACCTCATCTCGCTCCACCCCACCTCATCCAATCAGAAATCACACACACACACACACACACACACATACACACACACACACACACACACACACACACACACACACACACGAGCTCCAGGCATGAGCTCAAGTTGGTCACCGATAGGCTGACAGGTCCGGATCACAATGAACAGTCCAGCCTGGCAGGCAGCCCACATATGCAGCCTCACTGTGCATGCTTGGGCAAGGCAGTAAACATGTGGGGTTCACGGGGCCTGGCAATGGGCCAGGGCACCATTTGGCCCATGCGACTGTACCCACTTCCCACAGTTGAGTCTTTGGTTAGAACTATTTCCAATTTTCTGAGGAACCTCCAGATTGATTACCAGAGTGGTTGTACCAGTTTGCATCCCACAAGCAATGAAGGAGTGTTCCTCTTTCGTCACATCCTCTCCAACAGGTGTTGTCACCTGAGGTTTTTATCATATTGGTGTAAGATGGATTCTCAGGGTAGTTTTGTGTTGTGTCCGGCCAGCAGATCACAGCCTGGGTTCTAGCCTGGAAAGGCATTTGGAAACCTGGAAGAGAAGAGGGGCTAGGCGACGAGAGAAAGAAATGCAGCTAAGCCAGGCATTCTGATCAAAGCTCAATTTTACTGTTCCGCACGCAGTTATGAAGCAGGGGAAGGGGGCCTGATTCCTGCCAATTAATCTTGGAGTCCAATAGCAGGGTGACCATGTGCACGGCTCCAAACAGCAAAGGGGCAGGTTCCAGCAGTGGGTGTGGCAGAATGATTGAGGGGGGGAAGCTCCACCCCTGAACAAGCAGGTTTCAGGCTGGGGGAGGGGAGACTATATCTCCTCCCTGTTGTTAATAAAAAAAAAAGAAAAAAAAGAAAAGGCTGGCCTGAGGCAAAAAATTTATCTATGCTCAATAGTTCTGCCTGAATTCTTAGGGCTAAAGAAAAAACCTGTCTCCGTGGGATTCCCTAACTTTTCTTATGGTAAACCGTGTCTGGATAAGACTGTCCTTTCTATCCTAGTAAACAACTAACAGAAAAGCCCTAAGCAGTAGGCTCTGACTTTATAATGCTAATTAGTGCTGAATAGGTAACTTCCTAGTTGAATTTTAAGAAGGGCATTGGAACCCTGGCTAAGTTTGACTGAACAAATTTGAAATACACTTTATTAAGAATAACACTAAGTTGATATTCCTCCGCATTTTTGGATGACAGGCGGGAAACAGAGAGAAGGGGTATGACCGGCTCTGTAGTACAAGGCCAATTGGCTTTTTTAGGGTGGGAGGCTATGAAGGGCTTGCCCTTCCAACAGTATGGTCTCCAACCTCTCTCCCCCTATTAATTAAGTTTAATAAGGCAACGCTTAACTGAGGTGATCAAACGATTTTCTCATCCATAGATGAGTGGGCTTTTAACCTTCCCTTGGGTGGACATTGACCCAATTCCTCCCGTGGGTGTTGTCACGACCCACACCTGTGGCTCTTGGTATCTTTTGGGGAGGGGAGGCAGAGCCTTAGATATTTTTGGTTTTTAGCTGGAATTAGATACCAACCTCCTTCAAACCGGGTATATCGCACAGGGGACTCAGAACTGGTCAAGCTGGACTTCCCCCTGCAGTAATTCTCTGCACCAAGCGATACCCATACTGTATTCGTATGATCATGAACCAGTATGCACAGTTCTGAGTACTGTGCAGCTCCTAAAGGAGAATTGTCAACCTCAGATTTAGCAAGGCCTAGACAAGAATTATGTCATTAGTAACACCATGATTTGTGGCTAAAACAGGAGCTGGAAGTCATCCTCCTCATCCCTGTTATTCCCACAGCCTAAGGAACTAAGGGGACCTCACAGTAACAGCAAGGGTGAAAAGCCAGAGGCCAACTAAGGGACTAAGCCTGTCTATCAAAATAAAAACCAATCTCTTTTAATATTTGAAATATCTACTTTTCTAGCCCTCTTGGTAAACCTAAAATACAACTCAGACTAAAAGCCACATGCTGGAATGTTCTTGGAATGGAGATAGCAGTTGCCACCTGTGTGCTCTTGGGGGCGGGGGATGCATGCCCGCTGGTCCGGCTGGAGAATGTTGATTAACCTGCTTGAAAAACACAAGATCTAGACAATGAGAAAGTAGGAAAGCAGACCTTCTTTTGGGGAAGTATAGGTACTTTATTCAGTTGCAAATTAGCAAGGCACAAGCTCAGTCTCTGGGCTGGTTTTAGAATAGTAAAAAGGCCAGAGACTCTCTGGAAGTGGGGGATGTGCTCTGAATTAACTTTGCTAGGTAGTTAAGAATATAGGAATCTCTAACATTGGACTGAATATTAGACCAGTCTAAGTTTGAGTTAGAATGACTGGTCACACTGAAGAAAAGAGAAAAATCATTATGACTCTATTAAATGACTAATTTTACTAAGTCAGTATGCACAGTGTCTGATGAACTATTGCCATAAAGTTAAAAGGCTAGAAGCTAGTCTAAACTGGAAAAATGGCAAGCAAGGATGGATCTAAAACATGAATTTAATTTAGTTTTTTAGTCATTTCAATCAGGACAATGAGTCAACTTACCTGCCAGCTCATCACACGAATTAATATGCTTCTGCAGCGTTCTGTGGAGAGAACCTGTTTTTCCCTTTCCTAATAAGGTAGCTGTTTTAGGATCAATCTATAAGCCAATAAGTAGATCCTTTTAAGATACTATAAAGCATTTATTAAATTCTTTGACATTTAAATTTCAAATTTTGAAAATAAAGGTATGATTTAAATAGTGTGCTTGGGAATGCACTTAATAGTATGTACGGGGATACAATTTCTCTCTTTTTTGTCTTTTAAGAAGTTAAAGTTTTAAAATTTCACAATATCTAACATTTTGAATTAATAACTTGTTGACAAAATATTTTAAATACTTGGCTATAAAGGGGCAGTGACTAATTGCACTATCAATCATTTTTCTTAAGGAGCGGTTGTAACTAGAAAGCTTGCAAAGTTATTAAGAGTCACATGTGCATAATTTATTTAACTAGAAATATGCATAAGCAATTGCAAATTTGAGGGACGAACAATTTTAAGCAATTGTGAGCTCAGAGATATGGCATTGACTATTAATATACAAATTAAGGTTTGATTGTTCAGCATTTTAAAACACCATCTACAGCACACAACTAGGTTATTTGTGCTGAAATAGGGGAAACTGTGTGTCTTAAGACTCCGCCCCACAGCAGCTAGTTGGGCCCACGTGGGCCAACGATCGTCTGGGAGGATGAGAAAAATGACTTTACAATAATGTTTTTTTCTGGCCAAAGAATTGTCTTAGGCACAACTAATATTTAATTACCAATGAATATAATTAATAACAATTATAAAAGCTTTCTTTATTTTTTGTAAAGCCTTTTGTAGTAAACTAAAACCCTAAGTAATAAAAGTATATTGTCTCTGAATCCTTTGGGTGAGAGCAAGGATTTAAGGTAAACTTCCTTTAAGAAGCATTAATTAATAAAGTACTTTTCACTTAGGAAACAATATACACTGAAAGATTAAAACTCTTGGCTTCTTGTATAGAAGCAGAAATAATAAAAATTTTTCTTACATAAGGTAAAGCTATATTAGCCATACCTAGAGGCAAAATTTTCTAGTGATTACAGTTCACTAGAAGCAAAACTCTTTGAATTTAAGCATTATTCTAAACATCTGAATAGATCTGCAACACTGTTAAAAAGAAATTTTCTTGAACACAGGGAAAAACTTTCTCAGGCACTGTTTGCAAAACAAAAGAAAGGCCACAAGCCGCTCTGGGGCTGCCCAGAGCCCTGTATTGACTCAAACGTAAAATACTTTTTAATCTGAGCCTCTTGGCCCTCCTGTAATAAGGACCGATTCTAGAGGAACAATATAACTGTCTACGCCTCTAGCTTTTGATACTCTATCTTAAGATGACCTACAGTTAAAAAGTTCTTCACAACTTTAGTGTTGTGAAAAAATTGCCCATACTGCAGTTTCCTGCCAGGCAGTAACTATAGCCAAACTGATTGTTTGAGGGTCTAATCTATTCACAAAGACAAACATAACTAGATAACTCTGTCACAGTTTTGTATGAAGTGAGCTGTATTAGTGCTTTCAAAAGATGATTACTCTTATAATTATCTTAATTACAATATATGGGTGAATTAAAGATCTTAAATTTGAAATCAACCTGCAAGCTGCAGTCAATGGAACACTGGCAATTTTAACCATAATTTAAGTTATCTTTGCAATATTAGAATATATCTATAACTTTTGGAAAGCAAAACCCAAGTTTAAAACAATTTGTCATCTTTAAAATCAATATTAGAAGCATTACTATCATATTACGAAGTTTGGATGCCAATTAATACCTATGAATACCTATTAAAGCAAGCTTTAATGCTTTAATAAAGAGGCATTGCTTTAAATCTTATCTTAAATTTTACTATTTAGGATAGGAACCACATTAATTATTATCTAAACTAGAAATATCTTTAGAGACCCAGCCTCTTGGCCTGCCTTATGCCACGTGTCGGAAGGACTCTAAACTTGAGTTATCAAATTTAACACTAACCATCTGTAGCAATGTAACAATTATTAATCTTAGCCAACAACTTATGAGCTGAATGTGAAAACACTCAAAGCACATTATCAATAAAAAAGAACCAAATGAAGCAGTTACATTTAGACCAATCAGAGAATATTAATTTTTGTAGCTACAATCATAGAATAAAAGGCACTTTACCATTTGTCAAACACATTAGTCACAAACCATTTATCAGCTTTTTTACTCTGAAACTAAGAGGCTGTGCACTCGCCCTTTTTTCCTAAAACGAACAGTTTATCCAGCAGGGGCCCTCCTGCCATGTGTCTGATTCCTGGCTGAGCACGTGGCAGCTCTTGGCTTTGCAGATAAAGTTTTTTATACCATCTTTATTATCCAACATAAAACATAGAACATTCATTCATACAGACTGGACACGAACATACATGAATTGAACACGAGAATAGATTGGTGCACCAGAAATTAGACAAGACACAAAAGAGGACACAGTACTACTTCTGCTATAAGGCCCAGAGAGAACAAAGCATGGCACTTCCAAAATTTCTCTCTGCTTTTTGGGACATTTTCCTCCCTCATGATGCAATCCACCTGATTATTAATTTCCTTTTAATAAACCCTTTCTTTTCTCACACCTAAAAATGTAGCTTCGGAGAGCCACGGCCTACTGCCTGTTATAGTTCCCAGCTCCTCTTAAGCTTCACTGCTGAACCTAAGTGAACCAGCGCTCGGGTTTAACGCTGTTTCAGCTTAGCCCATACCTTCTCCGGTATGAATTTCCTTTATCCTTTAATTTTTTTCTTCTTCCATGGACCTCCAAACCAGCAGTGCCTCTTCCAAAAATCCTTTGCTGTTTCTCAGTCCCTCGTTGTTTCGCCAAATGTTGTGTCCGGACAGCAGATCACAGCCTGGGTTCTAGCCTGGAAAGGCATTTGGAAACCTGGAAGAGAAGAGGGGCTAGGTGACGAGAGAAATAAATGCAGCTAAGACAGGCATTCTGATCAAAGCTCAATTTTACTGTTCCACACGCAGTTATGAAGCAGGGGAAGGGGGGCCAATTCCCCCCAATTAATCTTGGGGTCCAATAGCAAGGTGACCACGTGCACGGCTCCGAACAGCAAAGCGGCAGGTTCCAGCAGTGGGCGTGGCAGAACGATTGAGCTGAAACCTCCACCCCTGAACAAGCAGGTTTCAGGCTGGGGGAGGGGAGACTACAGTTTTGATTTGCATTTCTCTGATCACTAAGGACTTTGAACATTTCTTTAGGTGCTTCTCAGCCATTTGAGATTCCTCTGTTGTGAATTCTTGTTTTAGTTCTATACCCCACTTTTTGGTGGGGTTGTTTGGGGTTTTGGTGGTTAGCTTCTTGATATCTTTATATATTTTGGATAGTAACCCTCTATAAGATGTGGGGTTAGTGAAGATTTTTTCCCAATCATAAAGTTGCTGATTTATCTTATTGTCCTTTGCCTTACAGAAACTTTCCAGCTCCAATCGGTACAATTTATCAATTCTTGATCTTACAGTATGAGACATTGGAGTTCTGTTTAGGAAATAAGTTCAAGGCTCTTTCCTACTTCCTCTTCTATTAGATTCAGTGTATCTGGTCTTATGTTGAGGTCCTTGATCCACTTAGACTTGAGCTTTGTGAATGGTGACAAATATGGGTCTAATTTCATTTTTCTACATACAGACAGCCAGTTAGATCAGCACCATTTATTGAAGATGCATTCTTTATTTTTGGCATCTTTTTCCAATATCAAGTGTATGGTTTTATTTCTGGGCCTTTGAATCTATTCCATTGAACAACATATCTGTCATTTGACCAATACCATGCAGATTTTATCATTATTGCTCTATAGTAAAGCTTGACGTCAGGGATGGTGATTTCCTAGCCATTCTTTTATTGTTAAGACTTATTTTCTCTACTCTGGGTTTTCTTGCCTTTCTAGATGGATTTGAGAATTACTTTTTCCATGTGTTTGGAGAATTGTTGGGATTTTGATGGGGATTGCATTAAATCTGTAGATTGCCTTTGGTAGGATGGTCGTTTTTACTGTATTAATTCTGCCAATCCATGAGAATGTGAGATCTCTCCATTTTCTGAGATCTTCTTTGATTTCTTTATTGAAAGACTTGAAGTTATTGTCACACAGATCTTTCACTTGTTTGGTTGGAGTTACCCCAAGATATTTTGTATTATTTGTGGCTATTGTGAAGGGAGTTGCTTCCCTAATTTCTTTCTCAGCCTGTTTATCATTTGATGTTTGTATCCATACACAGACTAAAAAGAGTAAAATCTTTGATGGAAAAAAAAAAGTATTCATTGTTACTGTTCCCTGAATTGAGGGTGAGGTGAATGCTGTCATACAATGTCACACAGTCACATGCAGCTCTCCATGTTATTGCCTGGAACTGTTCTCATGAACCTGTACTGCACTCAGAAAAATGTTCCCAGGGAATCTAACTTCTGCACTGATCTCACACAAATGTTCTCATCTTCCTAAAACTTCTGAAAACTGCTTCTTCTTTGTTTGTTCAACACATGCACTCTGACTGTGATTCCTTCTTCCACACTCCACCCACTATCTATTGTCTATTTTCTCTTGTCTATTTTTTATTATTATTACCTATTATTATCATTTATTATCTATTATCTGTCTATTGTTTTGTGTCTAAAAGAAAATTATCAAAAGGACCTTTTCACATTGAAAACCACTATTTATACATAGTGCCTGAGCCTCCTTCCTTGAATTGAAGAAGGTAAATATGGCTGGTAAAGAAAAGTGGTTGCCACTGGGTCTATGGTTTGGAGGTGGATTCCCAAGTCCCAAGACAATAGAAGTGTTGAGGCTGGCCAGCAGCTCACATGTCTGGGTTCGAGCCTGGAAGGCATCTTGGAATCTTGAAGAGAGGGAAACTAGGCGAGAGAAAGATGGAACCAAGACAGGGTTCTGATCAAGGTTCACATTTTTAATGGTGGACACAGCTTTATAAAAGATGGGGGGAAAGTCCATTCCTGCCAATTCATCCTTGGAGCCTGGAACCAGCTGCAAGTGATGAATAGGGCATAGCTTCCAGAATAGCTCCGGGGGGGGGGGGGGGGTGTGTGTGCTCTCAGCAGGTAGCAGTATCTTGAAGAGGAACTGTGGCTGGCAGTGGCAGAACAATAGAGTGATCTAGGGAGGAAGGCTCCACCCTAGATAATCTTTTTAGTGGCAGCAAGGTCAAGCTCTGGCTTAGCCTGCTTCAGGCTTATGGGAGACTACAAGGAGGATATAACCAACACCTTAAAGCTGCCTTGTGTCTCCTCCAGTACAAACATACACAGTAAATAAATGTATATGTATATGTACATACATATATATACACACACATGTATGTAAACTAAATGTATATGTATACATATATGTATATATATTTGTACCTATATCTATGCCTATGCCTATACCTATACATATACACATAAATCATATACAAATGCATCAAATACCTACATATACATCATATACATACATATATCATGCACATCTACATCATATACAACATATATGTTTGCACATGCACATACACATACATATACACATACATATATGTGGTAGTTTGAATATGCTTGTCCCAGGGTGGCACTATTCAGGAGTATAGCCTTGTGGGAGTAGGCATGGCCTTGTTGAAGGAACTGTATCACTGTGGACATGGACTTTGAGATTTTCTTCCTAAACACATGGGAGCTAGTTTTCTCCTGTCTACTTTTGGATCAAGATATAGAACTTTAGGTTCCTCCAGCTCCACTTCTACCTGGATGCTGTCATGTTCCTGCCTTGATGATAATGGCCTGAACCTATAAGACAGCTCCAATTAAATATTGTCCTTTGTAAGAATTGCCTTGGACTTGTGTCTCTTCACAGCAATGGGAACCTTTATATATATATGAGAGTGTGTGTGTGTGTGTCATTTTAGACAGGACTTCTTTGTGTAGTCCTGGAACTAGTTCTGTAAACTAGACCAGCTTCAAACACTCAGAAATCTACTTCTCTGTGCCTCCTGAGTGCTGGGGTAAAAAAAAAAATTAAGAAGGTATATATCCACCTAGAAAAGGAGTCTCAGTGAAGAATGGTCTTGGTCAAGGTGAACTGTTCAAGCCTGTGGGGAATTTTCATTGTATTAACCGATATGGGAAGATCTGGTCTATTGTAGGTGGCATCATCTCTTGGGTTGGCTACTGGTCTGTGTAAGAGTGAATACAATCAGCTAAACAGTAAGCAAATACACATTCATTTCTCTCTGCTCTGGACTGTTGATGTGATGTGGCAAGGGCTTGGAAGTTTTCTTGCTTTAACCTATCACTGTGATGGACAGTAAACTGGAATTATGAGCTAAAATAAACCATCTCTCTTCTTAAAAGAGGTATATATCCATCTGCAAACATGTCCCTCAAAATAATATGGTTACAATGGATGTCAAAGTTTGGTACTTTTTAGATCAATTAAGCTCTAAGGACAGAAAACATTACTCCTGTTACATTTAAAACACCTACAAGGCCATTTGAGGAATATCATTTCAAACAGAGAGAGAGACAGACAGACAGAGAGACAGAGAGAAACAGAGAGAGAGAGACAGAGAGAGAGACAGAGAAAGACAGAGACAGAGAGAGACAGAGAGAAACAGAGAGACAGAGAGAGAGACTAATTTTTCTAACTTCACAGCTGAAAAACGCATAGAACAGTGTAAACATTTCTAAAGAAATTTAGACCAGAATACTTATTAATCAAAACTATCTCTCTTTGTACCAGGTCCAGACTGTAGAACACTCAAATATCCTGTTTCTTCTCAACTTCAATGACACAATGGTGTTAGGATTGTTGGCTTGGTTCAGTACATTTATGCACATATTCTGGTCTCATTTAACTTATAGAGGGTCATAAGCTTCTAGAAATAGCTAAACTTTTTAAACTTACATTATTTAGTGTTGTTATAGTAGGCTAAAGTTATATTGCATTATATTATAAGTTTCAGACCCTCCTCCGTTAGTTAAGGTGAAAGAGAAAAAAAAGTTGTGAAACTCAACTTATTATATGAAACTCTATTTGGGTTGAGAAGCAACTTCATAAAAATGGTAAAATGAGAACATTGAAGATTTGGGCAGAACTATCTATGAGACCCCTGGAAAATATATCCAAGGTACACCCTGGCCTCTGGATGCTTTGTGACACAAAACATTGGCATTTTGTTTTCCCATATTGGCTTTGTGGGGACCTGACCACAATATCCCCATAGCTAGACAATTCCATTCTCACATCTCAATTTATGATTTTAGGGAGAGAGAACAAACACTATCGTGTTTAAGAAAATGGCTGAAAGAGCAATGATTTAAGAACCGATCAATCAGCCTGGTAGCTATCCTCAAGATATAGCTGTGTGAGTTGAAAGGAACCATGTGTTATAGACAGAGACTGAATTCAGAAGCTACTTAACACTCATTGTTCAGCAGTCAACATCATCATCCTTGTGAGTCTTAAGAACTTACTGTTCATATTTTCATTTACTGAAAAAGAAAATGGCTGGGAGACCTATTTGATAGCCTCCTGGACATTACCAATCATTATGTAAGGTATACACTTCCTGATAAGTACTTTTTTGTTTTTATGTATTTGTACATTTGGGTGACATGAAACAGCACTTACATCAACCTACCTCATAATATCCACCTAGGACATAGCATTTATAATTTATATCTCTAATTTAATCTCAGTTGCATTAACCCTCTGGCTCTGAGAAGAAAAAGAATGTGGAGTTCTGTTCCCATTCCACATAGTGACTTTGCATGTGGAATAAAATCACAAAGTTGCCTTTAGAAAATCATAATTAGAAAAACATCCCCTCTTTAAGACAAAAATCAATGTGACTGTGGACAGATGTCTAGAGATCCTAAATAGCCTATTTATAAAATTGCTAACTAGTCATTGGTTTGGGCAAAGGTGGTAATATTAAGTGCAGTTATACATAGTGTTCTGAAATGGCCAAAAGTGTCACTTATTGCCAGACAAAATTAAAAAATGTAATAGCATCATTCATCTCTGTGTGATGGACAATGTTCACTTGTTTGGTTTTTGTGGTAGAGCTGACAATTAACATTTTAGTTGTGTTATTGTCTACCTCAAATATAAACATACTACAAGATCATTTTGATGCAGAGGGGAAACAAAACACAATTTTAATATCATAGTTTTAATAACATGTGCTTTTAATTGTTAATTGTGATAAAGATTTAGCTCCATCTGATCTATACATTTGATGTGTATAGAACCAAAATATTTTAGAAACCTTATAATGTCAAAGACTCTTCTTCCCTCCTCACCCTTTCTTCTGTCTGTCCTCTTTACAGAACCTCAGTGAAACACTGATAGAAAGTTTAGAGCAGTAAATTATATGAAACAGAGAGGCTGGAGAAGACAAATATAGCTCAACATAACTATAAAAGCTATAGCCATTTACTTTCCTAGCATCCTGAACTTGAATTACAACTATGGTAAATCCTGAAAAGAAGTATTCATTTCAGTCGATGAAATGGTGTGTGTTAATAAGTTTGTCAAGAGGCAAGTAAAGTGGGGATTATGCCTCTTTTTTCTTTTCCTTCTCCTTCTTCCCTCCTTTCATACCATCACTGGCAACAAATCCTGTTTGTGGGTAACCGAGGAACCAAAAAGCATGAGAACCACTTAAAACACTGCACAGCTTGCAGGGTTTTTACGGATGGTCCATTACTCTTTAGTAAATGCCCCCTGATTCACTGCAAGCTTTTAGTTAAGGTTTGCAGTCCTGATAAAACTGACTCAGTTCAGCTCGATTTTACAAGTTGTTTTGTTGCTTTTATGGAAAGGATATTTTTAGATGTTTTTTATGCCTTCTCATACTTTCCCTAATAAGGCATGTATAGCGATTTATATCTGCAGTGAAATTAAAAATATCTTCCCCTACCACCTCCCCATTCTCCCACACTACCACCATACCCCACCAACCCTAGACAACCCCACAGCCCCTAAGTCACCACCCCACCACCACCTGGCCACCACCTCTCCTGTCTTTATTCTTTCTTCCTATTCAAATATTCTCTAGGAATTTATAAAGTCTCAGTCTTTTTCTTCTGGTAGTGATTGGTTTTCTCTTTATTTGGCTTACATTTCCAAGAACAAATGGCCACATTTTTTTTTTTTTTACACAAAACATAAGTCCTGGAACTATTCTTGTGATGTAACATAAGAGCAGGTCTTGTGAATCCTTTTCTGTTCATGACTCCTTTTCATCTAAGAAATTGCTACGTGCCTCAGGGCACAGAGCTACATAAAGTAGGTATAGAAATTAAATTTTGCTACTAATATAACACGAATTATTTTTTTAAAAAGCCAATTCTTTGATATTCTTACAATTTTACCATTTTTGTACCACAAAAGGCCAATTTGCATACTAATCAGATGGGTGTACTAGATACCAGAGAAATGCTAATTCAAACTGCCTTGAGATTCCATTTCACTCCAATTAAAATAGGAGACACTAAAAAAAAAAGTTCTTGAGGATGTGAGCAAAAGTAAGTCCTTAAATACTGTTGTTGAGGATGCCGCTTGGGGATGCTATTGGGGTCAGGCCAATGAAAATGAAAACCAGTATAGAAGTTACTTAAAACAGGTTAGTGAATAAAGAAAATGTGCCATAAACACTTAATGGACATTTTTCTAGCCATAAAGTAAAATAAAGTTGTCATTTTCAGGAAAATGGATTCAAATGAATGTAAACATACTTAATGAATTAAGTTGGTCTCAGAAAAACAAATATCACACACTTTCTCTCATTTGTGGTTTCTAGGTTTTAAACATATACAAAATAATATTTTTCTATATGTCATAAACACAAACATAAAATTGTCTCCCAGGACATTAACAACCAAAATGAGTGAAGGGGAAGGAAGAAAGACCAGGTGCCCTGAAAGTCTGATATATTTTATATGAAGATGTTCTAATGTATATCTAGAAAGTATATCTAGAAAGTAGAAATAGGTAGAGTATAGAAATTTAATATTGCTAAAGATATATCAGTTTGATACATTGTCAGAGATTACAAAAATGTTCAAAGTAATTATTCTTTGGAATTAAGCCATTGTGTTTCCATAGGAACAGAAAATTCTGCATTGCAGTGAAACACAACCGTTTTTTCCCTTATTTTATCATTTCATTTGATTGTTTTGCTCTTAGCTACTATTTGATATAAAATACTCAGCAATTTAAATTTTATTATTATTTATTTTTTTACTTATTCACTTTAAATTCTGCTCACTCCCCCACTCCTAATAACCCCTCTCATAATCCTTCCTCCCTCCTCTTCTCTTCTGAGCTGGTGGGGCCCTCCTGGGTATCCTCACCCTCCCCGACCCTACCCGACCCTGGCACATCAAGTCTCTGCAGATGCTAGGCACATCTTCTCCCACTGAAGCCAGGCATGGCAGCCCAGCTAGAAGAACATGTCCCACAAACAGGCAATCACTTTAGGGATAGCTCCCACTCCAGCTGTTCAGGACTCACATGAAGACCAAGATGCACATGTGCTTTGTATGTGCAGGGAAGCCTAGGTCTAGTCTAAAAACATAACTATTCTTAACATATAAAGTGTGGAATCTAAGTAAAGTTACCTTCACGCGGCGTTCTTTGATATTGTGCTTTGATATTGCACTCAAAGTGCAAAGAAGTGTTCAAAACCAAGGCTTCAGAGAAATCCCACATTGCACTACATGAGTAAGTGATGCCCCAAACCTTTTCAGTGTAGTATGCAACTGATTTTCAACTGAGTTTTGGACATTGCAAATCCAGAAACCTTCTACAGTTGCTAAACATTTCAAAATTCCACGTGCAGTTATGCAACAGGATAAGAGGTTACAAACTATAACTTAAGACGAAAGGGTCCTAAGTTCTCTGGTCAAGCTACTATTGTGCTTCCCTTGAGGTCGGGATTTCAGGAATTCCAGATTCCAGAGGATCTCAAGCCCCTGTCATTAGAAGTTCACAAAGCACCTAGGGTGGGTTTTGAATAGAAGCATATAAAGTAGAGTTTAAGAGAGAAGGCTTTTTTTTTTCCCCCATTTTTTATTAGGTATTTCGCTCATTTACATTTGCAATGCTATACCAAAAGTCCCCCATAGCCACCCACCCCCTCTCCCCTACCCACCCACTCCCCTTTTATGGCCCTGGCGTTCCCCTGTACTGGGGCATATAAAGTTTGCGTGTCCAATGGGCCTCTCTTTCCAGTGATGGCCGACTAGGCCATCTTTTGATGCATATGCAGCTAGAGTCAAGAAAAAAAAATGGAAAAAAAAAAAAAAAAAAAAAAAGAACTTCCAGCTTGGGTGGGAGAAAGTAGGATTACATGTGAAAATATGGTGCTTTGTGTACTGTATGCCTTCTGTATTGTTTCTCTGAGAAATTGTGCTCACTCATATGCAAAACAATGACATCTACAAAACTTGTTCCAAATAAATTTAAACTTTTCACTTAAAAAAAAAAAAAAAAAAAAAAAGAGAGAGAGAGAAGGCTGAGCTCCTGTGGAGCAGGAGGGATTGGCGGCAGGGATTCGAGGAGTGGGGGAGAACCTGAGTTGTGCTGTTTTACAATTAAAGGCTTTCCTGAAAGAAGTAGGTTAAGAGAAGCTCCTAGGTCCAGCTTTCATTGCAGGTGTCCAGGTATCTCCAGTCCTTTTCTCTGTATGGCTTCTTTCAGAGGGGTTCCCCAGGAGGGAAAAAGAAATAAACAAACATAATTCCCCTCCTGGCATATGCAGCCTCTGACCATTAGAACAAATGGAGAAAGTATGCCTGCTATTTCTGTCTGCTGGCAAGGCTATAGCTGCTTTAAGAACCGCAAAGAACTGCATTCTGTAACCAAGAGACTTCAATCTTCTTTGAGGTATTTTATTCTAAACTGACTAGTCAGTTTTTACATCCTGTCGTGGGAGTCTGCACTTTCTGATATTTTTAAATAATCAAGGATGTAATTAAAATATAATTACATCATATTCTCCTTTCTTCCCTTTCCTACCTCAAACCCTTTCAATGAACCCCCATTGTAACCCCTCTCAAATTCATGGCTTCTATTTCTCTAACAATTGCCTATATGTGTGCATATGTGTCTATGTGTAAACTCTCTCTCTCTCTCTCTCTCTCTATATATATATATATATATATATATATATAGAGAGAGAGAGAGAGAGAGAGAGAGAAAGAGACTCCATAAGGTATATATATATATATATATATATATATATATATATATGCCTCTTCACTTGTGACAATGGCTTGCAATGGACCTTCAATTGAATGATCTCACATGTAGTCATCCTTTCTCTTATACCTCAGTTTTCTTTGCTTGAAGAGTGTTTTCTTTTGTCCCATGCTACCTTATTAGATGGTTTGGTGACTTGCTTCACTTCTGAGCTCTGATGCTGATTTTGGATGCAGCAAATTTTCACATTCTTTAAATAACAGCCCATCCATGACTGTAGGATGCTCCATCAGGCAGGAAAGAGATCCATGGCTTTTGTCGAATAAATTGCCTCCTTCTTGGTTATTGGATTTGAGAGATGTGGTTATCAGCCTCCAGTTTTCTGTACATTTCTGTCAAAATGGAAGCAATCCCTCTCGTTTGTTCTATGTCTATTTGATCAATGCCAAGTCATAGAGTATATCTGATTTTAGTCTCCTTAGCCACAAGAGATGTTTGAAACCCAACACGAATAAAAACACATATTCTGCTTAAATTCCTGCTTTGAATTTTTTCTTATATCCATTTCCTGAAAATTGATTATTGAAATCGAAAAAAAGAGCCGCTGACTGACACATTATTCTTTTGATGACTATGTCACAGCAACAATTATCCTTGATAGGAGATGTATAGCCCCATTCAGATAGTATTAGTTTTCCCATATATCAGAAAAAACACAAACTCTTTACTTTTTGGAACTGTCCTGTTTCCTTAGCAACTCACACATATTAATTTTAAGTAGTAGATGGAATTATTACAACGCTCTACATATAGAATTATTCCTCAATTTTGTCTCCCCAGCTGTAGGCAATCATCAAACTGAGTTGTCTAAAGGGATGTGGAAGAGGAACAGATGCCAGTCAATAACTGTAACCTCAATATAGCAAGGAACCTCGTACAGACAGGCTGGAAAAGTTTTTATTAGACTGGGGAGAAAAAATCGACCATTTGAGTGAACTTTTTGATGATTTTGCCTGTCAGAGAAGAAATTAAAATCTGTACTCTGAAAAACTGTTCAAAAACAGTCCTATGTTTTGCAAACATGTTCCTAGTTATTATTTGGGGAAACTTTCATGTGCATTGTAAGCCCATGCATAGATTCCTGAAGAGGAGTTTAAGAAAAGTGATATGAAAGACTATGACATAACCCCTGCATGTGTGAGAATTATGAAGTGGGTTTTATTATTTTTTCCAAACATGGATGACTTCAAATGACCTTAAAATTATTTCTTGCACCAGATACCACCTATTTTCATCTCAGATAATAATTACCCACAAAAGACCAGGAATAGAGATACTGGGGAGGAGCATAAGAAGAACTGACAGGGCTTCGAGTTGGAGAGTCTAATTGCAATATTGTCACTAAGGGCTGAGTTAACAGAATGGTGAAATGTACAACAGTGATTGTTCTGTCTGGGTCATCAGAAACTATCTCTTAATGATGGATGGGGTTTGGGTTTCTCTGCAGAAGAACGGGCATTTAGCTGTCAATCAACCTAAGAAAGTTTAATTGGGAGACAGAATGTGTAGTCACTTGCACTAAGGGAGAATATAATTTTCTTAAAAAAAATCTGAGCATGATTATGTTAGCTAATATTCTCAGGTATGTAGAAGTTAAAAGAGTTTACCCCTCATCCTAAAGCAAACTCATGTCAGTAAGGAATGTAAATTCCAACATGGGGCCAGGTTTGGCCTCAGATTAATGTCCATGTACCTTGGCTGAGTTTGTCGGGTTTCTTCCTGACTTTAAGCTTCTTTGTTTTTATAGGAATGACTATCTTAAAATTTTCTCCCTGTTTCTTTTGGTATAAATATTTTTACTTGACTCACCATTTTTAACAATCCAGGCTATCTTCTTTCAGTATTCTAAGCCACCCTTTGAAATCTAGTCATCGAGGAAGAACTGGGCCTTCTTGCTCCTTTCGACCTCTACCTCTTGACTCCACAAAGGGTCTTTGGGACTGAGCCTCCAGCTGGAGACCCACTTGTGACTGAAGATTTGCTGCCTCAGCTTTCTGTTCTGAACTGATTGATTTTCTTTCTGAAATCTTCTATCTCTGTTCTATCATGTAAAATAAGTAGTATAGAGACCTCAGATACCACAATGCTCATTGGGTTTAAGTAGCCAAAGTAGATAACAACTGCTATAGTTCATAGACTATCCTTAGACGGGACTATTCATCATGTGCGAGCATCAATGGTTTGAATGTTAAGTTCATGAAACCAGATACTTAAATGTGCCCCTGCTTTCTAGTCTTCTCCCTAAGTATCTCTCCCCATTTCAGTTCTTCCCTTCTTCTTCATGATTCCTCCTTTTACGTTTCAGAAATATAATCTTAATCTCAAGAAAGAGGGACATTTCTTCCACATCTATCACTAGCAAATATTGTATTTGTTTGCTAACCTCAATATTTTCTTCATGATATTTACATTGTTCTTTTTCTAAAATGTATTCTTAAGTACATCAGTTGTATAAAGCAATGGAGTTCACAGTGACCCTTGGTTCAAATATACTACTGATTCTCCTAAATTACTCTCTTCTGTAGTTACTTTCCTTCTCACTACCCTCACAGCTTCAAGATATAGTTGCTATTTTATTTTGATGTCATATATATTTATATGTAGACATACAGATATATGCATTTAACATTTATACTCATATATATGTGTGTGTACATATACACACTACATACACATATTCATATGTGTATATGCATATATGTATGCAACACTATATATACATGCATACTTACATAGTGTATGTTTCATATATGAGAGAAAGAATGACACTTTTCTACATTACTTCACTTAATTTTCTTGACCCAATGCATCATCCATTGTTAGGTAAATGTCATAAGTTTATTCTTTTCCAGTCTACAAGACACTCTATCTTGTTTGTGTCATTTACCCATTTGTCTTCTGGTAGACACATAGGCTGGTTCTCTGTTGGTTCAGCTATGAACAAAGCTCTGAAAAGGATAGATGCGCAAGTGTCTCAGATTCCTACAGGTGTATTCTCAAGAGTAGTATAACCAAAACTATGGCAAATATATTTTTAATGTTTTGCAGGTTTTCCACAATGATTTGCAAAGCAATCACACTAATTTACATTCCAGGCAGCAGTGACTAAGTGTTCCTAACTACATCATCTTCCTCTTCCTTGCCTTGATATATACATGGATTATAATGACATAAGATCACATCTACTTTCCATAACCCCCAACACTACTTTGATTTACCAAGTTCAAATTCATAGGCAGTAAATATTCTGCAGTCTGTCTCTTCACTTTCTATGTCTTTTCAGGTGTTTCTCTACCATTCGGTATTCCTCAGGTGAGAATTCTCTGTTCAGCTCTGAGCCCCATTTTTTAATGGGGTTATTTGATTTTCTGGAGTCCACCCTCTTGAGTTCTTTATAGATATTGGATATTAGTCCCCTATCCAATTTGGGATAGGTAAAGATCCTTTCCCAATCTTTTGGTGGCCTTTTTGTCTTATTGACGGTGTCTTTTGCTTTGCAGAAGCTTTGCAATTTTATGAGGTCCCATTTATCGATTCTTGATCTTACAGCACAAGCCATTGCTGTTCTATTCAGGAATTTTTCCCTGTACCCATATCTTCAAGGCTTTTCCCTACTTTCTCCTCTATAAGTTTCAGTGTCACTGGTTTTATGTGGAGTTCCTTAATCCACTTAGATTTGACCTTAGTACAAGGAGATAGAAATGTCATAAGAATTTTTAGAACTCTGTGTGTGTGTGTGTGTGTGTGTGTGTGTGTGTGTGTGTGTGTGTATGCACATATGTATTGTGGTGTTCAACTTAGCATGTATGTATACATGGTTGGGTGCATATCTGTGTATGTGTGTATGAGCATGGAGGCCAGAGACCAACACTGGATTTCTTCCTTCATTGCTCTGTCCTTTGTTTATTGAGAGTGATTCTTCACCTCAACTTAGAGCTTGCTGACTCAGTAGAATAGTTAGCCTGCAAGCCCCATGAACTAACTCTCCTGTCGCTCTTACAGCAGAACTATGATTACAAGCTCCTGCTTTTTACACGACTTGTAGGGTTCTGAGCTCAGACACTCATACTTTTATGACAAGCACCTTACCAGGCAATGTGCTTTTCAAACACATTTTTAAAATTTCTTGCAAACACATTTTTTTCAGTATTATCTCCTGAGCTGTTGCAGACTGTTTCAGAAAGTGTTTGAATATGCTTATATCTTGAATTATTTTCCCTGTGTTGCTCTCTGGATGATGCAGATGTTTAGGTAATATACACTTCTGTTTTGATAGACATTGAATTGATTTTAGGACATGCTGAGAGGGGTCTAATTTTATTCTTTTACTCCTGGTTTTTCTATTTTTTAGGAAGCTTCTTTTCCTGGATTATTTTCACACTGTTGTCTAAATTCAAAACACTATAGCCACATAGGGTAATTTTTAGGGCCTCTCTTCTATTCCACTATTCTATATGTTTACTGTGCCTATACCACACTGATTTTTTTCTATGATTACAGTATTACATAAAATACAACAATGTTATTTCCAACATAATTCTATTTGTTCAAGATTGATTTGGCCTGTTATGGTCTTTTGTGCTTCCATGTAATTTAACAATTTATTACATTCCTTTGAACAATAACATTGGATATTTTAAATCAGGAGTTCATTAAATTATAGATTTCATTTAATAGGATAGCTATTTTCATACTATTAATTCTGCCAATCCATAATTATAGGTGTTCCTTCCAACTTTCAGTGCCTTCTTTAATTTCTTTCATCAGTGTTACAAAGTTTCCACTGGAAAGATCTCTCATGCCCATATTTATGTTTATTTCTAAGATAGTTTCTTTTTTATTTTTTATTGAACACAATTTAATTTATTTATTCACTTTACATGCCTATCCCTGTCAACCTCCAAATTCCCACCTCCCAAAGTTCCCTCCCCCCCCCCATCCCCATGATCCTTCTCATCTGAGAGAGTAGAGGGCCCTCTTGGTTATCCCCCAACTCGGTTACATCAAATATCTTCAGGGCTAGGAGCTTCTTCTCAAGTTGAGACTAGAAAAGGTAGCCGAGTTAGGAAAAAATATTCCATAGACAGGCAATAGCTTTGTGAGTCCCCTGTTGCAGTTGTTTGGGACCCACATGAAAACCAAGCTGCTTATCTGCTACACATGTCTTGAGGCCATAGGCATAGACCACAGTCTTTGGTTGGTGGCTCACTTTCTAAAAACCCCCCCAAAGTTCCAAGTTAGTTGATTCTGTTAGTCTTCCTATGGAGTTCCTATCACCTTCAGGGTTCTCATTCCTTCGCTAGCTCTTCCATAAGAGTCTCCAAGCTCCATCCAGTGTTTGACTGTGGGTCTCTAGATCTGTCTGAGCCAACTGCTTGGTGGAGCCTCTCAGGACAGCCATGATAAGCTTCTGTCTGCAAACATAAAAGTATATCCTTAATAATGTTAGTTATTGGTGCTTGCCCATGGGATTGGTCTCTATTTAAGATGGTTATTAACTGGACATTATCAGTCTCTGCTCCATTCTCTGTGCATTCATATTTTTTGGAGGCAGTTTAAATTTTAGGTCAAAAGTTTTGCAGGTGAATTTGTGTCCCTATAACTCCTCTTGGGCTCTTTCCTGGCTACAGGAGTTGGCATCTTTAGGTTCCATACCCTCACTGCTCTTGGAAATCTCTCCTATCCCAGGCTTCTGGCACTTTCTTGAGATACTCCTAACCCAAACAGGCACCAGCTGCAGATACCCATTCATTCTCATGGAGATCTGGCTATCTCTGATATCTCTCCCCACACCTGATCCTGGAACCCAGTTCCCTTCTTCCATCTACATTCTGGGACTATTTTATTCCCACTTCTAAGTGATAATCAAGCATCCTCACCTGGGCCTTCCTTCTTGTTTATCTTCTTCAGTAAGTGGAAAATAGTGTAGGTATTCTGTATTTTATGGCTGATATCCACTTTTAAAGGAGTACATTTCATGCATTTTCTTTTGGGTCTGGGTTACCTCACTCAGGATGATATTTGCAAGTTCCACCTATTTGCCTGCAAAACTCATGATGTATTTAAATTTAATAGCTGAATGGTATTCCACTGTGTAGATGTACTTTTTATTTATCCCTTCTTCATTGAGGAAAATCTAGGCTGTGTCTAGTTACTGGTTATTGCAAATAAAGTTGCTATGAACATAGTTGATCAAGTGTCCCACTGGTATAGTGGACCATGTATTGGGTATATGCCAAGGAGTAGTTGTCTTAGTCAGGGTTTCTATTCCTGCACAAACATCATGACCAGGAAACAAGTTGGGGAGGAAAGGGTTTATTTGGCTTATACTTCCATACTGCTGTTCATCACCAAGAAAGTCATGACTGGAACTTAAGCAGGTCAGGAAGCAGGAGCTGATGCAGAGGCCATGGAGGGATGTTCTTTACTGGCTTGCTTCCGCTGGCTTGCTCAGCCTGCTCTCTTCTAGAACCAAGATTACCAGCCCAGAGATGGTCTCACCCACAAGGGGCCTTTCCCCCTTGATCACTAATTGAGAAAATGCCTTACAGTTGGATCTCATGGAGGCATTTCCTCAACTGAAGCTCCTTTTTCTGTGATAACTCCAGCTGTGTCAAGTTGACACAAAACTAGCCAGTACAGTAGTACAGCTAGGTCTTGTAATAGAACTGTTCCCAGTTTTCTGAGCAACTGACAGATTGATTCCCAGGATGGTTGTACAAGTTTGCAGTCCCACCAGCAGTGAAGGAGTGTTCCCCTTGCTCCACATCCTCACCAACATGTGCTATTCCTTGTGCAGGGTGGTAGATATGGATCTTTTTGTATTCTTTTACATGCTGGCATCCAGTTAGACCAGCACCATTAGTTGAAGGTGCTTTCTTTTCTCCGTTGTACTGTTTTGCCTTCTTTATCAAAAATCAGGTGTCCATAGGTGAGTGAGTTTATTTTGGGGCCTTTGATTCTACTCCATTGACCAAACTGTTTGATCCTATACCAAAGCCATGTAGTTTTTATTACTATTGCTCTGTAGAACAACTTGAGGTAATGGATGATGATACCTCCACAAGTTCTTTTATTGTTCAGGATTGTTTTGGCTACCATCATTTGTTTTTTGTTTGTTTGTTTGTTTTGCTTTGTTTTGTTTTGTTTTGTTTTGTTTGATTTTTCCATATAAAGTTGAGAATTGCTCTGTCAAGGTCTGTAAAGAATTGTGTTGGAATTTTGATGGAAATTGCATCGGATCTGTAAATTGATTTTGAAAAGATAACCATTTTCACTATGTTAAGCCTACCTATCCATGTGCGTTGGAGATCTTTCCATCTTCTGATATCTTCCTCAATTTCTTTCTTCAGAGACGTGACATATTTGTCCTATTAGTCTTTGACTAGTTAGGTTGGAGTTACACCAAGATAATTTATATTATTCATAGCTATTGTAAATGGAATTAGTTTTCTAATTACTTTATCAGTTCATTTATCATTTGTATAAAAGGGGAGCTATTGATTTTTTTAAGTTAATATTGAATCCAGACACTTTGCTTAAGGAGTTTATTGGCTGTAGGAGTACTTTGGTAGTTTTGAGATAACTTACCTATATTATCGTATCATCCACAAATAGTGATACTTTGACTTCATCCTTTCAAAATTTTATCCCCTAGATCTCACTTAGTTGTTCTATTGTTCTATTAGAATTTCTAGTATTATATTGAATAGATACTGAGAGAGTGAGCAACCTTGTCTCAAAATCCCTGATTTTGATGGATTTGCTTTACATTTTCCTTGGTTTAATTTGATGTTTGCTATTGGCTTGCTGTATATTGTTTTTTTATTATGTTTAGGTATGTACCTTGAAATCCTGATCTCTATATGACTTTAAATATGAAGGGGTTTTAGATTTTTGTCAAAGGCATTTTCAGGAGCTAATGGGATGATCATGTGGCTTTTTTTTTCTTTCAGTTTATTTATATGGTGAATTACATTGATAGATTTTTAGTATATTCAACCATCCCTCCATCCCCGGGATGAAGCCTGCTTGATCATATAAGGCAATTTTGTTGATGTGTTTCTGGATTCAGTTTGCAAGTGTTTTATTGAGTATTTTTGCATCAATGTGCATGAGAGAAATTACGGTCTAAAATTATCTTTTTGTTGAGTCTCTGTGTAATTTAGGTATTAGGGTTTCTGTGGCTTCATAAAATGAGTTTGACACTGTTCCTTCTGTTTCTATTTTGTGGAATAGCTTAAGGAGTATTGATATCAATTCTTCTTCAAAGGTCTGGTAGAATTCTGCTCTAAATTCATCTGTCCCTGGGTTTTTTTTTTTTTTTTTTTTTTTTTTTTTTTTTTTGATTGGGAGATTTTAATGACCGCTTCTATTTCCTTAGAAATAGGTCTGTTTAAATAGTTTACCTGGTCTTGATTTAACTTTAATAATTGATATCTGTCTATAAAATCAACCACTTCATTTAGATTTACTAATTTTGTGGAGTACAGGTTTTTGAAGTAAGACCTAATGATTCTTTAAATTTCTTCAGTGTCTGTTGTTATGTCTCCCTTTTCATTTATAATATTGTTTATTTGGATACTGTCTGGCGTTTGGTTAGTTTGGCTATCTTGGCGATCTATCTTGTTGATTTTCTCAAAGAAGTAGCTCTTCATTTTGTGGATTCTTTGTATTGTTTTCTTTGTTTCTAATTGATTGACTTCAGCCCTGATTTTGCTTATTTTCTGCCTTCTACTCCACGTCAGAGTGTTTGCTTCTTTTTCTCTAGAGCTTTCAAGTGTAGATTTAAATTGCTGGTATAAGAACATCTTAGTTTCTTTATGGATGCACTTAGTGCTATGGACTTTACTCTTAGCACTGCTTTCATTGTGTTCCATAAAACTGTGTATGTTGTGCCTTCAGTGTCACTGAATTCTAAAAAGTCTTTAATTTCTTTATTTATCCCTTGTTTTGTTTCATTTTGTTTGGTTTTTGAGGTTACTCATCAATATAGCTTTTCATACAGTGGGACTTGCTTCATTTTTTCCTCTTATATTTTAATATCTCTTAATTTCAACACACTACTTTTAGGTACTTAATCAGGCAGGAGATGTGAAGCAGCTCATCTAGTAGCATGTTTTCTCAGAATGCATAAAGCTCTAAACTCAAACTCTAGTATAAATGAAAAGTTCAGATGATGATACAAGCCTATAATTCTAGCACTCAAAGGTGTGAACAGGATCATCAGAAGATCAGGGTCATTCTTGACTACATAATAAATTCCTGATAAACCTGCACTGCATAAGACCCCCCTGTCTGGCCAAGAAAGAAAGAAGGGAAAAAAGAAAGAAAGTTGACTTTTACTTTAGTAGGTCAGAGTGTGATATTAGTTTTTCCTAGCTTTTATATTACAATAAAACATTATACTAAAAGGCATGCCAAAGTTTAGGCAAACATTGTTATTATCTAAGGCAAAAAGCAGTTATTCACCCCAGGCCTGTTCTATAAAATAGAAATTCTATTTCACAAAGATCAGCAATGTGTATTTCACTAGAGAAATAAGCTGCACAGAGAAAGCATGAGTTAGTAAATCCTTTGCTTATTAAACAAATCAGTTAGATGTAATATAAATCCCCAAGCACAGAAAATTGTGCTCTTAATATTTAGAAGAGAGAAACATTACCTCTTGATGTTCACCTGCTTTCATTAAAATCACTGAGCAAAGTAATTGAAGTCTCTCCACGCCACACTTAAGAAATAATTGAGTTGGTAGATGTAGCCTAAAGCCAAAGTGCAAGTGATAAACCTCCCTAGTTTCCAGCTATTTTAAGCACAACAGAGGATAATGAGAACAAATAAAACTCTGAACTTCATCAAGGTTTGTTGTAGAAAATATGTAATCTCAATCAGGTATTTCTACACCACCATCATTCAGTTCCCAGATAAAAGACACAAAACTTTTGTATGTATAATAAGCCTTTAAATCACTAGAGATGGTCAGATATCTACCACCTCTGCTATTATGTCTACTTTCCTGCTAATAACCCCTAGATATGACTTGCTCTTAACTTCTATTGGCTAGCTCTCAAGGCCACATTTACATGACTCACCTACCCTATGGTGTCTTCTCTCTCTACTTTCTTCTCCTCCCTCCTGTGGTCCTGCCTCAGACCCCAAGCCCGGGAACCAAAACTCTGCCTACCCCTCTTCTGCCCAGCTATAAGCTGTTGACATCTTTATCCAACCAATAAGTTTTAATTAAGGAGAAAGGTCACATAGCATTACTTGGTGTATGTGCAGATTCTCTCCTCCCTGGGATCATTCTGGTCATGGGGGCCCAGTATTTAGCCTTACAATTCAAAGCAAAAGACGAAACCTCAACAACGGTTCATCCAGAATAAGTCACTTCTCTTTGCTGTATTTGAGGGGAGCTCAGAGATTGAGCCTGGGGAATTGTCATGCCAGTCAAGCACTTTGCCACTGAGCAGTGCTCTCATGGTCTATATGCTACTGATGAGTGCCCTTATTTGTCTCCTATATTTAGCTCTCCCCAGGTTTACATCTATTCTTCTCTCCAAAATTCCAGGTTCACATCACTTTCCATCCAGTTCCTGATATATTCTTTAAGTTCTTCATCTTCATTATCTCCCTGGTTTTTGTTTGTTTTGCAAAATGATAGCTAAGGGTGGAAATACTTTCATTTTGTTTTTGTATTTATGCAATATATTTGTTATTATTTTTCCAAGCCATCTGATCCTCCTGTATCCCCTCACCCACTTACCTGAAAAATATCATGCTCTTTCTATCAGAGAGAGAGAGAGAGAGAGAGAGAGAGAGAGAGAGAGAGAGAGAGAGAGTAAAAGAGAGAGAAAGAAAAGAAAACCGTGAATCTGTTTTGTGTTGGTAAACTACTCCCAAGCATAGCTTCTAGTAAAATATGGTTGATATTCCCAATGCCACTCCACTGAAGAAAACTGATTTCTCCTCTTCCATCAGCTATCAATTATGAATAACTTCTCCATTAGAGGATTCTTACTTACTGTCCTATTGCTGTGAAGAGACACCATGACCAAGGCAATTCTTATAAAAGAAAACATTTTATTGGAGAATTTGCTTATACTTTCAGCAGGTGAGTCCATTATCACCATGGTAGAAGGCAGGAAAACACGGTGTTGAAGAAGTAGCTTAGAGTTCTACATCTTGATCTGCAGGCAGACAATGAGGTAGATTCTGAGCCTGGTAGAGGTTTTTTAAGTCACAAAGAGGTTTTTTCAGTGATACTTCTTCCAATAAGACTGCCTATATCATCAAGTTCATCTTTCTTTCTTTCTTTCTTTCTTTCTTTCTTTCTTTCTTTCTTTCTTTCTTTCTTTCTTTCTTCCTCTCTCTCTCTCTCTCTCTCTCTCTCTCTCTCTCTCTCTCTCTCTCTCTCTCTCCCTCCCTCCCTCCCTCCCTCCCTCCCTCCCTTCCTTCCTTCCTTCTTTTCTTTCTTTTCTTTTCTTTTCTTTTCTTTTCTTTTCTTTTCTTTTCTTTTTTTTTGGTTAATTTTTCGAGACAGGGTTTCTCTGTGTAGCCCTGGCTGTCCTGGGACTCACTCTGTAGACCAGGGTGGCCTCAAACTGCGAAATCTGCCTGCCTCTGCCTGCCAAGTGCTGGGATTAAAGGCGTGTGCCACCACTGCCCTGCAAAGTCCATATTTCTTAATTCTAATTCTTGCAAACATTTCTATTCCCTGGTGATGAAGGATTCACGTATATAAACCTACGGAGGCCTCAAACCACCACAAGCTCTGCAACTACTTTCCTTTCTAAATTCCTGGGATTTTTGTCTGTTTAGAACTTGTACACATATTATACATGACGTCACAGTCTTGATTTTATGTGCCTCAACCCTGTTGTGTCTGTAAAATGTTATTGCCTTGTAGTCTTCCACCACCTTTGGCTCCTACAACTTTTTCCGATTTTGATTTAACATTTAAATATTCAATGACAAGCTAAAGTGTTTGTTGCTCAAAATCTCTTACAGCATCTACAGTCTTGCTAATGTTTCAAAAGTTATTTGAATAACTACAGTTTCATTTATGAGTCATGGTCATACAACAATCACACACACACACACACACAAACACACACACACACACACACACACACACACACACACACACACACACCACATACAGTCAGAGTGTGCTGGGGAATGTGGCTTAGTTCGCAAAAGTTTACCATGAAAGCATGAAGACCTGATTTTGATCCCTAATAGTAATGTTAGAAGCCAAGCAAGATGTTGCATATTTACTTATATTTTGTTCAGTGGAGAGACGTAATTAGGAGCTTCCCTGCATTCACTGGCCAGTTCACCTGACAATCAGTGAGCCTTAGGCCTCAGAAAACATTTGGATAGCTCCTGAAGATTGACTCCCATTATTGACCTCTGATCTCCACAATCACAAATGCATGCATACATGTGCACCTGTATATACATGCACATGTACACACATATACATATCACAGAGACACACAAACATCATGTTAATTATAACAATACAAAAAACAATTTTTAATCAAATAACATTTAAATCATAATTTTCGTAGGAGGAAAATGAGTCTACTTTGGAAGATTATCTTTAGAAGGCAATGATGAACTGAGAGCTTTAAGGTAAGTGCAGCAAATTTCCCAAGGAGAATTTGATGAGTGTGTGAACATTACATTTATCTGTGGGCATAAGGACAAATGTTTATAAATTATTATTAGGGATTATGCTGGTGTGGTAAATTAGTAGTTTTGATTCTCCTCTAATAACCATGACTTCATGATTTTCTTTTAATTGTATAACTTATGTAGACTAAAAATCAAAGGAGATAGAAAGATAACCCATGAAAATGTACACCAAGAAGAAAAGCAAGAAGAAGAATTACATCCTACTAAAATAAGCTTTATTGGAGTAGAGAGAAAGCTCTGTTGTAAAGAGTACTTCCTGCTCTCCTCGAAGACCCAATTTCAGTTGGCAGTGCCCAGGTTAGGTGGTTAACTATCACCTGTGATGAAAGCTTCAGAGGACACAAAACATTCTCCTGGTTTTTGCAGTCACGTTCATACATATGGCATACTTTCAGATAGACATACAAATAAAGAAATAAAAATTCAAAATAAAAAACTATATGAAAGCTATAATTAAGGACAAAATCATTACATAATATAAAAATGGTCATTCACCAAGAATATATAAAAATTTAATATAACATCATGATCAGAATATATAATTGTATAAGGTTATTAATAGATCAAAGGATAGCAACATATTAATTACAAGAGATTTCACTATGTTACATCAAGAAAAGATAGGTGGTCAATCCAGAAAAAAAAATCAATGAGGAAACAATATAAAATAGGCCTAGAAGACATTTATAAAATATCCTATTCAACATTATAAGTTTGCCCCCAAACAAAGGTAAGGCATTCACCTGAAAGGATTACACTGTATGTAGTTCATGGAATTAATGTTAACCAATTATAACCAGGATGAAATAATATCAAGTATATTTTCTAACAGTGGTTATAAGTACAAAAGTAGAGAGTAAAACAGCAAGAGAAGCCAGGAAGTGGTGGTGCATGCCTTTAATCCCAGCACTTGGGAAACAGAGGCAGGCGGATTTCTAAGTTCGAGGCCAGCCTGGTCTACAGAGTGAGTTCCAGGAAAGCCAGAGCTATACAGAGAAACACTGTCTTGAAAAACAAACAAACAAAAAAAACCCAAAAAAACAAAAACAAAAATTCAACAAGAGAAGACATGGCATGATGGCTCGTTGTGCCAAAATGAGGGGACTTTAGAATTTATAACTCATTGAAACCCACACATGTACACACATGCACATCTGGAACTATAGTTACATGTGTGCAAAATCTTCTCATGTGGACAATTTTTCAAAGCAGTGTAAGCTCTCAGTTCCAACAGAAGACTGGGCTCCAGCAGTATTATGGAATGAATAAGGCAAGTGACCTTTGGCATTGATTTTCTGTGATTATATACTTATAAAATGATATAAATTATAGTTTTTGCATACGTGAATTTATTGGGAACCTTGTACAACATTGTATGCTGAGCTTCCCTCCAAATCAATACAATCACCACTGCAAGAGAGTTCATAACATCCTTCAAAAGCTCTCCAACTTTTTCCATTAAGGGACCAAAGTTAAGCATTATTGACTTACATAAAGAAACAGATGAGGTCCCTTCTAGTAGTAAGATTTGAGAATCTATTAATAGTCTGCAAATACCTATTTCTTTATTTTTTTTCATCAAGATATATTTACTGGGAGCTTACCGTAAATCTGGGAGTGTGCCAGACAAGGAATATGTAACAATAAACTTCTCTACTCTCTAGGATAATTTATAGTTCATAAAACTTACAGTTTCTATTAATATACTGGGTATGTCCTATAAGTAGATGTTTCATTCTCTACTGTATTAGGGGAACTATTTACTATAGGCACTTAACATGAATTATCATTTTGTGGCATTTTTGTGCTGCCAACAAAGAGATGAATTCATCCCCCTCACATTAGTGTATTGATTTTTATAAAATGAATTAATCTATTGACTTTCTGTTGAATTGCCATTGCTACTTGATGAACATTCATGTATCAATATTAATATGCATAGTTTACTCTCATACTGCTCTAGCCTTGTGTATAGTTAGAAGTTATGTGATTCAATTTTCTCATCAACAACTACATCAGTGATGTAGTTCCCTATGGTTACTAATATTATGGAGCTCCGTTACTCGGATCCCAGTTCAGTGGTTTGCCTATGAAAGTCTCCATTTCACCCATCAGAGCTATCACCTAGGTAATAATACATTCTTCACTTAAGCATAAAGAGATGGGATATGGCATGTTATGTCTGCATAATAGCTACCATGACACTCCTTTTTTGTAAACATCATAAATATATTTACATACCATTTGAAAAAACATTTTTCAGAAATTTATTTGACCTTGAATTTTGAAAAGAACAGTGTTGTAAATCAAAAATGAATACTAATAGTTGTAGTGCATAGTCAAGTTATATCTATATATTTATGTATTTACATGTATATGTAACAATAACAAAGAAATAGGCAATGAATTTTAACAAATTCATTGAGTTTGTTTAATTTGATTAACAACATTTGAAAAATAATCAAGTAACAAGACAAAGTCTAGGCTAACCTTCTAAATGACCTTTGTGAGAGACTCAAGATAGATGGATACTAGAAAGCTAAGACAAGTCTCTTAGAATGTGATTGAAGAAAAGGGATAAAGAAAATAATTTGATTTCTAAAGCAAACTGCAGAAGAGCACAAAATTTGAATATATAATTTGTATATATGTCATATTAATAGAGATCTTCATTCCAACAAAAAGAAGAAAGAAAGAAATAGAGAGAGAGAGAGAGAGAGAGAGAGAGAGAGAAAGAGAGAGAGAGAGGGAGGGAGGGAGGGAGGGAGGGAGGGAGGGAGGGAGGGAGGGAGGGAGGGAGGGAGAAAAGAAAGAAAGAAAGAAAGAAAGAAAGAAAGAAAGAAAGAAAGAAAGAAGGAAGAAAATACCCTATATCCCTGTTTATAGACAATCTGATGGAGGCATTTTCTCAATTAATGTTTCTTTTTGAGGTTTCTTTTTCCCAGATAACTCTAGCTTGTATCACACTGACAGTAAATAAATACATAAATAAATAAATAAATAAATAAATAAATAAATATCCTCACCGCCCAGTAGTCAGTCTCTTATTGCAGAGACTAAAAAGGCAGAGAGATAAGGTTTTGTTTGCTTACTCACTTCTTTTTCCTTTCTGCTGTGTTTTCCTCCAGACAGCTTCCTAAGAAACTGCTGTTGCCGACAGGTCTACATGGATCCTTGTTTTACCTAGGAACTTAATCTAACTCTTAAGAACTATGTTCATTGAAGCAAGAGATGTGAAGATGCCAAAGGGGGGAATTGAAAATTGCAAGCACTGAACACACAGTTGACCATGTTTTTAACAATGTAAGGCCACTGGTGATCCTTGACGAGGGCAGTGTCTATTACCCCACACTATGGTGCAAGGAATAAGAGTCAGATCTCTGTCTCGCTTTTACCTTCTCCCTGAAATATCTCACAACACTGGGGTGGAAGAACACCGGGGTCCCTCATGTGACAGGTGTCTCTTCTGTATTGAGAGGAAAGGAAATTAAAGAATCTGAATGGAGAACTGTACTATGTTCCTCTGTCAATTTATCACCTTCAGTCACGTGTCTTTTCTTTACAATCATACCTTTGAAAACTATTTAAAAAATGAGACATAATTAGAGTTTGGAATTTCTAAAGCCTCCATGCTACAATCTACTCATATTTTCAAAAGTTTATACTTTTTTCTTGTTAATCTATATTTAGCTCTAGGGATGTAGGTCATAAACCTGTCAACAGGTAAAGAAAGAGATTCTCAAAATGAGTAAGAGATGACAGCTACTAATAATTCTTTAGATACTTTGCTATAAAAAAAAACAAAACATGGTGCTTAGTGATCACTGTCATCGTGAGAGACAAATCCTCATCTAAGAGAAGGGTTTTGGGGAATGTCTGTGTTATAGAATATGGAAGGAACTTCCCACTGAGATGGTGCCATCATCTTAGCAGAAGATCTGAGACTGTATAGAGGAGAGCCATGAACCACCATGCACACATTTACTCCATTCATTGTAGATGTCCTGAGACTACTTCAAGTTCCTACCTGCTCGACTTTCCTGCTATAATTGACTGTAATCTGGAATTCTAAGCTAAAAAAAAAAAAAAAAAAAAAAAAAAAAAAAAAAAAAGGCCTTTTCCCTAAATTGTTTTTGTCAACAGAATATTGACAATAGCACGTAAAATAGATATTTTATCACAGCACCTGGCAATGAAACTACAGGTAAGTAGAGAAGTTGGCAGAAAAGTGTCAGTAAATTTGAGGTATTTTTATTTTGCTTAAAAATGACAAAACTAATGTTGTCATTTTGATAGAAGCAATTCAACACAGAGGGAAATGTGCAGGAATAGTTTCTGGAATTGCTCAACTATAGGATAAAAGTCACGGATTTAGATATGGTCAAGTGTTTTAACTCTATGACAATATAGTGCAAAATATGCAAAGCAGATTCTGTTAGAAAGATGAAAGGCTACGGACTATCTCTAGAAGCTTTCTTTTAGTTGTTTGAATGTTCTTGCAACATAGGAAAGAAGGTGCTCACCTCAGAGACTGGGTCTGTGAACAACTCTCAGAAGTTTCTTGAAGAAGAAACAGTTGTAACCATTACACTAGGGAAGTATGCCATTGTTATACACACTAAATGTAAACACTTGAAATGCTGTGTTCATGAATTGGAGTAAACATAAAATGGATGTTTATATTACCCAGCAGCCTTCATCCACAGAGCAAAAGAAAAGAAAAATAGAGATTCCCATCCAATCAGGACTATCGTATTTTCTAGATAGTATAAAATGCATTGGAAGGTTAAAGGTGTAGAGTAGTAGGCAATGAAATAAGCATGGTACCCGAATCTGAACTTTATCACACCTAAACTGAGAAGTTAGAACATTAAAGAAGGAAGCACTGATGAGGTAAGCAAGTCAAAGGATGAGATATTTCATGGAACTAAAGTACCGATAATGCCAGTATTCCCATAAGTGAATTGCTATAGTGAGAAATACAAATAAGATAGAAAGATAAACACGGGCCAAAGGTGAATACATTTTCAAAGCTGTTGGCTTTGATAATGTCTGAGCCCTATTAGTGAGGCCTGAGGGAGAGTGGAATACAAGGTCACTGTAATACAGAGCCACACCTGCATTGTATAAGGAAGGCTCATCCTAACTTTTGTGAAATTAAGAATCACCACAAGAGTAGTAGCCAAGAAAAGAACAATGATTTGAAAGGTAAAGCCATGGAGAAATACAGGAAGTGAGGAAGATCAGTATATGATTAAAATAAGCAGTGGTCACTCCTGTAGAAACAAGGGAGAGATGACAAATGAAATCAGCAAAAGAAGAAATATCATTATGCAACCTCCATAATCAAGAACACATAAGCTGAGGAAGGAAAATATAGCACCACACTTGATTAGAGTATCAAAGAAGTGTTCTCAGGAAAATGCAAGACTCTAGGAGGTCAATAAATTTCCTTTTACATCTTAAGGATGTTAAAGAGCCTATTATCGTGTGGTGAATGATGAATTTCAAAAAAATATATATTATACATTAGATACAGGTATAACAGAACATGTGTAGAGCCCAAAAGAAATGGAAGCTAGAAATAAATAAAAACTAGCCTTGGACCTAATGATATCATGTGACAACTGACAAAACTGAAGGTAACAGGAAAATGGCCTTAATGGAACGTGTCCCATACGACAAGGCTGTGAGTGATTGTGGAGGACAATGATTGGGCTTCTAGGTCTCTATGAGGCCTTCTCCAGAGAAAGAACAGGAATTTTGAAGAGACAGGCCCTTTCTCAAAACAGATTGAACATTTTCACTGATCTCTTCAGTATAGCTAGAAACATGAAAAGATGCTCAAAAACAGTTGCCATCAGGGAACTGCAGACCAAAATCATGAAATTAAATCTTCTTCCCTGTTAGAATCCATAGGTCTTCAAAAAAATTACATTGAGTTCTGCCAATGGTGCACCAGGGTTCAGTTCAGGGTTCAGAGTGATTTGAATACAAAAATTGAATGAGCACACAGGAAGTCTGGCTACTAAAAACTAAAGATGACCCAGCATTTACTGACCTCGGTATTTTTCCAGAGACTGGAACTTACAAAATGCTTAATACATTACAGTGTGTATTTCCCTGTATGTGATTTCTACGACTATTAACATCCCATTTCTCACTCAGTGAGAGAACTGTGAAACAAACTGGGAAAATCCATATCAAAAAATTCTACTTTCCAATAAATAAGAATTAATTTTAAAAAGGCAACTTCAATGAATCTCCATAAAATGTTGTTTTTGTGGAGGAAAATGCAAAACTCAAAAGTATAATATGATATGTCTCCTTTCCATAGTATTCTTGAAATGACAAAATTACAAAAATTTTATAAATGAAATTCTGTACAGGACCCAAACATCTCTTTCAGACACTGAAACCTTGATCACATGTGTGCATTCACATGCACACACACACACACACACACACACACACACACAAATACAATTGTTGCTTTGAAGTCACAAAAATAAAAGAATATTTTATTCCCCAAGGAAGCAGAAAATATATATTTCATAACATAAGGAATCAAATTTAGTCTTAACATGCTGTGTTAGACAATTAAGCACACTGAGAGAACAAATTTCATGATTACCCTGAAGAGTGCTGTTTGTCTAATGTTCACATTGCCAAAAGCACTTAGGAAATGTTGACAGGCAAGATTCATAACTTTACAGATCTGTTTGAAAGGACTTGAATAGCTAAGAATACATTTTTAAACTCTTAAGGGATTTTAACTTATAAAATATGAGAACTCATTAATTATACAAGCAACATTAAATATTTAAGGGGATATTTTAATATTGTTTGAGCTAAATATGTTCAATATCAAAGCAAACACAAAAAGTCAGAAATCCTTTTGGCTGTTTAAGATTTTATCAATATGTTTGGCCCAAACTGATAGGAGATCAGTGCTAATGCCTCAATGCCTCTTTTGGGGATTAAAGGTTTTATGTAAAATTAATAGCATTAACATGTGTTAGCAGTGTCAGAGGCAGAACCAGTGACATATCTCCAATGTGACGGAAAAGTGGATCGTCTTACTTAGGCCGTGGTATAGCTAAGCCCTTGAATTTGAACTTGAATGTAAATCACAATAACTTGGCAAGGTGTTTTTATTTATGAAAGGAAATGCTAGTATGATTATGTATTTCTATTCCAAGTCATAATCTGATAAAAAAATTTCCCTGTGCCAAAACATGAAATTGGCAATCAGATGTTCATTTTTATTCTGACATTGCTTGACAGTGCTAAAGTAGTGTGAACTGTTGATTAGACACAACGATTTCTTTTAGAGTGGGCTCTCCCATGATGCTAACTGGGACTGAGGTCATCATATACAGCTTCACACCACTCTATCAGTACCCAGCTCTACATTAGGATAGTAGAAGAAAAGTGAGCTGAAAAACTGAAGAGATGAATGCAAAACCACACCCGTTTTGTGATAAAGATATTAGACACTACCATCACCATGAACTGAAGATTACATGCATACTGGCAATGAAATGCCAAATAAGAAAGGATAAAGTTGAAATTGCTGTCAGGATATTTATTGTCTAAATTTTAATTTGGAAACATTACATGGTCCATGTTTTATAGTTGTCTTTGGAGCAGAACCTCCAAGGCAAAATATTTTGAAGCTTTTGACTGCCTTCTGTGCCCCTGTCTTAGGGTTTCCATTGCTGGGAACAGATACCATGAACAAGGCAACTCTTATAAAGGACAACATTTAATTGGGCCTGGCTTACCGTTTCAGGGGATTAGTCCATTATCATCATGGTAGGAAGCATGGCAACCTGAAGACAGACACCATGCTGGAGATGGAACTAAGAGTTCTGCATCTTGATATGAAGACAGCCATGAGAAGATTGTCATCCTCAGGCAGCTAAGATGAAGCTGTCTTCTGCAATGGGAGGACACTGAGCAGAGAAGACCTCCAAAGCCCACCCCACAGTGACCCCCTTCCTCCCACAAGGCCACACCACCTAACAGTACCACTCCCTATGGGCCAAGCACACTCAAACTACCACACCCTCTAAACCTGTGCTTCTGGAAAGATTCCATGAAAGTTATTTAAAATTAATCTGGTGGAATCTAGAAGAAAATCCTATGACTATCAGAAAGCCTATATGCTTGTTCACTTGGCATCATGAGACAACTATGACCATAGCACAGGTCCTTCCAAACACTTACTCATTGGCTTACTATCTTTCTCAGCAGCTGTGGTAATATTTCACTATTGGAAGGAGAGAGAGGATGTGTTAGTGGCTAAGTGACTCACTAAACAATCCACAGCCTGTTATATTTCATTAAGAATCAGCACACTTGCCTATAAGGAGGTAGATTCCTAAGTGGATTTGATGTTAACTCATGAGATATGAGAAAAAGATAATTTTAGGTTACCTCATAATGCCTGATTTACATTTGCTCACTATAATAGAAATGAGGTCTTTTTAGAAAATTGGTCCCATGATGACAGCCACACAAATGAGGAAAGCAAGATGTCATATTTACTTTCTTTATGTGATATACACAGACAAACCCTTTTGGCTTGAAGTATTAGGATTAAGAAAAGCATCCAGTCTAGCTGAAAACATAGTTCACGAACCAGAAATGGCCCAAAATTGACTGTTAGGTGAATTAACATTGAATAAATCCACTATTAATTTTGTACCCAAAGGATAGAAAACTTGTTGATTTGCATGTTTTTGGTATTATTTTATAATTTCTATGTGGGATGATGTATTATTTTTTCCAAGTCTTATTTTTAATTATGGTTCTTATATACATTAACCTCCCTTGTAGCTCACCACCCACCCGGAGCAGAAGTAAAGAAAGAATACAGAGGAGTGGACTTATTTAGAAAGTTTCTTTTCAGTAACTCCCATATGTGTTGTCTGGAAATTGGCAGTTTGGTTCATAGGTTAAAAACTGCATGTGTTTTGCAAATTGTATCTTATATCTTGGGTATTCTAAGTTTCTGGGCTAATATCCACTTATCAGTGAGTAAATATCATGTGAGTTCTTTTGTGATTGGGTTACCTCACTCAGGATGATGCCCTCCAGGTCCATTCATTTGCCTAGGAATTTCATAAATTCATTCGTTTTAATAGCTGAGTAGTACTCCATTGTGTAGATGTACCACATTTTATGTATCCATTCCTCTGTTGAGGGACATCTGGGTTCTTTCCAGCTTCTGGCTATTATAAATAAGGCTGCTATGAACATAGTGGAGCATGTGTTCTTCTTACAGGTTGGAACATCTTCTGGATATATGCCCAGGAGAGGTATTGCGGGGTCTTCTGGTAGTACTATGTCCAACTTTCTGAGGAACCGAAGAATAAAGACCAAAGTGTGGACACTTTGCCCCTTCTTAGAACTGGGAACAAAACATCCATGGAAGGAGTTACAGAGACAAAGTTTGGAGCTGAGACGAAAGGATGCACCATCTAGAGACTGCCATACCTGGGGATCCATCCTATAATCAGCCTCCAAACACTGACACCATTGCATATGCCAGCAAGATTTTTGCTGAAAGGACCCTGATATAGCTGTCTCTTGTGAGGCTATGCTGAGGCCTAGCAAACACAGAAGTGGATGTCACAGTCAGCTATTGGACGGAACACAGGGCCCCCAATGGAGGATCTAGAGAAAGTACCCAAGGAGCTAAAGGGGTCTGCAACCCTATAGGTGGAACAACAATATGAACTAACCAGTAACCCCAGGAGCTCGTGTCTCTAGCTGCATATGTATCAGAAGATGTCCTAGTCAGCCATCAGTGGAAAGAGAGGCCCATTGGTCTTGCAAACTTTACATGCCTCAGTACAGGGGAACGCCAGGGCCAAGAAGTGGGAGTGGGTGAGTAGGGGAGTGGGGAAGGGAGGGTATGGGGCACTTCTGGAATAGCATTGGAAATGTAAATGAAGAAAACACCTAATTAAAATAAAATTAAAAAAAAAAAGAAACTGCAGCTTGATCTACTCGCAAAACTTCATGAATACAGCAGCAGTCCAGTTAGGTAGAGTCAGGATAGCAAACACGAATCAACATTGGTGGTACTACTTAGCAGAGATTGCCAGGCCTCACACTTGGCTTGAGTCAGTATGAGGGACCAGGAGGAAGGCCAGCAGAAGTTCTCAGGTGTGCCTCTCACAGGGAAGCAAAGATCAGTGAAGATGCATGACCCCCAAGACCTTTTATACCTTCTCCAAACATCACATGTCCCCCACAGGTCTTGCCTCAGCATGTATCTTGTCTGAACACATGCATATATCTGTGGAAGCAGCAAGAAGCCATAGCACATCACCAGATGTTTTTGGCGTGATTCTCTCTATGGAGTCCCAACAAACCCAGCTCAACTTTGCCATGTAAGGCAGACCAATACATGCATATAATTAGCAAAGAATCTTTCATCTTATGTCCTTTAATGTGCTTACTTTATCAGAACATCCTTTCTTGTGTGTCTGCTTCAGCAAAACATTCCTTCATATGTTTCCCCAGCAAAACAGCATCCAACAGACTTTCCAAAGAACTGTTAGGTTTCCAATTCAGTGATGAGCAACAAGGAAAACAGACTTGCTCTTCTAGGACGTTATGCTTTTCTCTACTGCAGAGATCCTGATGGTGTGAAGCCAAGAAAGAAAATATAATTTTCACAATCTCTCATACTTTGCAAATGAGGATTCTTTATGACTGTGCTATCTTAGCTGTAATACACTTCCCAGTCAAGCTGACAAAATAATCATCTTTCTTTCATGCTCTCTCTTTCTTCCACACTGAGCCTGTCAGCTAACACATAAATAGCTGAAAGACTGAGCCTTTGAATTATGACATCATCTTGCATTTGAGAGGAATTTTCCCTAACAAAGGCCATAGCTGGGATAGTAATTTTAAATCCGGTTACTGTGAACTTATCATTAAAACTCGTGTATAAATAAGAAAAGCAAAGAATTATTAATCATGTGTATTATCTCCTCCAGATATTGGCACTATGTTTTGTCTGCTGGATCCCTTTATGCAGCTGTCATTTTTCACCCAGTGTGTGGTCAGTGCATCCCTTGAATCATAAAATTCTCCAAAAAGCTAATTGCAGAGCTTGGCATTTAAATGTCAGTCTATGAAAACTATATGTGTTGCTTTGCATAAAGTGCTGACTGGTATTCAAGCAGATCCTGAGAGTCTGATTGCAAATGTAGATGCCTGTTTTTCTTAAAGCTGGCAACATTAAAACAGACCAGAAGAGTTACCCCTCACTGGGTACTAGGCAGGTGCAAGCATTGTTAGAATCTGTTCAGGTTGTTATACAACAGTGACTTTGCTCCTATTTCATGTTGCCTGGTGAGATGGTTACCACTGATTGCCATCATGACAGGATCTATAATCCCCTAGGACAGTGGCTTTCAACTTTCCTAATGTTGTGACCCTTTAATATACTTCCTCACAATGTGGTAACCACAAACATAAACAGTTATTTTTGTTGCTACTTCATAACTATAA
Organism: Mus musculus; assembly: GCF_000001635.26. Classification (NCBI taxonomy): domain Eukaryota; kingdom Metazoa; phylum Chordata; class Mammalia; order Rodentia; family Muridae; genus Mus; species Mus musculus. The sequence continues at coordinate 41,153,517 of NC_000083.6, read as the reverse complement.
TTTTACTACTATTATAGATTTTTATAGAGAAAGACAGGCATGGAGGTTTATGCCTTTTTTTTAAAGCCATTTATTTTTATTTATATGAGTACACTGTAGCTGTCTTCAGACACACACTAGAAGAGTGCATCTGATCCCTTTACAGATAGTTGTGAGCCACTTCTTTCCTATGGATACAAAGTGACCAGCTGCCTCTCCCCTGCTGCCTGGAACCTATCTGTCCTGATAGACTGTATCCTCAAAAGAAAAATAACCTCCTTCTTCTTTAAGTTACCTTCCACAGCTACTTTGTCTCAGCACCAGATAAAGTCACTGAGACACAAAGATAAGTTTGTAAGATGGGCTAACTTTCAATATTGACAGGTGCCATTAACTAAAATTCCTTCCACAACGTCATGTTATCTTATGAAAATAATTACATATTATATATATATATATATATATATATATGTACATATATATATATACATATACATATACATATATATGTATAAATGTATATGTGTATATGCAAAGGAATTTTATTCATTATCCTAAAGAAGAATAAAGTTATTTTGTTGGCTGGAAAATGTGTGGCACTAGACACTATCTAGTTTAATAAAATAAGCCTGGCATAGAAACATGGTTCTTTACTGCCTAACAGTGAAACAGAGCCCTATAATGGTCTTACAAAATATCATAGATCCATAATTAAAAGAGAGTAATTAAGTTTTTAGTTAACTATGAGTTCTTTTATTAGTAATTGGCTATCCTGAGACTCAGATAAGAAGCAACCATTCTGGGTCTTGAGTTTAATACTTACTCTCTGCTCATTTCATGGGCAGCACTTCCACACAAAGCAAACCGTTCATATCCCTTTCCTTCTCCCCAGTGTGACTCCATTTCTGCTCACTCCTGCCTGTGACAGAATCATGGCAACAGCTGCTTCTGAAAGTGATTAGAGTCCACAGCAGATGATCTGCAGAGAAAACTGAGGTAATCAGTTTTCACAGGAAGCAGCAATCAACTAAATGTTCTTTGCCTTTTGCATGGGCTGTTCGACACTAAAAAGGGTATTTCTTGGTTCTGGGCTGGAATATAAAAGAGAATCATTAGCTTCTGTTATCATGTCAGAACAAAAGGATGTGCAAAATCATCAGAAATCATAAATACGTGGTCTTTTTGCTCAGGTAACAGTTGACATTTCTCCCTCTGAAATGGCTTCCTTCAAAAAAGACTCCTTTCTTCTGCAGGGTCTCCCTTGTGTATAGGCTTTTCATTCAGTAAATGACAATCTTCTCTGGATTCCCATCCTAACCATGATTAAATAACACAAATGAAGCATCAAGTACACTGTCCTCAATTATATCTCAGTCTATTCGGCCTGTACTGACAAAACATCATATGTAGGATGATTTATAAGCAAAAAAGATTTATTTCTAATAGTTCTAGTCACTGGGGAGTTTAAAAGTCAAGGTATCAGAAGGTTTCTGTCTGACCAAGGCCTGTTACTGTGCCCATAGGGAACACATTCTGCCTTCATGTGATATAAAAAGGTAAGTGTCCTCCACCAGGCCTCTCTTATAAACATGTTAGTGCTGTGTGTAAATGTAGAGCCTCCTGACTTAGTCATCTCCCAGAGTCCTCTCCCCTTCTACTGTCTCTTTAATTTGAAGATGGCAACAGATGAGCTTGTAGGGAAACATGAGCATCCATATATCTGAGACATTAAGACACATGTAGACAGTAATGATATCTCTATTCTCCTTTTATTCAGACTTTGAAGTCTTTGAAGACTTCTTCAGCTCTTGAAGTCATCACTCTTAACTATTACAGATTCTGAGAATTTATTCAACCAAACTACATGTGACCAAACTCCCAGTCATAGAGACAGATATGTTCTAATCATTTTTCAAATATTCATGTTATCTCAATGGAAATTTATGTGAAACTGAACATTTGTAAAGATATTTGTTTGGTTGCTTGCTTGTTTAATGTATACGTGTATCTGCCCTCATCAGTATATATGTACCACACACATGCAAAAATCCACAAAGTCTGGAAGAGGGCATTGGATCCACTGGAACTGGTATGAACTTCCATATGGGTGCAGAGAATTAAACCCATGATCTCTGAGAGAGCAATAAACTGCTGAACTACTATGCCAGCTCTCCAGCTCCAAACTGAATATTTAATTCCAAGTTCTTTTAGAGCTGTTCCCATTTATCCTCTCCCTGTAGTGGGGGAAGGCTGGAATGAATGACTACCTTAGTCAATGTTCTATTTCTGTAAAGAGACCCCATGACCATGGAAGCTCCTATAAAGGAACACATTTTATCAGCTTACAATTCAGAGAATTAGCCCATAATTACCATGGTGGGAAGCATGGCAGCATGTAGGCAGAGACGGTGCTGGAGATGCTCTAACAGTTCTACATCTGGATTTGCAGGCAACATGGTGAGAAAGAGCCACTCTTTCAACAAGACCATACCTCCTCCAAAAGGAGGGACACATCTTCTCCAACAAGGCTACCCTTGCTCCAAGAAGGATGGTTGTATCTCCTAATAGTGGTGATTAAGCATCCAAATCTATGGGCCTATGAAAGCCATTCTTAAATAACCACAATGACCAAACTTTAATGAGTAACACCAGATCTCCCTTTCTTGTCCCCAGAACCTCTGCTTATTTGCATTTCTCTGCTTCAAACATCACACATGTCACATAATAGCTCTATTCCTTCAGTAGACTCCTTTCTTTCCTCCAGAGAGGCCCTAATGGACATGTTTACCACTAATGGATGCAAATAAGTTCTTTTCTCTACATCTTTAGCATTTCTTCTTACCATAAATTGGGTAGAATAATACCTCACTGTAGTTTTATTATGTATTTTTTTTGATGACTGATGCTACCGAGAATTTATAGATATAATTGGTTTTCGGGATCATTTGTATTTCTTCTTTTAGCAAGTGCCTACTCTAATTTGTTGCCAATTTTTAAACTGGGTTGCTGGCTTTTTCATTTTTAAATGTTTTCTTGTTCTTTATATATTCTGGGCACTAACTCTTTGTCAAATGACTGGATGGAAAATGTTTTCTTTCAAGCTGTAAGTTAAGTCAAAGCAGAGAGCCAAAGGAAATGAAACAGCACACCAAAGAGAAACCTGCAAGTTCATGTTTTCTACTGCACAATTCCTAACAGGTGAGGTATGAAGTTACCATAGGCAGTCACTAAGAAATGAATGTATGAATTTATATAAATTATTAAAAATACATATATATGTATATATGCATGTGTGTATACATACTGTAGTACTATTTACCCATGAAGAAATTTAAATATTGTGGTTTTTTTCAGACAAATAGAATTGGAGAACAGTATTTTAAATGCAATAGGCCAGACAGAAAACAAAATTATATTATGATCTTCACACGTGAAGCCTAAAAGTGTATGTAAATAAAAATGCAAGTTTGTCACCTATCCTCCTCAGTACAGTACATCAACGACTTAATGTTCTGCTATAGTAAGTACAACAGAAAGCATGAAGGACTCAATGCAATTACACTGAAAGAATTTGTCTGACAATAGCAGAGTACTAATAAATATTTAATGATAATGAGGCTTAAGTTCATGTTGTAATATATCCAGTAGAAATAAGTAAACTACAACAAAGAAACCGAGAAAGTTTCTTTGTTAACATAGAGTTAAAAATAAACTGAAATTATAATGGTACTTAGAAATTAGGAAAAATATAAAATGTGAGAAGAGAAAAATAAAAGATAGTTGGATTGGATATGTGTATGCTCTATACATGTGGAAATGACACAACGGATCCTAATGATATACATTACAATATAGAGAAATAAAATAAATCTTTGTCATCATAGAACTGTTTGTTTTCACTGAGCCTTTCCAAAACTGGATTCCTTTAATATCAGCCACCATCTCTCTCTACATCTCTAAAGCAATGTATCTGACTTCTTACAGATTTGAAGACATGCAAGCAAGGAGTGAGTTTCCATTTCCTTCTTGCAATTAGAACCCTAACACACTGCATCACTGGCCTATGGCCAATCTCCATCCTTAGGTAGAGATGTTCCTAAGACAAAGGGCAAAATCCTTACCATTGTATTATACAGAGGTCTGCACTAGGGGCTTGAGAAAAGGGTCCTGGCAACATTGTTTCTTTAAAAATCTTCATACTAACTGAAGCCAGAAATTTGGCATTCTGTGTGAACACCTCTCATATTTGTGACAACCCCTTTTGATTGATTGTGTGACTGTATATTCTTTACTATTCCCATGGGGAAATGGCCCCTGTGCTTCCCAGCCCACATAAGCATAACTAAAGTTTGAGAATACTGAGAAAGAATATTAATTCAAGTGATCATAAGTCTGGGTCTTTTAACTATAAGATGGGTTTTAAAGATTTCTTTGCTGAGTTATTTCTCTTCTTTGTTGGACAGGAGGAAAACTTAAATACTTCCTATTTATTTAATCTCGTTAGATTGTTATCAGCATTCGCATGTTCATTATTATGAAGATAAGTAAAACATTTTCTCCCTCCAGCATATTTGCAGCAATATAAGCAACTAAAATAGACAGTTCAGTGGACCCAAGATAAACAGAAACAAACAGTGCTGTGAAATGAAAATTTTTAAATTAGTTCACAATGAGAAACTGAAAGCAGTTCATATGTGTTTACCAAATCAACTCATGCCTCTTTGCCCACTTATGGCAGGGGCTGACTCACTTTGGGTCCTATGATTGGGCTGTTTCTCAGATGTTTTTCCCCCTCAAACAGCACATCATGTCTTTCTCCTTCATCAAGTGTGTTGTCTTAACAAAATAGAAACTTGTAGGTCATTTCTACTTATTAATTTATGCTTACTGTGAACTGTTACTATTCCACTTTTTGAGGGTTATATACTGTTGAGCACTGTGTTTGTGTGTGTGTGTGTGTGTGTGTGTGTGTGTGTGTGTGTGTCCAAGTTAATCACCAATAAGGTTAGGAACATGACATTACTAAACTCAAGATCATTTGAAGAATGACCTCAAAGAAACTCTCAGTACTAAATTTTGTAGATAATTATCAATTCCCTTTAGAAGTTAAAATTACTGTTCTGAACCCTCCAAATAAATTTTATTTAACATTAATCTAAAATTAATATTAGGTATTAAAATATTCATTTTAATAATTGGAATACTAGTGTTCTCACATACTTCTAGACTCTAAAATTAGTATTCTAAAAAAAAATAGAGGTGGCAAAAGAGACTTAGAAAAAATTTTCTCTAAAACGGAGCATTAAAAGTACGTAAAAGCTGAAGGTTCTTTTGTATTGTACATTATTTGTAGAAGTAGAGGGAAGCATTTTAAGGGACATTACTGATAGCTTCTTCTTTACCCTTCTGAAGTCCTCTCAGCGTCAACAGTGTAACTTTGCATCCTTTAGTCATAACTCACAATTCCAGATAAGTTCACTAAGATTAGATTCAAATATAAAAATATTATCAGTGTTTATAGTCTCTGAAATTTTAAAAGTATCCTACCACAAACTTAAAAGGGGAATAGAGTCAGTAGAGAATGGCTGCACTCTTTCGGAATTCTGTTATAAATTCTTCTCATAAACTGCTAAAATTGTTTCATTCATTCATATATATATATATATATATATATATATATATATGGGTGTGTGTGTGTGTGTGTGTCATAGAATCGGTTTGATGCCACAGATCTACAGAACAAGAGAACAACAATGTGAAAAGCTCAGACCCTAGGTGAGAGCTTGCATGTCTAAGCCCTTACTCATCATTGTCCTTGGACTGTTAGTTGATGGCATTGATAGAAGAGTTCTGTAAACACATAGTAGCACTATACTTTGTTCATCTCCAGTTTCCTCCCTTATTCTTTGCCAACGGTACTCCACAGCGCATTGTATGGTCAAGAGGAAAAGTGATGGATTTGTCTTGGCTTTATTCCCTTTAATGAAGACTGGAAAAGGAAAGGCAGAAAAGTAATCAAATAGACATTTTTAACCTCTCATTAAGAGGTCACTTACTTTTTGCATTCTAATGTTTTCACTTTTCATGCTTAACCTAATTTATAACTTCTTAGAATAATGTTAAATGAAGAAGATAAGGTCTCAGCTAGAATGACCAATCAGAAAGACAGAAATAGATCCTCCAAGTCTGAGCATTGGTATTTCTTCAGTCATAACATTATAAAAAAAAACTTTATAAATTATTATTCTTAGGATAGTCTATACTAACAAAGTTGTGAGGTTCTATAAATTATTTGAATTGAGGTTATTAATTATCATATTAAATTAAATTTAAAGGTGACTTGGCATAGCCCAAATTTCCTATCTAATGCAGTGTTAAACAAAGTAATATAAATGTTGAGTGACTCAGTTTCCTGTGTGAGTGGTTTATCATGAAACATAACCATTATCTAGAAAACGAATGTAAAAGTGAGTACTTAGTCACATGACAGAGTGAGCACCTGCTTTGCTTCTTCATGATTTCTCATATTCATTCTAAGAAGATGTTTTGAGAAGTTCTAGAACATGAACTACAAAATGCATAAAATGATTGTTATGTGATTCTTTGCCTATTATAGGTGTAAAGGGTTGTCATAAAAGCATATTAATTGACATTTCACATACTTACATGCTGAAAGTACAGTCTGATTGTACATGTGATAAAGCATGTGATGTTACTAAGGCAATATGAAGAATTTTTTAAAGAAATGGCAAAGAATGGGAGATATAAGATTTTTTATAAAGCAGCACAGATTCCAGTCCTCAAATACTTTTATTATCTCTCATGTATGAACACAGCATTCCTGTAATAAGTAACTCTCATCATGAAAATATTGACCAGCAGCTGCCCTTTTCTATTCCCAAGGCTGTCTCATAAGAAACCTGTGAATAAGCTACGTCTTACCTAGGTTACCCTATTATAGAAAGGTTGGTAAGTGTCTTCTCAAACAATGGGAAATTAACACAAATTAAAGCATACATTTTGTTTGTTCTGTATGAACAGAAACATGCAGGTAATAATTTGTATGTGATGAATTTCAACTATGACATTTTTATTTCTACAGGAAGAAGGACAAAGTAGTTACATAAATTGTCCCAGTTCAGAGGACACTTAATGGTGGAAGGGCTGTTTGACAGGGTGCTGTGGGGGAAGGCTGTGATCCAGATGTAAAGTGAATTAAATAAATATATAAATACATAAATGCATAAATAAGGGGAAAGTAGTGTAAGTAAAAATTAAAACTTACAAAATTATTGGTGATTTTATGGCCGTTAGTAAGTAACATGTCTTAAATAATATTTGAAAATTATTATAAATGTTGGAGAAATTACACTCAATTGTATACCTAAGTTACAAAAAGAAAAAAATTAATAAAAAGATTCTTAACATGCTTATTATGAAGATTGTAAATATAGGCAATTATACAAACATACACATATAATATATACACACATTTTATATAGTCATGCACATAGAGACTAATATACACACACTCGTGCATACACATACACTCATAAACCCACTCAGATACACATGCACACACATACTAATTCATACATATATGATCATGCACACACCCATATTTGTGCACACACACACATATATACTTTGACAAACAAAGGAACCTTACAAATTTATCAGAGAACTTAAAGTCTGCTTGAGTAAATGGACAAAGGCTATTGTTTGAATAATTCATAGGACAGTTATTTTAAAAATCAGAAGAGCATATAAGACATTCAATTTCTTCAGTCATCAGCAAAATGCAAATTAGATAAACAATAAAAGATTCCCTATCCTTATGAGATCTGCAAACATTTTCTTAGAAGAGAGAATATGCCACTTACTGTGTGAAGCCTGTGGTTAAAGCACTGTCTTTTCCCTGGAAATGTAAAGACTTGGAGGTTTTCGAAAAGCATTCTTGAAGCATATTTGAAATCTATATTGAATAAATCCTTGACATTAGATCTTTCCTGAGACCTACCCATAAAAATAAAAGCATGAATACGTGAAGATAAAATGACAAGGACAGTATCAGTTGCTTTTTGCTTGTAGTGGCAAAATTCAGCAAGAAAGAATTCACATTGATAAAGAGTAAAGCTGGTTAAAAGAGGTCATAGTAACACTCAGAATAATACGTAACTCTGTCTGGAAAAGGAAACAATAAAACTTAACAATTTAATTGAAGAATTCCCATGACTTTCCATATTGAAAAAATAAATGTCCATGGAACTCTGTTTTATCATCAGATTGTAAAGAACAATAGTAAATGCATATGTGTATTTGCAAATGGGGGTGTAGATTATGGTACATAGATATTTCTGTGTTTACATGCATGTGTCTATATGCAATTATTTTAACATGGAAGAGGAAATAAAATTATATTAAAAACCTTGAGAATGGCCTGGATATATAAGAGGAGGAGATGAAATTAATTAGACAAGTAGAAGTTAACATGAAAAATGCATTTATGTAAGAAAGGGAAGAGTATTTTATGCAGAATTAGAGTTGTTGTACACATACTTGTGAAGACATTTCAAATTTAAATAGCTTTTTGTTAATCAACTTATAATATTCCATAGTTCCGGTCAAATGTGAGACATGTTTTAAGTCGAGGAAGCATCTGAAAAAAAAAAAAAAAAAGAATCTTCAATGACCAGACGGGACGGAATGTCAATTTGGAACTAGACTTTTTTCCCTCTCAGCAAACTCCACCTCCTCTCTTAATCAACAGATGATTTCACCACCCACATCAGAGAGAAAATAGACATCAATGAACTAAAATTGCTCTGCTGCCCACAGGCACTTCTATAAGCTTAAGCCCAGCTGCTTCCAACCTCTCCTCCTTCCCTCCTGGTACCTACAGTTAAATTCCCCTTGGCCTCTGTAAGCCCACATTTCATACCCTTCACAGAACACAGGTTGTATTTATTGTTCTTTCCTTTTACATCTTGCAACTCTTTCTCCAAAGAACATTTAAATAATGCTCAAATAGAAGGTTTTACTTTAAAAGTTTTCAAGAATTTAGATTCGGCTGAAAAGAATGTATACAGTGAGTCTATAACATTTTTTAATATTAAAAACACATGTCAAAACAACCAAAGACTGTGAGGAGTCTATCAAGATGACTTAGGAGCTTTAAGGAGCTTTCATGGGAGATACATGGTACAGGCTGAGCATCCCCAAGTATAATAGCTGCATGAATTATGTTAAACCCTTCCATACATAACGTTCATTTTATTAGAAATAATATGCATGAGAATGTCCTCATAATTTAAATATGTGGTAATTAACTTACAACAAAAGATAATAAACAGTACAGTGAAAGCATTTATTGTTTATTTACAGAAATTATATCTCAATGAGATGCTTTATCCTAATACCTGCCCATTGAAACCTTAGAGATTTTTACAGATGATAATACCACGGCACTTACTATAGTGGGGAGGTATCTCGTTGGTACATATAGGAATTTTGTGCATTTTAGAACCCTACCAATAATTATCACTCTGTTTGTACAGTGCCTCTCTAACTGTTACTATAAAAAGCTTCTGGTGATATACATATTACAGAACGTGAGGGAAAGGAATTCAAACATTTCTGAGAAAGGACAGCAAGAAACAGCTAGTGGAAATTTTACATGTGTATCATATAACTTAAGCTGATTGATTTTTATTTCCTAAAATAATGTTTTAATTTATTCTTTGAGAATTTTATACAACTGACTTTAATCATACTCATCCCCCTAACTCCTGCCATATCCTCCCCACCTCCCTATACACCCAACTTCATGTGTGTCCATTTCCTTCTCTCTCTCCCTCTCTCTAGAAGAAATACAACTGAAATCAGTTTGTGTTGGCCAACTGCTTTTTTTTTTTTTGTTGGGTATTTTCTTTGTTTACATTTCAAATGGTATATCCTTTCCTGGCTTCCCCTCCAAAAACCCCCTACCCTCCTCCTACTCACCAACGCACGCACTCCCACTTCCTGGCCCTGGCATTCTACTACACAGGGGCACAGAGTCTTCACAGGATGAAGGACCTCTCATCACATTGATGACTGACAAGGCCATCCTCTGCTATATATGTGGCTGGAGCCCTGGATCCCTCCACGTGTACTCTTTGGTTGGTGGTTTAGCCCCTGGGAGTTCTGGGGGATCTGGTTGGTTGATATTGTTGTCCCTCCTGTGGGGTTGCAAACCCTTCAGCTCCTTCAGTCCTTTATCTAACTCCTCCATTAGGGACCCCATGATCAGCCCAAAGGTTGATTGCAAACATCTATCTATGTATTTGTCAGGTACTGGCAGAGCCTCCCAGGAGACAGCTATATCAGGCTCCTGTCAGCAAGCACTTCTTGGCATCCACAATAGTGTTTGGGGTTGGTATCTGTATATGTGATGGATCGCCAGGTTTCACAGTCTCTGGATGGCCTTTCCTTCAGTCTCTGCTCCACACTTTGTCTCAGTATTTCCTCCCATGGGTATTTTGTTCCCCCTTCCAAGAAGGACCAAAGTATCTACACTCTGGTCTTCCATCTTCTTGGGCTTCATGTGAGTATTTCAAGCTTTTGGGCTAATATCTACTTATCAGCGAGGGAATACCAGGTTTGTTCTTTTGTGACTGCATTAACTCACTCAGGATGATAACTTCTAGTTCCAACGATTTGCCTAAGAACCTCATGAAGTTATTGTTTTTAATAGCTAAGTAGTACTCCATTGTGTAAATGTACCACATTTTCTGTATTCATTCCTCTGTTGAAGGACATCTGGGTTCTTTCCAGCTTCTAGCTATTATAAATAAGGCTGCTATGAATATAGTGCAGCATATGTCCTTGTTTTATGTTGGAGCATCTTTTGTGTATATGCCCAGTGGTATAGCTGGGTCTTCAGGTAATATTATGTCTAAATTTCTGAGAAACCACCAGAATGACTTCCAGAGTGGTTATACCAGCCTGCAATCTCACCAACAATGGAGATGTGTTTTTCTTTCTCCACATCCTCATCAGCATCTGCTGTCACCTGAGTTCTGATCCTAGCCATTCTGACTGGTGTGTGGTGGAATCTCAGGGTTGTTTTTATTTGCATTTCCCCGATAACTGAAGATCTTGAACATTTCTTTAGCTGCTTCTTGGCCGTTCGGTATTCCTCAGTTGTAAATTCTTTGATTAGCTATGTACCCCAATTTTTAATAGGATTATTTGGTTCTTTGGAGTCTAACTTCTTGAGTTCTTTGTATATATTGAATATTAGCCCTCTATCAGAGGCAGGGTTGGAAAAGATCTCTTCCCAATCTGTTGTTGCCTTTTTGTCCTATTGACAGTGTCCTTTGTTTTACAGAAGCTTTGGAAATTTATGATCAATTCTTGATCTTAGAGCCTAAGCTAACGGTGTTGGGTTCAGAAAAATTTCCTCTGTGCCCATGTATTCAAGGCTCTTCCCCACTTTCTCTTCTAGTAGTTTCAGTGTATCTGGTTTTATGTGAAGGTCGTTGATCCACTAGGATGTGAGCTTTGTACAAGGAGATAAGAATGGATCAATTTGCATTTTTTTACATGCTGACAACCAGTTGAACCAGCACCATTTGTTGAAATTGATGTTTTTTTTTTTTTTTTTTTTTTTACCCCCACTGGATGGTTTTAGTTCATTTGTCAAAGATCAAGTGACCATAGGTGTGTGAGTTCATTTCTGGGTTTTCAATTCTGTTCCATTGTTCTACCTGCCTGTTTCTGTACCAATACCATGCAGTTTTTATCATTATTGTTCTCTAATACAGTCTGAAGTCAGGGATGGTGATTCCCTCAGAAGTTCTTTTATTGTTGAGAATAGTTTTCACTATTTTGGATGTTTCTGTTATTTCAGATGAATTTTAAAATTGCTCTTTCTAACACTATGAAGAATGGAGTTGGAATTTTGATCAGGATTGCACTGAATCTGTAGGTTGCTTTCAGCAAGATGGTCATTTTTACTATATTAATCCTGACAATTCACAAGCATGGAAGATCTTTCCATCCTCTGAGATTTTCTTCCCTGTCTTTCTTCAGATACTTAAAGTTCTTATCATATTGATCTTTCACATGCTTGGTTAGAGTCACACCAGTATAGCAGGTTCTACATAGTTGGTGAAAACATTTTCTCTCCCAGTAGCAATATAACTCCAATAGCTTTTCAACTTAGAGTGAGACTTTGTGTTCACCTTTCCTCCCATGTATTTGGTCTGACTTGAGCTTGAGTAAAGTGTATGCAAGCTGATTTAATCTGTGTGACTTCATATGTGCAAACTCTCTTGTTTTGTTTATTCAAATAGGTTTTCTGAAATATAGAAATAAAAATTTTAAAAGCCTGTGCATATATATAGTTCAATGAAGATTGGTATAAAAATTATTTAGCTAATCATGGTACCAAATAAAGGAGATGAGTCGATTCAAAATATTCCACTCTGCAGTAGTCAATGTATCTAGACAATGGTTCCTGCTTTCCCTCATTACAAACTATTCAATTTTCTCCAGACTTCTGCTAGCATTTAATTACCTCCAGCTACCTGTTGTGCCCATCACCCTCTTGCTTTCATCCTTGCAATCACACTGAAGTTCCTCAGTGTTAGCAAAGACTGACATTACAAACCCCCAGTAGACAGATGCTGGACTTTGCTTAACTCTGGCTCACTTTAGCTGTTCTTCTTTGCTTTCTGTCTGACTCTTTCCTCAGCTAAATTTTAGGTTGTGATCCAATACACATGAGTGTGTGAAGGTTCTACATTCATAGTTATGCTTTCCAATTCATACTTATGTTTTCTCTTTGAGCTCTATAAACAACGAAGAATTTTCCTGGCATAGACAACTCTGTCGCATCACTGTTCCTGGTTTTAATTTTCTCAGAGAACTGCCATTCCTGGTCTTTTTTTGTTTACAGCATCATATCCAGAACTGAAGAAATGATGCAGTCAGTGAAATGTTTGCCAGGCCAGCATGAGGACTCAATTTTAATCCCCAGAAATTGTCTATAAATAACTGGTATGCTCATACATTTATGTAAACCCAGCAATGGGGAGACAGAAACAGGAGGATCCTTGGGACTTGATGCCCAGACAGTCTATCTTTCATTATTTTCTGTGGGCCACTAAGAGACCCCGACTCAAAGTAGTTCTGTACTCTTAAAGATAACAGCAAAGGTTTCCCTCTGGTTTTTCTCTACATGCACACAGACACACACACACCACTACACATCCACCTTTACACACATGTGTACCTGCACTCATACATAGGCACCCATAAGTGTACACATGTACAAAACATTTAAACCACGTTTAATATTTTATTTGATTCTTTTATGCATCCATATAATATATTTTGGTTGTTTTGAACTCCTGTTAGTCTGTCTTCATCCCCAATGTATCTTCTGCTGAAACCCTTCTTCTTTCTGGAAAGTCCTCATCCTTTCTTATCTTTATTTCTGTGTGGGAGCCATGGTGTTTGAGTAAGGCTGCTTGCCTGAGAGTGAGTGTGATATTCTTTACTGAAGAATGGGGTATCGACCTTTCAGTCACTACACAACTGAAGAAAATAATCTTATTTTAATTCCTCTCCACATAACCAACTTTAATTACAGGCTCCTCATACTTGCAAAGTTCTATTTATTCTTCAATATTTCTCTCCCAGTAAGTTCCTTCTTTAGGCCTTTAGGTCAAGTCTTAATCATTTTTTTTCCTGTAAGAGAATATACTTCTTTTAGAAATAAACCACATCATATTCCAATCTATTTCTTAGTAAATAACCTTGTTCATTTAAGGCTGGTGATACACTAAAATGTAGGTATTTCTCCAGTTTATTTGTTGCAATATTCTATGATCTTAGTATCTGACTCAGAAGTTTGCCTCTGAATAATTCTTAACTGAGCCACATCCTAAGTACTGGGCTGAAATGTCCTTTTTCATTGTGTGGGCTTTTTCTTATTATGGTTCCAGTGTTTATGAAAAGTCATTTTTTGTTTGTGCCTAAATCTTCTTGCTCAAACCTAGGAAAAGCTTTATGGAAATCTCATACAAATATACTTAAAGATTAAATCAAAGCCAGGCATGGTGGTGCACGCCTTTAATCCCAGCACTCGGGAGGCAGAGGCAGGCGGATTTCTGAGTTCGAGGCCAACTTGGTCTACAAAGTGAGTTCCAGGACAGCCAGGGCTACACAGAGAAAAACCCTTTCTCGAAAAACCAAAAAAAAAAAAATCAGGCACTATTTTCAAATTGCATGTATGCTAGTACAAATTAACAATTAGCAAAATAGAATAAAACAGAATAGAAGCAAAAAGTAGACTGTACAAAAAAGTAAACCATATTAGTAATTTTGAAAATTTTGTGCAGAAATATTTAAATATTATGACCATATTATCATATGATAATATATGAAAAGCCTATCATATGAGGGCTAGAGGGACAACTCAGAAGATAATAGCACTAGTTTTTCTTTTCATTCAAAGACCCAATGTTAAAGAATCAATATCAGGAGATTCAAAACTACCATATCTCTAATTAAAAACAGATCTGACACCCTCTTCCTGCTTTCACAGGTACTACTCACATGTTGTGCACATATATACAAAAACACATATACACAAGAATAAAATAATTTTAAAGCTGTTTTTTTTTAAATTCTGTGGATCTTGAGGAAAGTAGCCAATCATTTACCATTTAAGCAATAAGGAACATGAATGAAGGTAGGAATTTCTCTTCATTCAGAATAGATAGAACCTCAGTAATAGTGAGTGGTTCCTTCAGCATCAAGTCAGTCCCTTCTGAATGCGATTTTAATGAAAGCACCCTAAAAGCACCCTAGGGGGTAACAGTCTATCTACAACACACTTAAATTCCAAAAGAATTAACAAGCAACTTTTATTTAAAATTACTCAAAAAAGATGTATTCCTTACTTGAGACCAAAATGATAATGAGGAGAAAACCATCTGCTAAGATGGGGGAGGGCTTGAGCAAGAAAGCTTTCTTTGTCCGGGCAAGAGTGTTATAAACTGGACTATTAGCTTGATTGGATCTGTAATCAAGTAAGAGATACATTATTGTTCAGGTCTAAAACAGTATTTATAAAAATTATGGGAGAATCCCGACCCCCCCCCCACAAGAGTGGGCAACACCTTTCAACAGCTGCTAAGATATAAAGAAGTCCACAGATACGTTTGCTTTTGGGAGCTGGGAATGTATGTGACACTTTTTTTTTTTTTTAAGATGGGAAAAAAACAAACAAACACCAAATCTATTAATCCCATTCCTCATTTTGTCAACACAGAAAATGTTGAGACTTCCCAATTTGATTGGATTAAATGATATGTAAAGGCTGTGAACTAGCTGTTTTTGTGTGCTAAATTGACACAACTTAAAATGATCAGAAAGATGTTTCAGTTGGAGAAATACCTCCATGAGATCCAGTTATAAGGCATTTTCTCATTTAGTGATCAGTGGGTGGGTAGCACCTTTGCAGGGCTGATGGTCCTATGATGTATAAGAAAGCAGGGTGAGCAAAATCAATTTAAGCAAGCCAGTAAGAAGCACCCCTCCATGGCTTTTGCATCAGCTCCTGCCTCCAAGATCCAGCCTTGTTTGAGTTCCTGTCCTGACTTCCTTTGATGATGAACAGTGATGTGGATTCATGAGCCAAATAATCTCTTTCCTCCTCAACTTCATTTTGGTCATGATGTTTGTTGCAGCCATATAAATCCTAACTACTACAGGCAGTGAAAGGTAATATATGGCAATATTAACTTTTCTAGAGTTTTATGTACACATTAAAGAGTAATAACATCCAAAATGAAATATAATTTTCCCAGTTGTGCTTCTAAAATGTGGACACTTAAAACTACTCCTTGAGTAAGACTAGGTCTTTATTTAGAGTTAAAGATGGGATGTGGGATACAGAATTTTAACCCTCAATTGTTCCTGTCTAAAGGAAATACAGGGACAAAAATTGGAGCAGAGACTGAAGGAAAGCCTATTCAGAGACTGCTCCACCTGGGAATTCATCCATATGCAGACACCAAACCTAGACACTACTGCTGATGTCAAGAAGTGCTTGTTGATAGCAGCCTGATATGGATGTCTCCTGAGAGGCCTCGCCAGAGCCTTACTGGTACAGATGTGGATTCTTGCAGCCAACCAGTGGACTAAGCAGGAGACCCCAATGGGGGAGTTAGGGGAAGGATTGAAGGAGCTGAAGGGGTTTGCAACCCCACAGGAAAAACAATAGCATCAACTAACAGGACCACCCAGATCTCTCAGTGACTAAACCACCAACCAAAGAGTACACATGGAGAAACCCACAGCTTCATCTGCATATGTAGCAGAGGATGGCCTTCTCTGGCATCAAAAGGAGGGGAGTCCCTTGGTCCTGTGAAGGTTTGATGCCCCAGCATAGGGGAATGCTAGGGCAGTGGGGTCAGAGTAGGCATGTGGGTGGGCGGGTACCCTCATGGAAGTGGGGAGAGGGGTTGGGATGGAGGATTCTCAGAGAAGAATCCGGGAAATATAGCATTAGAAATGTAAATAAACAAAATAACCAGTAAAAAAAGTTTCAAAAAGATGGGATGTGAGATACAGATTTATTTTTCAGTTGTTTCATTCAATCTATAAGGCCATAAAACAGTTGAATAATACTTTTAAACTTCCTCAGTTCTATTTATATTTATATTAGGAAGACTTGTCATTGGTTACTGTGAACCCTTAATGTATTGTTTCACTGTAATTGTTTATTAACATACACTTACAGTTCATATGTTAAGCCACTGCTTTCTGAAGACTTTTTTTCTTTCTCTTTCTGTGACCTTATATTTGATATTATATTGTACCTTTATGTAGCAATTGACACATTCCAGGACAATGATGGATTACTTTCCATTCCAAAATCCAACCACCACAAATAAATTTTACTTGAAAAAACCATCAAAAGAAAGGCAACTCCTATCGTTGATTTTATTCAACAAGAATACTGGATTCATTAGGTTAACTGGTTTCAAAGAAAATAATTGTATTGACCTAAACTAATTTCAAAATACTATGTTTTTATTTGTGCATATTTTCATGCTTCTTTTGAAATAAAATAATTAACTATGGTCTGCTTTGAAAGAGAAATTACATATCTTAAAATTAGAAATTCTAATATGCTCAGGAGTACAATCTGTGAGTCAGACATTTAAGAAATAACGACTGAAGGCTAACTTGCATTAGATTTACCAAAAGAAAAAAACAAAGCAAAAAAAAAAAAAACAAAACCACAATCAAACAAAAAACTTTTATTCTTTTTCTATAGCTACATGAATAAAAGGGCAACTAGTAGAGATAGGCACATGCAGCGAACCTTCTGTTACCAGTTACTCAGAAGTTAGATAGATGTTGTTCTGAGGTTTGATTTAGTGGTGAACATCCTTGACACAAAGAAAAATACAAAACCATAGGCAGTCTCTAAAAACAAAAAAAAAATCTTTGTTTGCATGGAGACACACTGACGCTTTCAAAAATTTTATCTGGTATGTCACAGAAGTCATGTCAAGCCGACGTGTGTTACCTTCATCATTATAAATCTACATGTAAGCAGCCAGATGATATGAGACTGACGCTCCTGTGTGTGTGTGTGTGTGTGTGTGTGTGAGAGAGAGAGAGAGAGAGAGAGAGAGAGAGCAAATGCTCCCTCTTACTTCTTACATAATGCTGAATCTGACTGTACTTGTTTATTTATGTAACTTCTGATATTATAGAATTGATTTTCGCTGAGCTCAAGCTATAAGTAAGTTAAATAAATTATTGGAAGAGATAAAAAGTTAGTCAGGTTTCTGCCTCCTTTGATTCACTCCCAGCTAAGGGTTATTACAAACTGTCACTGTTCTCTTCATCACAGATATTCTCCAGATACTTATTTATTTTTCTAGTAGAGTGGTTTATTCACACTAGAAGTTTCCTTTCTCCCTGAACACTCCTTATCTGGATATATTTTTGTCATATCTCAAGTGAATATATGGTTGTATGTGAATTTTTGATGACAAGAGACTCATTTGTGGGATCACTAATACTTTGCTTTAAAGTTTTGCTCTGGGATATTTCCATTTGTTTCTTTATTACACTATTCTCAGAAGTGTTTGTTACACATGAAGAATATGGAGAACATGGTCTCAGATTTCTTGCTGATCCTTATTGTTTCCCTTTTCAGGTCACATGAATGATGTCTTCATTAAATGTAGTTAGTTATTTTTTACTATAGGATTATTATTACACACACACATACACAGCAAGACATCCCTGATATGATTTGCTTATCTATTCCTTTATACTCTTCATCAGATCTCCAGTGTACATGCCTAATAGATGAAGAAAGAAGAAAGAAAGAAAGAAAGAAAGAAAGAAAGAAAGAAAGAAAGAAAGGAAGGAAGGAAGAAAAAAAGAAAGAAAGAAAGAAAGGAAGGAAGGAAGGAAGGAAGGAAGAAAAAAAGAAAGAAAGAAAGAAAGAAAGAAAGAAAGAAAGAAAGAAAGAGGAAGAGAGAGAAGGAAGGAAGGAAAGAGAGAGAGGGAGAAAGAGAGAAAGAAAGAAAAAGAAAGAAAGAAAGAGAGAGAGAGAGAGAAGGAAGGAAACAAAGAAGGAAGGAAGGAAAGAGAGAGAGGGAGAGAGAAAGAAAGAAAGAAAGAAAGAAAGAAAGAAAGAAAGAAAGAAAGGAAGGAAGGAAGGAAGGAAGGAAGGAAGGCAGGCAGGCAGGCAGGCAGGCAGGCAAGAAGAAAGGAAGAAAGAAAGGGAAAAGAAAGAGAGAAGAAAAGGAAGGAAAAAGGAAGAAAGGAAGGAAGGAGGAAGGAAAGAAGGAGGAAGGAAGGAAGGGAAAAAGAAAGAGAGAGAAGAAAAGGAAGGAAAAAAGGAAGAAAGGAAGGAGGAAGGAAGGAAGGGAGGGAGGGAGGGAGGGAGGGAGGGAGGGAGGGAGGGAGGGAGGGAGGGAGGGAGGGAGGAAGGAAGGGAGGGAGGAAGGAAGGAAGGGAAAGAAGGACGGGAAAGTACAGAAGGAAGGTATTAGAACTAACATCTATAGAGGTCTTTTGTTATTATCCCTGGCTTTGGACAAAGCAAGTCACTCCATACCACTGCTCAGATTCAGGGAAGGTTTCTATGCCCTAGCCAACTCTACCTAAACTCACCTCCCAGATAACCCTGAGATGTGCATTCCAAATTTTTTAGGCACTCCTTAGTCTAATCAAGTTTTTTATAAAGACTATCACAGCCTCCCTTCTACTGCCATGTTTGTTTTATGAAACTAATTTCCACATGAAAGAAAATGTGTTATTTTTCTATTGAGTCCAGCATAATTTACATAATAACAATCTCTAGTTCCACATAATTTCTTGCAAATGACAGGATATAATTACTATTATAATGGATGAATACTTGATCACACATAGATATATGCCACTTTAATGAGTTATTTGGTTAAGTTTTGCATATTTCACCTCTAGAATAAACTGCTGCTACTATCTAACATCTGTATTCCTTTGCTAGTTCCTTCTGTGTCTTAGCTGGAATTTATCTGCTGTGAACAGACACCATGGCCAAGGCAACTCTTATAAGGGCAATATTTAATTGGGGCTAACTTACAGGTTTAGAGGTTCAGTCCATTATCATCAAGACAGGAACATAGCAGCATCCAGACAGGCATGGTGCAGGCAGAGCTGAGAATTCTACATCTTCATCTGAAGGTTGCTAGCAGAATACTGGCTTCCAAGCAGCTAGGACTAGGGTATTATAGTCCATACCCACTGTGACACACCTACACCAGCAAGGCCATACTTCCAAATAGTGCAACTCCCTGGCCATATTCAAACCATGACGTTCTGTTTTCTTCTCAAGATAATCCGTTAACTCTAAAATCCGAATCATCAATGGTCTGACTCCTTCAATGAATTGTTTAAAGATTTTATTTTTATTCATGTGTATATGTGCTTTGTGTGCTAGTGCCAACTGAGGCAAGAAAAGAACATGTTGGATGTTGGAAATCCTAGCATTCATAAATCCACCTGGCACACTGGTCCTGGAAACTGCACTCTGATCTGCAAAGTGCAAGCTCTCTTAAGTGCTGAGGCAGTTCTCCAGCCCCTCTTTTTAATTCCTTTTTCTGTTGATTCATTTTATTTTTTCCTAATCTTAAGCTTTTTATACACGATGTAGATGAAGGGTGATGAGAATATAAATTTTATTATTACCTTTAAACTTACCTAGACATGGCAAGGAAGCTCTATTCAGTAAATCTCCAAATTAAGGCCATGCAAACAAGACCTGCATAAGGATAACACCAATCCAACTGACAACTGAGGAAACTTCACAATGCCTTGCCTCTAAATAAAGAGATAGATTTAATCAATGGCTGCTCTGTGTGTGTTTGTGTGTGTGTGTGTGTGAGAGAGAGAGAGAGAGAGAGAGAGAGAGAGAGAGAAGAGAGAAATATGTCTTTTCTAGGAATGAACTCCTTTGATAGGTTATCCAATTGGAAGTGTCATCCCTAGCCATATATACACCACAGCAACTCTAAATGAACTCAGCAGGTTTATGTAAAACAATAATAAAGACTATGAAGTTATGAATTTGAGAGTGAGTGGAGAAAACACAGAAGGATTTAGAATGAGAAGGAAAGGGGTAGGAATGATGTAAATATATACCCATAAATGAAATTCTTAAAATATAAAAGTTTAAATTTAAAAAGCTAATGTACCAAAGTTGTAAGTTACAGTCAAAGTCTGGGTTTTAAAGAAATGCATAGTAATGTATGATTGTGTCATTTTGGTCCTCAGCTTTTTAGCATAACCTTTATTCCTTAATTACTTTTACCAGTTTGAATCAATGAATTACTGAAGATGGGGAAAGATAAGTGTGATATCAATAGACACTTGAATGTTTTACTCCTAGCAATATTGCTATACAGGTTGGTCCTCAATCCACCTGGGGGCATTGCTGAAGATCTGTGAGAATGCATTGCTTCAAAAGAGAAACGAAATCCACAAACCATAAAGCAATGGTAAAAATCTTTCTTCTGAATATTCCTATTCCCTGGAAAGAAATTTCCAGTGGTACAATGCCAGCCTGATAACCAAGATTTTTCCAACAGTACAATAATGATAATCGCCATTATGGAGGTTGGCTGGCTAGCTGGTGTGCTTACTTCAAACAAGCTAGAGTCATTATGGAAGAAGGGGACTCTGTTCCCACCAGTATGGTCAGTGGAGAAGCCCGTGCTACATTTTCTTGATTAATTATTGGTATAGGATGAGCCAGTTCACTGTGAAAGGTGTCACCCCTAGCTAGTGCTACTAACTGCAATAAAAAGACAGGATGAATAAGCCAAGTGGAACAGAACAATAGAAACCAAATTTCCATCAGCTCCTGCTTTCCAGATCCTGCCTTGAGCTCCTAGCCTGATGTCCTTGGAAAATGGATTATAACCTAAAAGGTGAAATAAATGCTATTGTCCTCAACTGGTTTGGGTTATGGTTTTCTTTTGGAGCAATGGGGGAAAAAAAAAGACAAAAGATAACTAACAGATAATTAATTGAAATGCCATGTCACAGCACAAAGGAGAATTCACATCTATCACTGTAAATCTATTAAAACCTATGCTCAGGTAAACAGCTCTTACCCATGGTCACACAAGAAAGTCTAATCAAAACTAGAAAAGCAATGTTTGGAAGGGGATGAATTTGTTGGGAAGAAGAGGTTCAGTGGGAGGAGGGGATAAGAGGAGGCAATTGGAACATATGTGGTCAAAATATGTTATATATGTATATGTATGAAAGTGTTAGAGAACACAATATTTTAAAAGAAAGTTCTGGTAGTTCACTCCTTGGCTATAGCTTCTAGTAACTATATGGAATCCTACATTAGCTTAAAAAACTTCTTAATAATTTATTATTACGAAAATATTTACCTGAAAATATTTTTTCTTTTTCTTTTCTTTTTAAAAATATTTTTTCTAATTTTTAAAAAATATTTTATTACATATTTTCCTCAATTACATTTACAATGCTATCCCAAAAGTTCCCCATACTCTCCCCCACCACCACCCCCACTTCCCTACCCACCCATTCCCACTTTTTGGCCCTGGCATTCCCCTGTACTGGGGCATATAAAGTTTGCAAGTCCAATGGGTCTCTCTTTCCAGTGATGGCCAACTAGGCCATCTTTTGATACATATGCAGCTAGAGTCAAGAGCTCCGGGGTACTGGTTAGTTCATAATGTTGTTCCTTTTTTTACACTCAAAATTTTATCTCCCTCCCAGTCTACCTTGACTGTTCCTCATCCCCTACTTCCTTCCCCCATCTCCCCAAGGATGTCCCCACCACCCACTCTCCCACCTCAGCAGACCTCCCCACTCCCTAGGGCCTCCAGTCTCTTGAGGGTTAAGTGCATGTTCTCTGGCTGAACCAGAAACACCTGAAAATACTTTTAATTCATATTTACATCAGGACAAATGCTCAGTGCAAAAGGAATTCAGGGATTATTGAGGTATTTTAACATGTAAAGTTGACATTTTCATGGTAAGAAATTTATGGCCATATGAAACGGAAAAATTCCTGAACAAAACAGCAATGGCTTGTGCTGTAAGATTGAGAATTGACAAATGGGACCTCATAAAATTGCAAAGCTTCTGTAAGGCAAAAGACACTGTCAGTAAGACAAAAAGACAACAGATTGGGAATGGATCTTTACCAATCCTAAATCAGATAGGGGACTAATATCCAATATATATAAGGAACTCAAGAAGATGGGCTCCAGAAAATCAAATAACCCTATTAAAGAATGGGGTACAGAGCTAAACAGAGAATTCTCAACTGAGGAATACCGAATGGCTGAGAAGCACCTGAAAAAATGTTCAACATGCTTAATCATCAGGGAAATGCAAATCAAAACAACCCCGAGATTCCATCTCACAACAGTCAGAATGGCTAAGATCAAAAATTCAGGTGACAGCAGATGCTGGTGAGGATGTGGAGAAAGAGGAACACTCCCCCATTGAAGGTGCGATTGCAAGCTTGTACAACCACTCTGGAAATCAGTCTGGAGGTTCCTCAGAAAATTGGACATAGTACTACCAGAAGAACCAGCAATTCTTCTCCTGGGCATATACCCAGAAGATGTTCCAACTTGTAATAAGGACACATGCTCCACTATGTTCATAGCAGCCTTATTTATGATAACCAGAAGCTGGAAAGAACCCAGATGTCCCTCAACAGAGGAATGGATATAGAAAATGTGATACATTTACACAATAGAGTACTACTCAGCAATTAAAAACAATGAATTCATGAAATTCTTAGGCAAATGGATGCATCTGGAGGATATCACCCTGAGTGAGGTAACCCAATCACAAAAGAACACACATGATATGCACTCATTGATAAGCGAATATTAGCCCAGAAACTTAGAATATCCAAGATACAATTTGCAAAACACATGAAACTCAAGAAGGAAGACCACAGTGTGGATACTTTGCTCCTTCTTAGAATGGGGAACAAAATACCCATGGAAGGAGTTATAGAGACAAAGTTCAGAGCTGAGAAGGAAGGAAAGATCATCCAGAGGCTGTACCCCCCAGGGATCCATCCCATATACAACCAGTAAACCCAGACACTATTGCATATGCCAGAAAGATTTCACTGACAGGACCCTGACATAGCTCTCTCTCTCTCTCATGCCAATGCCTGGCAAATACAGAAGTGGATGCTCAGTCATCTATTGGATGGAACAGAGGGCCCCTAAAGTACCCAAGGAGCTAAAGGGGTCTGCAACCCTATAGGAGGAACAACAGTATGAATTAACCAGTACCCCCCAGAGCT
This sequence comes from Mus musculus, assembly GCF_000001635.26. Taxonomy (NCBI): domain Eukaryota; kingdom Metazoa; phylum Chordata; class Mammalia; order Rodentia; family Muridae; genus Mus; species Mus musculus. The sequence continues at coordinate 41,129,654 of NC_000083.6, read as the reverse complement.
GTGTCTCTAGTTGCTTATGTAACAGAGGATGGCCTAGTTGGCCATCAATGGGAGGAGAGACCCGTGGTATTGCGAAGATCATATGACCCAGTACAGGGGAATGCCAGGGCCAGGAAGTGGGAGTGGATGGGTTGGGGATCAGGGCAAGAGGAGGGTATAGGGGCCTTTGGGGATAGCACTTGAAATGTAAATGAAGAAAATGTCTAAAAAAATGCCTTATAAAAATTAATTAATTACATATGCAGCTAGAGTCAAGAGTTCCGGGGTACTGGTTAGTTCATAATGTTGTTCCACCTATAGGGTTGCAGGTCCCTTTAGCTCCTTGGCTACTTTCTCTAGCTCCTCCATTAGGAGCCCTGTGATCCCTCCATTAGCTGACTGTGAGCATCCACTTCTGTGTTTGCTAGGCCCCGGCATAGTCTCACAAGAGACAGCTACATCTGGGTCCTTTCGATAAAATCTTGCTAGTGTATGCAATGGTGTCAGCGTTTGGATGCTGATTATGGGGTGGATCCCTGGATATGGCAGTCTCTACATGGTCCATCCTTTCATCTCAGCTCCAAACTTTGTCTCTGTAACTCCTTCCATGGGTGTTTTGTTCCCAATTCTAACGAGGGGCATAGTGTCCACACTTCAGTCTTCATTCTTCTTGAGTTTCATGTGTTTAGCAAATTGTATCTTATATCTTGGGTATCCTAGGTTTGGGGCTAATATCCACTTATCAGTGAGTACATATTGTGTGAGTTCCTTTGTGAATGTGTTACCTCACTCAGGATGATGCCCTCCATGTCCATCCATTTGGCTAGGAATTTCATAAATTCATTCTTTTTAATAGCTGAGTAGTACTCCATTGTGTAGATATACCACATTTTCTGTATCCATTCCTCTGTTGAGGGGCATCTGGGTTCTTTCCAGCTTCTGGCTATTATAAATAAGGCTGCTATGAACATAGTGGAGCATGTGTCCTTCTTACCAGTTGGGGCATCTCCTGGATATATGCCCAGGAGAGGTATTGCTGGATCCTCCGGTAGTACTATGTCCAATTTTCTGAGGAACCGCCAGACTGATTTCCAGAGTGGTTGTACAAGCCTGCAATCCCACCAACAATGGAGGAGTGTTCCTCTTTCTCCACATCCTCGCCAGCATCTGCTGTCACCTGAATTTTTGATCTTAGCCATTCTGACTGGTGTGAGGTGGAATCTCAGGGTTGTTTTGATTTGCATTTCCCTGATGATTAAGGATGTTGAACATTTTTTCAGGTGCTTCTCTGCCATTCGGTATTCCTCAGGTGAGAATTCTTTGTTCAGTTCTGAGCCCCATTTTTTAATGGGGTTATTTGATTTTCTGAAGTCCACCTTTTCTATCTGCATATGTATCAAAAGATGGCCTAGTCGGCCATCACTGGAAAGAGAGGCCCATTGGACACGCAAACTTTATATGCCCCAGTACAGGGGAACGCCAGGGCCAAAAAGGGGGAGTGGGTGGGTAGGGGAGTGGGGGTGGGTGGGTATGGGGGACTTTTGGTATAGCATTGGAAATGTAAATGAGCTAAATACCTAATAAAAAATGGAAAAAAATTAATTAATTAAAGAAACTTTGTTATCCTTTAGATAATAAGTTATTTTCTTGGCATCTAAACTTTCTTTTTTTATATTTGGTCTTTACTATTCCCTTTGTGTAAATTTTTTTCTGCTTAGGTTTGCTTGAGCTTCTTGGATCTCTAATTTAATAACTCAGAACATTTCGGAATGATTTTATTTCTTCTGATATTGCTTTGCTTACTGTAGCCTCTTTCAAAAACTCCAGTTTAGCTGCTGTTGCTCTCACATGGTGTCTTTATTTGTTTGTTTGTTTGTTTGTTTGTTTTTCGATTCTTTTTTGTCACATTTCAATCTCTATAACTTCTTTCTGACCAGACTTCACATTCCCTGACTGACTCATTCGCAAGTTCGAAAAAGCACGAGAGCTTTTTCAGTGGACATTTCTGTGGCACTTACATTTCCTTAAGTTTCTACAATTTCCTTCTGGCTCATAATGACAATTTTCATTATTTGCTGAAATTTCTTAAGCTATGTTTGTAAGCCTTAAACACAATTATATACAGAATACCCAAGGTATGTCCACCGAACTCAAAAAGCTCAACAAGCTGAAGTGCCCAAGTGAAGATGCCTCAGTCCCAGTTGGGAGAGAGAAGAAAGCAATCACATGTGGGGAGGGAAGGAGGAAGAGAGGGAGGGAGGAAGGGAGGGAGGGAGGGAGGGACCTAGGAGTGAAAGTGGACAGGATAGGAAGGGAAGTTAAGGGAAGAGGGGAACCTTATCTGTTATTGGGTGAGGGAAAATGACTGAAGCCATGAGGGCCAACAGAAAGTATGTAAACAGGAAACATTAGGAAATAAGAGGTTGGGGAGGGGACGCCAGAACGCACCAGAGAACTGGGAGATGAGAGACTCCCAGGACTCTAAGGGAGGGACCTTAGATGAAATGCCCAACAGTAGGGAGAGGGAATTTATGGAGCCCACCTCCAGCAGGGAGACAGGACATCAAGTGAGTGATAGGGTTGCCATCCCACGGTCACAACTCTAAGCCATAATTGTTCCTGTTTGAAAGAATTATTGGGATGGTAATGGAGAGGAGTCTGAGGAAAAGAGGGCCCAGCTACAGGCCCAAAGTGGGATTCAGCTCAAGGGGAGGTCCCAAGACCTGACACTATACTGAGACTATGGAGCGCTCACAAAAAGGGATCTATTATGACTGCCCTCTGAAAGACCCAACAAGCAGCTGAAAGAGTCAGATGCAGATATTTTCACCCAACCAATGGAAAGAAGAAGTTGACCCCTGTTGTTGAATTAGGGAAGGCTGAAAGAAGCTGAGGAGAGGGGTGATCCTGTAAAAGGACCAGCAGTCTCAATTAATCTGGGCCCCCAAGATCTCTCAAACACTGGACCACCAAACAAACAGCATATGATATGAGGCCCCCAACACATATACCTGGAAGTAGAGGACTTCCAGGTCTGTGTTCAATCAGAGATGATACACCTAACCCTCAAGAGAATGGAGGTCCCAGGGAGTTTAGAGGTCAGGTGGAGTGGGAGGGGGGGCATCCACATGGAGAACGGGTGGGGTGGGGAGGAGTTGTGGGATGTGGAGCAGTCGAAGGGTGATAGGGGCAGAAATGGAATATGGAGTGTAAAATTAAATTAAAAATAAAATAAAATTTAAAAATAAAAAATTAAACACACTTATGCAGTTGACATAACTCTCTCCAGCATGTTAGTAATTCCATGTTGGTTGGCACTCACTGCTTTATTATAGTCTCTGTTTGCTCATATGTCTACTATATCATAAGTTTCAGAAAATCCTTTTTATTTTACTATAACTGACTTTTACGGACTTAAATTTCAAATTTCATCTGCATATAGTGGTACCAACTTAATGCCGCTTTGAGATTTCCTCTAGCTTCTTGCTCCTGCATTGGTGTAGACCATTGTTGTCTATTTTTCATCTGCACACTGTCACAGGTAGAGCTCTCAATTTCTTCCTGTGCCTCCAGCCTTTTGCTCTGCTCTGTGAAATTTAAAACTGTTCAGCTGACATTTTCCTGAATATCTTGAAGAGAGACACAGGGAGCCTGCCTCTGAACTTCCTTGTCGGGAGGGGCTAGAGAAGTTAAAACTCCTTCCCTCCCCACTATATAAGTGGTTCTGGCCTTTGGAGAGTACCCAGACTGGTGCTGAAATATTGCAGTTCCCCCTTTTCCCCTTTTATGGTAGCTCTCCCTTCCCCCTGGCGACCCTCCTGTCCCCAGGGAGGGCAGATGCCAGCCGTGGAAACAGACAGAACGTACCATAGCCAAGCATCCGAGTCACAAAGACCAACACTCCCTTTGATTGATAGCCAGTGCTTCCCTTGTGCAGATGGCTTCTGCCCTTAAAGGAAGCAGGGACCAATATCCTTGAAAGCCCACTCTTGGACTATGGTAGAGGTGCAATTAAATGCTCCCAGACAGCTGTGACCAGGTTGTAAAAATACAATAGCAAATAAGTTACTTTTCCCAGGTCAGGCAAGTCCCTATCCAGCTGCACGTTTCAGCCCCACTGTGTGAATAAACATTATCATGTTTGAAAGATGACACTCCCATTATCACCTCCCCAGTCATGTAACCCCTAGGTTCGAGGATCCCAGCTTAATACATATGCATATATATATATGTATATTCCAAACTCTTAAACACAATTTTCACATTCTGAACCTGCACACACAGTAGGGAATTGCAATCTGAGTCTGAGTTGTGTAATAAAGACTCTTGTTTTTTACATCAGACTAGCAATTTCTGGCATTCTTCTGGGGTTCCCTGAGAACTGGGCATAACAATCTAATTGTCCATGGATCAAGAATTTATCTCACAGAATTGATTATGTCAATGCTCTCTGGAAGAGTAAAGTCTCACAAAGTCTCTATCGGCTTATTACTCAGTGGTCTCACATGGCTGTGTGCTGTTAACATTGTCCTGAGGCTTGTTGGTCCTTCTAACTCAGATGCTCTGTCATTTGAGGATGAAATTACATCTTTTTTAAAAAATCATTTTACTTGTTTAGTTTTCAAATGATATCCCCCTTCCCGGTTACCCCTCCACAACTTCCCCATTTTATTCCCCCTCTTCTCCTCTTCTTTGCCTCTATGAGGATGCTCCTCCACCAACTTGCCCATTTCTGTCTCACTGCTCTAGCATCCCCCTAAGCTGGGCATCAAACCTCCACAGGACCAAGGGCCTCCCCTCCCACTGGTGTCAGATAGGGTCATCCTCTGCTACATATGCAACTGGAGCCATGGGTCCTTCCATGTATACTTTTTGGTTAGTGGTTTAGTCTCTGGGAGTTCTGCTTAGTCCAGTTAGTTGATATTGTTCTTCCTATAGGGTTACAGTCCTCTTCAGCTCCTTCAGTCCTTCCCCTGCCTCTTTCATTGGGGTCCTCAGGCTCAGTCTGATGGTTGGCTGTGTCTGCATCTCTATTGGTCAGGTGATGGTAGAACCTGGCAGTACTTTTAAGAGTATAAAAATCTCCTTGTATCACATTCAAGACATGACATAACAATGTTTTAATTCTTTGGGAAATTGTGTTAGCTGCATTTTCCCATCTTAAGTCTCTCAGGTTGTTCTGGATTCATAGCTATTTCATAACCCACTGGTTTAAGCTTTTCAGCACATGGTGTAACCAATCCATCAAGTCATGCTTGTTAATTCAGAAGAAAATCCTATCAGTTGGGTTTCTAGTCTTGTGATGGGCACTGCAGTGTTTTAAATTTTATTTCTTTGAACATATGTTTTGCACCACAGTTGGTATTTGACTGGAAACATGTGACATGAACTGTCATTTCCAGATTTCTGTGAGTAGAAATAAGAATGAGGACAAATTCTCTTAGAATTAATACTTAATCCATTTACATTCTCTGTGACAAGGTGATTCATGGACATTAGTGCATAATTTAAGTTTTACTTCTGAAGGAACTATGGTCCTATACCAAGTTCCCTCATACAGGTTTTAGAAACATCTCTTCTGATGTTCAGCTCTATTACATAAACTGTCCTTGGAATGACTTTCCTATTTTCTATGTGACATCATTCTTTCTGCACTTAATTTTGCAAATGCATGTGCTGCCTGCTCTCTGACAGCATTGTTTTCCGCAGTATTGCTAAAATTATTTCAAGTTTTTGAAACACAATGATCTTGTTCTCATATAATATAGCACCTACAGTGTTCTTACCATTATACTTAGGAATTACTTTAAATTTTTTTGGAAAAAAAAAAGCACTTCAGAACTGACATTGAAATTATCCTGTAAGTGTATTGGCCCCCTTTGAGGGAAATTAATTCTTATTATTAAACAATGAATGATTAAATTTGGAGCCATTTACCTCATGAGATCCTGTTATTACAAGGTCATTGCTAAAGGCTATGCAGAAAACATTTTATTATTCTTAATTTAGTGTCCAAATCTAATCTTTTAGTTGTAGTTTGTAAACCTTTTGAAATATTTTCCCCACATAAGCATTTCTGTTACAGAAATAATCTCTGACATGTACATCCCCCATTAAGTATCTTGAAATCAGTAGTTAGTTAACAGTTTATAGTGGGTATTTATCATAGACTTATGTATAATAAGCAGTCCCAAAGAATGAGGATAACAGACCATTAAGGTAAGACGAGTGGTAGGCAGAATCAAAGAACCAGGCTAGGAGACCACAGAGCCAGAAAGGTCCCTTGAATTACAGAGCTGATCTCAATGGAAAACCAAGTGCTACAGTTTTAGCACAGTTGTTCTAGCTGGTACCACTTGGGCTGGGAACCAGGAGCTCACATTATCAGTGTAACAACTTCAGAAAGCTCTAAATGTTTCTGAGGCTAGTACAACAGGAATGGATTCCAAGACATCTGTTTGTTCATGCTCAGCTCTCAATCAAAGCCTCATGGACCATATCTTTCAGTATGACCTGAGCAACACAGACCTGTGTGGCAGCTGCTAATAAAGAAAAGTATTTGGGGAAAGCCTTGGGGAAAGGATAGATAGGCAACCTGGGAAATTCTCTCAAAAAGGGAAAGTGTTTCCAAAGGTATAGGAAGCTGAAAGCCAGCACATTTCCAGTAATAACTAGCATATGGGGAGCCATTTAAGCCACAGATTCATGTGGAACCACTCAGAATAAATGGCTAGCATTAGTTTTCCATGTTTACTGATTGTAATTTGTTTCTTCTGCTATTCCTTTTAAAAATGTAGCTAGGTTGTGATGCTATTTGTCTAATTAAAGCAGGATGTACAAGAGTATGTCGATAAAACCTGGGCAAAACCAAGAGATAGTGACTAGAGTTGTGACCCACAAGTAATCCAAGGCAGATGTGTATTTAACATTGAAGATATGAGTTAGAGGCTTCTATATTCCTTACAAACAGACTCAACCTAGAAACTGCAAGATAGAGCAGAGATATCAATGGAGTTTGTATAATAGAACCCAGGTGTAGTTCTGTTTGTTTTTGTTATTTTTTTGCTCCAATAAAGAAAGCCTGGGTTTTCCTAAGGAGGTACAAGGCTAAACAATCCTAATCACTCAGAAGTTGGGCTGGGCATGAGGATGTTCATCTGTCATTGCTGCTGCTCTGGAACCCAAGATTAGAGGACTCCTTGAGCTTATGCAAAGCCCTCTTGATCAAGATGAAAAAACACTGTCATAAAAGCAAAGGAAGTCAGAAGGAGAAAAGCAACATAAGAACATGTTATGTTCTTATAGGTGAGTGTCTTCTCAGTGGATGAAGCAGCCGTACCTAAGATGTGCTTGGTAAAAGGCAAGAAATAAATTGTGGCGTTGATATTTCGCCATTCTACATGAAATTCTTTGTCTTTATTCTTGAAAATTTTCATACATGTATGCAATAAAACAAGATCATATGCAAACCCTTTTTTAACTCCTCCAGTCCTCTGAGCCCTCCACCCCCGAAACATCTTTCTTGAAGCAGCCAAATTGAACAGAGAAACAACTAAGTCGTTTCTAGCCACTCAATGTTCCTGTCAATAACAGCAAATATCCAGTCTCCAAGGAGAGTTCTCCATCCCTACAACACCATCTCCTGGAGTATCCTATAAGCAGGCTGACTACTAAAGAAAATGAGATGGGAAATAAAGTTTATTTAAGTCTTTCTTAGGAACATGTAGGAAGAAAACAATTAAGAGGAATAGAAATGTAAATGCCTGGTAGGTAGAGTCATTTTTGGTTTGTTTGTTTTGTTTTGTTTTTTAATTTGCTTAATGTTAGTGCCATTTTTGTTTTGGAGACTTTTGTTTGTCTACCGTATGGACATCAACACTTTTTTTTTTTATCTCTAATCAATTGTTCTTAGTAGAAGGTCATTATAATTCACACCTTTAAGGGGGAAAAAAAACAAATTTTCTTACTTCCATGCCAAATTTAGGAAAGATGTCAATTGTTCACAACAGTTAATCAGTAAATTAGATAAGGACACATTCTTCATATTTCAGATTTAACAATATCTCTGTTCACATTCAAATCTTATTTTACTTCCTTTGTCATCTTCTCCATAACTGAATGGTTGGGCATGCATCATTGCTGTCTGGAAACAGAGCCTCTGTGATCACTATGGGACCTACAAGATCACCCTTCCTCCTAGATAGAGAAGAAGGTTCAAGAAGTTCATAGAACTTACAAGGAAGTTTTTGGTACTGCAACTGTTTATAGTTGCCTGTGTTCTTGTAGGGAACCATAATAAACTCATTGACTCACAAAACTGGATTCATATAAAAACCTTGATGGATTTGGTCTGTTAATTTCTTCTCCATCTGGGATAAATAGACATTCTTTATATCTTTAGATGACAAGACATTTTAATACTGAAGAGACTCCCAACATATCCTGAGCCACTTTTCTTCCTCTGTATAAACTATTTATCCAAGGAAGGCTAAATACTTCTGTTATTTTAGATTTCTTTGTTTTGTTATGTTGATATGTGCATGTATATTGCTAAAGACTCTTCTTGGGATGAGACTATACACAATGTCTACTCCTCTTTCTAAGGTCAAAGACAAACTAAGTTATAATTGCACCAAAGATTACTTTGGGAAACTGAGTTTATTGAGGTACACTACATAGCATAGGTCAGGGATACCTTACTGGAATATGACTGCTATCCCCGCAAAGTCACCCAGCTATGATAAGCACCTTCTCCATAGACCAGCAAACGAAGCCCTTCGTTTCCTAGACTTTACTGACATGAATCAAAAGACTCTTCAAAAGCCCACATGCAGTTAAGGCAGAATTGCATATACCAGTTGGTAGGGAGCAGCTGGACAAACAAGTGAGGGACCTGTGACCCTCCTCACCCCAGTGTGAGGGAACACAAACAGTCAGTAACCACAGCTATGAAGATCTCCTGCAAGCAGATGCAGCCGAATCTCCAAGGCATCAAGATCTCCTGCAAGCAGATGCAGCCGAATCTCCAAGGCATCAAGATCTCCTGCAAGCAGATGCAGCCGAATCTCCAAGGCATCAAGATCTCCTGCAAGCTGATGCAGCCGAATCTCCAAGGCATCAAGATCTCCTGCAAGCAGATGCAGCCGAATCTCCAAGGCATCAGTTGTTTGATTCGGATGATAGTGACAAATATTTATGTATTGTAAGTGTATGTCAATTGTATACTGGAACCCTCAAGGTCACAACAGGGCATCTAGGATCCCTCAGAGCTGGAGATGCAGGCCACTGTGGGCTGGCCAACCCAGGTTCTGAGAACAGAACTCAGGTCCTCTGAAAGACTGAGGAAAATACTTAACTGCTGAATCATCTCTCCAGAATGTACTTCTCTTATTTTAAGTTCCATTCATATGCCAAAGAACACCAAATTATTCCTTTTGAAACATATCTCCATTTACCCATCATAACATTTATAACGTTTCTTACTTTTTCTTCAACATCTGATAGCTTAATATGGCCAAAAGAGAGCTCAGCATTTTTTATTAACCCCATCCTTTCCTTATTAAGTAAATACTGTCACCATACATGCAGTGGTATTAGACAGAGATCTGTGAGTAGCTTTTCATTGTTCTGCCTCCTTACCTCATCTTTAGAGTAGACATTTGGTTAGTCGAGTTGCCTGGGGGAAAAATAACAGCTTCATTTACACTGTTTATGATCAAGCTAGAGACAATCATAAGCCTAGATTAAAAATCAGACTAACAGCCTTTGCCTCCTTTCCAGGCCATTGCTAGTATATAAATCTTTTTATATTGCCGTCACAGCATGACTCAATTTTGAACACTTTATAAAATATTGCTGCAAGAGACTAAATGGTCCAATTGTCTCAATATAGTTTTCTCTACTATAGCATTCATTGATATTTCTATATATTATTGATTCTCCAACTAATACCCCAGTCTCTCCCTACCATCTCTCTATCTCTCTCCATTTTCCTCTTTCTCTTCCTCCCCCCACTCTGTATGTATGTTTACTTGTTTTGTGTGTTTGTTTCTTTGTAGTTTTATTCAGCGGAGGTTGCAGGCACACTGCAATCACAATAACATGGTGTTTCCACGACTAAAGTTATAATTTGCTGGTTTATACTCTGCTCTGATTTATGTTCATTTTTGATTCTTTTTCACATAGATAGAAACTTTGATTTAGGAGCCATAACGAATATATAAGTTCTTTATTTCAAAATAGGGGGTGAAAAAAGACCCTGGAAATAAGAAAGTCATATTTATATCCTTGTATAGGATATACATCCTTTAACCATCTAAGTTAAAGAATGAAAGTAATGAAAATGTTTATCTACATATCAGGTGTCTGGTCTCAATGTTCTGAGCCTGATGAGTAAAGTAAGTGAATGCATGAACAAAATAGACTATCATGAATATTTGTACTAAGACTGACATTAGGAATAAACAGCTTTCATTTGCCTCTCTATCCTGGACCCAAAAAGCTTACCCTATGTTTGACTGGGGCAAACTTTTCAGGCATGTTTCTAAAAAAGAAAAGGAAAAATGATGAAATTTCAGAGACTTATCTCATTGAAAATGCTCTGAGACCTTCCTTTTGCATTTTACTCAAAACTCAAAACTTTGTTAAGACCTACACAGAAGAAGAGAAGAAGAAGCAATGTGCACTCCTTTACAGATACTCTACCATGGCTAAAGACGTATTCAGTGTCTTGGTTATTTTGAGCATTAGCAGTTATCCCACTTTGATACAGTACACTAGTCAGCACTTTTTGGAAGTCACAGCTTTGCCTGATCCCCGTCAGATATTTCCTGGCTATGCGGTATGGTGTGTATTATTTAGCTTCTTTGTGTTATAATTTTCTCTTTGGCGTGCATGGCTAATAAAGTTCCTACCATGAATACTCAATGTGAGATTTTAATGCTGCAGTGTATGAGAAAAGCCACAGACACTTAGACCTCAAATGTTCCCAGAAATGAAATAGGAAACATTAATCTTTTATCATGCCATGAAAACCATTCAATTTTCAATGATTTCTTCACCCTATCTAATTTACTTTTGAATCCATTGCTATTTTTTCAAGCTTTTCTTCCTCAGGAGATTAATGCTGTCTGGCAAATTCTGTCAGTACGAAAGTGAAAGTGTCCTTTGCCTATTTACTGAACCACTAATGCGTTGAGACCCGATGTCATCTGTATAAACAAAAGTTTGAATATTCAAGAGAAAATGTGTTTTTAATGGGCTTCAAAAATAATGATGACTGATCTCAAACTAACTCAATGTTCCATCAGGGGAGAGTAGAAGTCTCCCATTCTCTCTCATTTGGTTATTCTAGCTTTGAGTTTATATTCATATAATGTTTAAAGGCAAAAATGTTAACTGCCAGGTTAGTGAAGAATACACTAAAGGCGTTTGAAATGCTGGCCTTTGGTCAATTTTGATGCCACAGTGACACAGAAATAAGCTGGGTAATGACCCAGTAATTGCACAGATAACTGATTCACTCATTTATTTCTTCTGTATTTTCGAAAGCTACTATTCAATGGAGAAATTGAAAGACTTTCTAGCACTCAGCTCTAAATGTGGTGTCTGGATTAAACCCTTCCCTTCATGAGTATATGTAAAGAGGAGACAGAAAGATTTTAAGAGGCAACGGTGTTGGATGTCTTCAAAGAAATTGCTTCTTTAAGATATGAAATCAAAAGATGGCCTAGTCGGACATCACTGGAAAGAGAGGCCCATTGGACACGCAAACTTTATATGCCCCAGTACAGGGGAACGCCAGGGCCAAAAAGTGGGAATGGGTGGGTAGGGGAGTGGGGGGGAGGGTATGGGAGACTTTTGGGATAGCATTGGAAATGTAATTGAGGAAAATATGTAATAAAAAATATTTAAAATAAAAGAAAAGAAAGGAAAATGCACATATGAGCTCACCAAGACTGTGACATCACAGCTAAAATTTACATGGGTTTGAGCAAGACAAAATCCCAGCACTGAGAAGAGGAAGTAGACACAAAATCCACCCCTAACCAGGAAACTATTTGTAATTTATAGCTTCTGAGAAAGAGAATGTCAGTTTTCATCAATGGAATGATACTGGCTATACTAACCATACTCCAAACCAGACCACATGTTCAATAATAGTTGATCAGCACAAAACAGAAATCATAATGGCTTGGTTATGGTTTTGCTTTTATTTTAAGAAAAATGACCAGCCGGGTATGGTGGCGCTCGCCTTTAATCCCAGCACTCGGGAGGCAGAGGCAGGCAGATTTCTGAGTTCGAGGCCAGCCTGGTCTACAAAGTGAGTTCCAGGACAGCCAGAACTATACAGAGAAACCCTGTCTTGAAAAAAAAAAAAAAGAAAAAGAAAAAGAAAAAAAGAAAGAAAGAGAGAGAGAGAGAAAAGGAAAGGAAAGGAAAGGAAAAGAAAAGAAAAGAAAAGAAAAGAAAAGAAGAGAAAAGAAAAGAAAAAAGAAAATTGACCAAATTAAATTCTTCATCTTGGTTCATATTACATTCCAATGATTTGGATCTTGACTTAAGTCTGAGTCATTTCAAATCACATATCTAACTCTCAAAATGCACAACTCTATAAAGATTGTATTATTAAGACCCCGCACAGGGATCCATCCCATAATCAGCCACCAAACCCAGACACTATTGCATATGCCAGCAAGATTTTGCTGAAGGGACCCTGGTATAGCTGTGTCGTATGAGGCTATGCCAGTGCCTGGCAAATACAGAAGTGGACGCTCACAGTCATCTATAAGATGGAACACAGGGCCCCCAATGGAGAAGCTAGAGAAAGCACCCTAAGAGTTGAAGGGGTCTGCAACTCTATAGGTGAAACAACAATATGAACTAACCAGTACCCCCAGAGCTTGTATCTCTAGCTGCATATGTAGTAGAAGATGGCCTAGTCAGCCATCACTGGGAAGAGAGGCCCCTTGGTATTGCAAACATTATAATGCCCCAGTACAGGGGGATGCTAGGGCCAAGAAGCAGGAGTGGGTGGATAGGGGAGTAGGGCGGGGAAAGGGTATAGGGAACTTTCGGGATAGCATATGAAATTTGAAATGTATATAAGGAAAATATCTAATAAAAATGCAAATCAAAATCCTAAAGTAAAATAGAGACTATGGAAGGGAAATTATGTATATTAAGGCAAACTAACTCCTGTTAGAAATAAAATGAGATGATTTTACAAAACAAAACAAAACAAAAAAAAAAGCAACTCAAGACCAGGTACATATCATTGCTGATTTGCATTTAAATTATTGTGTCATATCCACCATACCGAAATGTCTACTGACAAACCTAGTATCAACAAATTTCAAATCTAGAAATTGTATGATGTTCAAATATTTAATCACCTGCAACCAGAGTCATTAACTACACCATATTGGAGGGAAAGACAGACGTCTGTTAGACAGTAAGATGGTCCTTCAGAAATTATTCTAGTTTTAGGTTAACAATAGAGCTGGAATTTTACATTTTTAAATTGGCAATCATTTCTAAACTGGTTATTGTACCTAATATGTTTAGAAATATTTAAATGAAACATTTTTCATAAACATTAACATAGACAATATTAATGAGGTGCCTTCTGTGGGCTCTTATGGCCAGAATCACAAGAATATTTGTAGCCCTAATTGAGCTGGTGTGTGGATTCTACTTATCAAACTTGAAAGCTTGAATAAGCTCTCTTTGAACATCTATATATTCCTTAACAAAATCAGGATAATGCACACTTTTCAAAACTGGTAGAAAATAAACAGAGTATATGAATAAATAGAGCAAATAGAAGTGCCATATAAATGGATTGTTACTGTGAATAATATACCACTAGCACACAAACAAGGTTAAGACATACCCTACGGCTGTCACTGAGTTTGTAATATCATTGAAAATCATAAAATTATACATAGTTGAGTAATACAAGCAAGAGCCATCACAGCATAATCATGCAAGAGATTTAATCCAGGCAATTGCTATATACATGTTGGAAAGAAAGTCAGATCAAGTTTAGCATCTTTCCCTTCTCCCTTTTCACCACCATTCTTCTATGTTTCATTCTTCTAATCTATTGCCCCTTCTATGAGAACAACAAAACCAAAACTAGACAAAGCAAAGATGGAAGATAAGTTTATCTTGGAAGCTTGACCATAAAGTTGTGATGGAGTAATCCATACAAAGTTTCTCATAAGTGATGACAAGGCTCACTGAAGTATTTGATTTTGGTGCCTGATTGGTGGTAGAGAGATAAGGAAACTTTAAAACAGGGTGGTTAATTAGGAGAAAGAAATGTCGAATAAGAGTGAATAAAGGTTATTTACCAAAAAAGTCCAGAGATCCATCATACTTTAAAGTCACAATTCCTTTTTTAAAAAACTAGAATTCTGATACTTTATGTTATAAATTTGTCTCTGAAGCTCTACACCGAATATATCTATAATTTAGAAAACATATCTCTCTGTTTTTACATTTGTGAAATGCAAGGTCCATGGTAAATACAAAGAACATAATGCTTCTTGGATCCAAAAGGATTGGGATGGAGAACGATTCATAGAATAATGTGTTACACACATGGTTTGAAAGCTGGGCTTTGACTTTTGTATAACTTTCCAAGTCAATCGGTCAGACTTGGTCTCACAGAACATTTTTGGAGGTTTTCATAAGTTTCCTCTACTCGAATGCTGATTGTTTTAATTTTTGTTGTATTGATATGAAGAGTCATCATTACTAAGATATCTCATAAACAAAAAGCATTTAATTGTGGCATTGCTTAGGTTAGTCCATTATCAAATAGGGAGTATGGCAGCACAAAGGCAGACATTGGTATTGGATAAGTAGCTGACAAGAGAGAAACAGACAGAGAGACAAAGACAGAGACAGAGAGACAGACAGACAGAGACAGAGAGACAGACAGACAGACAGACAGAGAAAGAGAGAGAGATCACAAGCACCGAAGCCTGGCATAGGCTTTTGAAAGCTCACTGTTCCTGAGGCTTATAACAGAAAACAAGGAATTGACCCTGGAACAAAGAATACATATTCCTGCCTAAAAAGAAGAGATAAGAACTGCACAACAAATATACTTTGCAAACTTGGTGATACTTCAGGGTTATTTTTTACTCCCAATGAAGTGCTTTTTCTCAGCCAACTTCATATAAAATATCATGTGGAAGTATTGCCAATCACACAGGGCAAGATTTCAACAGCAAAGCTAGAACAGATGAAGTTATCATGATAAGTTTTTATGGAAAGGCAAATGGACTTTTCTTAATTTATGTTGAGGTGAAATATTCTATGAGCCCTAAACATGGACAGTAACCAAGCTATTTATTGTGCCAGTTCAAATCAAAACAAAACAAAAAAGAAAAGAAAAGAAATTAGGAAAAAACAATTTAAAGATCAAAATTTCTCATGTTTTCTGAAAAGGTAGCAGCTCAGGTGTTATTCATTGTCTAGTTTCAAGCTTAACATTTTAAGATATGCTTTAGTTTTTGTTAAAAACTTCTTGAGAAATGACTAGGAGAAAATATCTGTAGTGCACAATTATTACATTATACACTATGCAAAGAAACCTGGGAAGATCCATTATTTATTCAGCCCGGTATAACTCTGTGTCTTGCTATGATTTATTTGTGTTAGGCTAAAAATGGAAAGAATAAAATTCACAGGGTTGTGCACACTGCATAAAGGAATGTTTAATATTCTCAAAGAATCTTGTGATTGAACAGGTGCAGAAAATATTCCAGTAAGAAAAAAAAAATACCTTCAGTCGCTGGCATGTGAATGACAACAGGAAAATCATTTCTTCTTTTAAGGGAGAAAAAAAATCATAGAATTCAAAAATTTTGAATGTCACTAGAACTGTCTTCCTGTCATAAAGTGCCTAAAACATTACATTTCAGAAAGGGGTCTTTTAGAACTGTTCATCACGCAGCGGTATCCCAGATCCATTACACAGATGTGACTTGACATTTCAGGGTCTACTGTGACCCTTTTCTCTGATAAAATGTAGGACCCTTTCCATATACCTTTCATAGACAGAAATGAAAATGAAGGCTATAGGCTCAGAAGCAGTGATATCTAGGTTTTCATTCTATGTTGAGAATTGAAATGTTTCTGTGTATTGTAATGAGACATTCTGTATTCAAAGGTCTACTTGCCTCACTAGGAGAGTAAATTCTCACATATACCAGTATTTTTTTCTTCTAATTTCCTACTTGGCCCTAAGTTCAAGGGAAGAAATGTTGAAATAAACATTGCTAAGTTTGTGCGTGCAGAATAATCCAATATTTTGTGAAAGAAAGGTAAAGCTAACTAGTCGATTGCTTCAATTTGCTTTAAACAACAGCAAAAAATCACCAAAAATCTCAAACACTATGACTGGTAGTTTCCTTTTAAGTAAGGCATTTGGAATCAGCTGAGTAGGACGAATGTGGGGTTATGTCTCACGTTGCACGGCATGCTCCTCATTTTTCTTACATGGTTCAGTCTTCCCTAACACCTTTCTTTTTATATTTACCATATCCGGAAGTCTCTTTAGCGCTTGTATACAAATCCATCCATTCCAAGCCTTTCCTGGGCCACCCTAAGAACCCCAACTCGTTAAGAGCAGCACAGACCGGCTGTGATCCTCCCCTGTATGTTTCCACAATGACAACCAAATGTTCTCTTTAAAATACAGACCAGACCTTAACTCTTTCCTCAGAAATATTACTGAACTGTCTATTTTTTAATCCCAAAATATTACAATGTACAAGACACAATACATCAATGCAACTAATTGTACACACATCTCGGGCAGCAGTCCTCAATTCTCACCGGGCTTAGTTATTTATTTAAGATTTTATTACCACGTTTACCTTTTTCTCCATAGCAACAAAATAAATTCATCTGGCTGTCTACAATATAATTTAAACCAAATGACTTCTCACATATCCTGTTTTGGGTGCATAAACCTCTACAGACTGCATTACTGGGCATTCTTTGCCTCCTATTCTTATTGAGATCAATCATTGAGTGTTTCTGAAAGAAGCAAAACAAACAAACAAACAAAATAAGATGAAAATTAATGCATTGGATTTACTAACCCAAGTCACGTCTAACTCCCAGCTTAATTCTGGCAGCAAGTACAACTTCATTCCCTCCATGCAGGGACTTGGACCCTCCACTGTTGTCTAGTTTGACTGCCTCATTTAATCCTGTGCTACTTCTATTCCCTCTGGATTCACCTTTGTACTACCTTTTATGAAGCTATTTCATGGGCTGCAGGCATAGGTCAGCAGTTAAGAGTGCACACTATTTTTGGCGCGCACCTGAGTTTGACTCCCCATACACACATCTGGTGTCACACAACATATTCTAAGTCCAGATCAAGAGAATCAAACATCCTTTTCTGGTCACATGGAAAACTACACTCATGTGCAAACCTACATGGAGAAACACATGTTACACAATTAACAAAAGAGTAAAGTATTCTTTGAAAATTATTTTTAGATAGACCCTGTTTAATGTCCCATTCATTTCATAAAGATATCTTCACTAATTTATGTTGGTCATATTTCAAATTTGATTCCTTAATAAATGCAAATGCAATCATAAAGCTATAACAAGAAAAAGTAGACAGTCATAGCTTGCTACTGAAAATCAATAGCATGAAGTTTTGTTCATTTTATTTTTTCCTTCACATGGCAGTGTAAATAATTTAATAATTATTGCCCATTCTGTGAAAGTTAAGTATTCACCTACTTTCATTTATATACTCTTGATGTCTAATATAAGCTTTAGTAGTGCAGTGTTCCATAGCTGCTTTTATATGTGAAGGAAATTTAACTAAATAATAAGAAACTAAAATAGTTGTCTATTTATGTCTATGATATTCTCATTTCTTCTTTAAAACATATGCTATCTTTGAATAGGCATATGAAGATTAATACTATTTGCCTGTAGATTTTATGCATTTTAGGTGACTTCCTTAATTTTTATACTCTTTATTATTGTTCATTTTTCTTTCGCTGTGATAAATCTCCCATACTATTTCTCCATAAGAAGTCGTTTATTAGAAGTCTGCTATCAGGCCTCTTATCATCAGTTGGGTAAAATGTATACCACCCACACTTCAGTTTGCCCTCTCTTCTCTCTCTAATCTTACTCTCCTGGACTGTCTTATCTCATTGGAGTATTCATAAAACCAATATTTAGGTATCTATAAAATTTTGTATTAAGGATAGTTACACCAAACTGTTATCTTGGCCATGTGGAACAATATCCCTAAAACTCTTAACAAGACAACTCATCAGAGACTTTTCTCACTCACTGTTCAACAGAAAGGTTAGGGCAATCATGTGGAGTTCTCAGAACTTTACAGTGACTCCTTTCTGTTCCTTTGGAGGTAACAATAATCAGAAAAGGACCTCCAAGCAGAGAACTCTAATATAAATCTACCAGTCAGAAAAAAAAAAACTATTGGAAGAACAGAATTAGATTGCCTTAGTACACTACTGTACCTCCAGAAGTAATAAAGATGTCTATAGACTAGAGAGATGGAAAAAGAACTGTTCTGAGGCATCACCTATCTTTGCTGCAAAGAGACAGAGCTTTTATTTAGTACCTGGAAGTATCCAAACTCTTAGTGCACAGAAGGGCCACCATATTCTATCAAACCTCAATTCTTTTGTTCAAATAATGTGTGTTATTTTCATTGCCTGGCGTTCAGCAGTAACACAATGTGCTATCAGAACATGTTGCCGAACTTTTGAGTCCCAGCCTGTACAGAGTGATTATTATCGTACAGTACACTGGTAAAAAGGCAATCCAGAATGACATCATGTATACCAGATTACAACAAAAGATTTGTTACTACGGCAGCTTTCATCATTAACTGCTCTATTTCTGAGTGGGCTTTTATTCCTACATTTTGAAATAGAGTATGTGTAATAGAATCCATCAACTAAATTAAATTATATGTGTTGTATTTGACTATTCTCATATTACTTTCTATTTTCTGAGTATAATTTATGGTTTGTTTTAACCAAAACAATTTGACCTGTATGTATCATTCTTGTAGCAAATGAAGTCTTGGAAACTCTAACTATAGTAATTTTAGTAATGATATTATTAGCACTGTTGTTCAGATTTTCTTGAACTCATGCTATAGAAGCCCCTATTCCCATCCCTGTGGCTTAACCCATCTCTTACTTGGATGCTAAAACTTGTCTTTTCCTAAGTCAGTATTGAGACTGCCCACTGTTGACATCTTCCACTCTCCGTACAGCAGCAGAATGTTGATTTAAGTGCTGATTCAGCCAAGTCATTCATGTTAGTACTTTGGGATTTAATTCTGTCCATGTGGCATTTTTCTCCCTTTGTCACCAAGTCTAGTTAAGGTGTTTAGACAGTATGATTTTCATTAGAAATTTGCAGAATCATCTCCCAGTTTTCTTTAATGTTAATAGCACAGATCTTTCTTTTGGTCTTTTATTTTACATATAGTCATTAACTTCAATGCCAACAAAATGAGGTAGTGAGTAAAGGTGCTTGCTGAAAAACTTGATGACCTGAATTCAAATCCCAAGAACAGCTCACATGGTAGAATACAAGAAGCAACATCCACAAGTTGTCTTTTGAGCTTCAGTCTCTCTCTCTCTCTCTCTCTCTCTCTCTCTCTCTCTCTCTCTCTCTCTCTCTCTCTCTCTCTCTCACACACACACACACACACACCCACACACACACACACACACACACACACACACACACACACACACACACAGACACAGACATACACACACACACACACAAACACTGATAGATTTATATAAAACAGTTTTAAAGGAACTTCATGAAAATCTCCAAGAACAAGGCCAAATATCGAAGCACAGAGGCTGTGACAAGAGAAAAATCCTCTACTTACTACCAACCATTCTGAACATAATCAGAACACTGTTAATTCTATAGCCATTGGTAATGATGATCTAGATAAAAACTTAAGTGCTTAGAGAATAACATGAATTAAATGTTATTGAATAAAATGCTGTGATCATTATATTTATATCATCATATTCTAGCCATAAATAGCATATTGGGATGATAAGAACATTGGATTTAAATCAAAATCTTTACTAGCTATGAAGTAACATTCAAGCTATTTAACATCTAGCTTTTTTGCACTAGTGTTCATTCTATTTCATTTATGTAATTATGTGAATAGGTTCCCAATATAAAACCTAAATTCCAAGATTTAAATAATAAACCTGGGATCACACACCAATGCATCATGCATTCTGAACTGTTAATCCTGAGCTATTTCATAACTGCCACCCTCCATGTGATGTCCTCATCCTAAACATCCCTTCATCTCTCTGTTCAAAGAATGCCTAATTCATGAATATTCCAGAATATTTCCAAGTCAAATATCCTCAAATTCTCCCTGAAAGTTTGGTTACCTCTATGTGCTCATATATATTCCTACACACATATATGTGAGTACCTGTTCTAGTCTATTTTTATTTGTGGTTTCAATACTTACCTGCCATGTTTAAATCTTTCACTATAGGTCAGGGATTTTATCTTGTTATTTTAATAATCTCAGAAACTAGAGTAGTTTTTAGAACAATTGCAGTCTCTGAACATTGGTAGAAAGATAAATGAGAAAATGATGTCTATTATTCTATGCTTCCAAATGTTAATTGTAAAATTCATCTGGTAGAGGGCTAATATCCAAATTATACAAAGAACTCAAGATGTTAGATTCCAGAGAATCAAAGAAACTTATTAAAAATAGGGTACAGAGCTAAACAGCAAATTCTCAAATGAGGAATCTCAAATGGCTGACAAGAGCCTAAAGAAATGTTCAACATCCTTAGTCATCAGGGAAATGAAAATCAAAATGACCTTGAGATTCTACTTCACAAGAATCAGAAGAGCTAAGATCAAAAAAATATAGGTGACAGCAGATGCTGGTGAGGAGATGGATAAAGAAGAACACTCCTCCATTGCTGGTAAGGCTGCAAGCTAGTAAAATCATTTTGGAAATCCATATGATGGTTCCTGAAAAAAAAAGATGGAAATAGTTCTACCTGAAGAGCCAGCTATACTACTCCTGGGCATATACCCAAAATATACTCCAACATATAAGAAGAACACATGTTCCACTATGTTTATAACAACCTTATTTATAATAACCAGAAGCTGGAAAGAACCTAGATGTCCCTCAGCAGAGGAATGGGTACAGAAAATGTGGTACATTTACACAATGGAGTACTACCGAACTATTAAAAACAATGACTTCAAGAAATTCACAGGCAAATGGAATAGAGCTAGAACATATCATTCTGAGTGAGGTAACTCAGGCATTAGAAGAATACACATAGTATGTACTCACTGATAAAGGGGTACTAGTCCAAAAGCACAAAATGCTCACAATACAACCCACAAACCATATGGAGCTTAGGAGGAAGGAAGACCAGGGTCCTGCATTGAGGGGGAAACAGGATGATGAAGAAGGGGGAGGTGGAAGGAGGGGGCACCTGGAAGGAAGAGAGGAGGTTGAGGAAATAAGGAGTCAGTATCAGGTACTAAAGTGGATAGGAGAGAGGTACAGAAGGTCAAGAAATTGAATAAAAATATGTAGCAGTGGGGGATAAGGAACTGGGGATAGCCTCTGAAGGGTTCCAGATGCCAAGGAAAAAAGAGGCTCCCAAGACCCAACTGGGATTATGTTAGCCAAAATGTGCAGTGAAAGGGAGATAGAACCTATAGAAACCACCTCCAGAAGATAGGCATGGACCTCAGCCGAGGGATGGGGCCACCCACCCATCACAGTTTTTAACCCAGGAATGTTCCTGCCCAAAAGAAAGACAGGGACAAAAAAATGGAGCAGAGACTGAAGGAACAGCCACCCCGGAACTGCCCCACCTGAGGATCCATCCTGTTTGCAAACAGGAAATCTCAACACTGTTGTTGTTGCCAAGGGGTCCTTCTGACAGGAACCTGGTATGGCTGTTCCTTGGAAGGTTCTGCAGATGTGGATGCTTGGGGTCAACCATCAGACTGAGCTCATGGACCCCTGTGGGGGAGCTGTTGGAAGAACTGGAGGAGCAGAGGGGTCTGGCAACCCCATAGGAAGAGCGATGTTGGCTGGGCAGACCACCCAGTGCTCCCAGGGACCACCAACCAGATAAATATGTAGCTGAGGATGGCCTTGTCTGACATCAATGGTAAGGAAGGCACTTGGTCCTGTGGAGGCTTTGATGCTCCAGCATATGGGATGCTTGAGCAGTGGGGCGGGAGAGTGTGGATGGGTGGGGGAGCACCTTCATAGAGGCAAAGAGGAGCAGGAGAGGGTGGATGTGGGATGAGGAGTTTGTGAATGGGTAACATGGAAGTGGGATATCATTTCAGATGTAAACAAATGGAATAATTAATTTAAAAGACATATCTTATGATTAAGTTATAGCTTAAGTTCAATATTATCATTATACATAATTAAGTTTTGTTTAAAGGGATAAATCTTTCAATTATATCAGAATTCATACCTTCTGCAGTCTAAACAATCTAGTAAAACTATATTGACTTAATTACCTACACACAGTTATATTGGACATTATGAAGACTGACTTTATTTAGGTGTTGGTTTAGGAAAGGAAATCTGTACACTTTGTACTACAAAGTGGATGGTGTAGTTTGTTGGAGACTTGTACACCTAACACGAACTGCCCAAAATGTCACGTACAGTTTTTTTTAAAAATCGCTACTTTGGATCTTTTCTTTGTTTTGTTTTTGTTTTTGTTTTTCAAGACAGGGTTTCTCTGTACAGCCCTGGCTGTCCTGAAACTCACTTTGTAGACCAGGCTGGCCTCAAACTCAGAAATCTGCCTGCCTCTGCCTCCTGAGTGCTGGGATTAAAGGCATGCTCCACCATGCCTGGCCAGTTTGGATCTTTAAAAGCAATAAACAGTATATCAGAGGGTCTAAAATTACAGCTGTAAAAAATTATTTTAACTAGAAAACCTTGGGTCTTTGACTGTTCTGAGAATGTGACTGGAAATTGTTCTGGAATTGCTGGAAATGTGACTTTAGGGTGCTTAAAAGCTACAAAGTTTGATCAGCACCCAGAGTTAGAACAGATCCAGTCTAGTCCAGGAGCTAGCCTGAAAGAGCATGCTTTTGGAGAGCTCTGTCACATAATTAAGCTATGAAGAACAGAATATTCAAGAAACAGCTAAGACTTTGTGAAGCAGTGAAAAAAATTCCCCACAGTCTACCTGTCCCAGATCAAGACTCTTCAGGGAAGCAATCCCCACAGAACTCACGAGATCATCAACTGGATCCTCTGACAAAATAAACCCTGAAAGCAGATTAGGTAATGGAAGAAATTTTAATGGAATTCAACAACTTGAAATGCAATACCTGATTCTATCAGAGACATTGAGAAATACCTTTTTCAGATCATATCATCCAGCTTTTATGAACTATAAAATATCTCAAGTAATTTAGTCTGTCCTCAAACTAGCTCTCTCACCAGGATACCCTGAAATCCTGAACATGCTGACTTCCTTCTAAGTGTGCCTCCATGCCAGACTTTAATAAAGTGTTCTATGTTAATTGGTTGACATTTAACCGAAGCTTACCAGGCATGATTCATAAAGAAAAAAGAAAAAGCTTTAACTCTCTCTTCTGTTCAGGGTACCCAGGTCCTGCATGATGAGGCATACACTGTATTTATGATAAATCAAAAGTACATCATTTGTGTGTGTGTGTGTGTGTGTGTGTGTAAATATGTCATAATGAAACCCTATTTTATAGGGTTTATAGGCAATTAAATTAAATAAATGAACACAATTTTTAATATAAAATGGCCAAAAAACTTCAAAAACAGGTGAAAAACAATAAATAGGCAGTTGTTCAAGAAACCCATGAAAGTACATTCTTTATATAGAGACATGAGCTGAGAAAAATAAGCTGAGTTCAAGGTTCTATCTGCACTTCAGCTTTCTCAGCTTTTAATATTCAATTTATATTGCATGATCACAAGCAGTAAAATCTGTTTTTAATTTTTATTTGTTTGTTTGTTTGTTTGGGGGAATCATTACATGCCATATCATATCTACAGAGGCCAAAGGTCATTTCTGCCTTTATACCATGTGAGTACTGAGACATCTGCTTGAGTTGTCACTTGGTCACAAGCACCTTTACCAAGTAAGCCATTTCATGGGTACAAATCAGTGTTTCCTTTAGTTATCACTTGATGTGTTCTATTTTCCATTTCAAGGTTATTTTTTTTAGCTTCATGGCTTTCTTAAAGATCAAAATTGAAAATATAAATGATTTTAGAATAAGTAGTTAAATGACCCTGCATGAGAAACTGAACAGCTATTACCTAAAGCAGTTGTTTTGTTCCTAGTAGATAGTATATTTCAAAGGGTATGTGTGTTTGTGTGTGTGTGAGAGAGAGAGAGAGACAGACAGACAGACAGAAACAGAGACAAAGAGAGAGAGAGAGAGAGAGAGAGAGAGAGTGTGTGGGGGAGATGGTTGGAGTGAAGATGACAAAGCATAGGTGTGCAAGTTAGACTGTGCGTTCTGGGGACTGTGTCCATTGCATGGCAAGCTCTAGGATCCTTGGATCCATCTCACCATCATACTGAAGTAGTTTGGAAGGCCAGCACTATGTAGTTCAAGAGTTGAACCAAGCAACACGCAAGAAAGTGGGTGAGTTGCTAATGAACGTCATTCCTCACCTGAACCTAAAGACTATACTTATAATTCTGGTCATCTCTTATGGGACCAATAATAGATAGCAAAAGAACACTGAACTGCCATTGAAAAATGAGCTTTCCTACTGATATAGCCTTCTGATTAAGGAGTTATTTGCTGTTCCCAAAGCAATTTGTAGAAATGACAAAGAAATGAATGACAAAAACCAGTTTTATTGAAGGAGGATTTTCAATATTCTCAACACTAAATTTCCCCCTGGAAATGAGAGGTACAGAATGCCACAGGATATCACACAAGCCTGTCATGTACAGGGCTTAGAATGCAGACAGACAGAGGGACTGACATGATGATGTCATTATGCCTAGGGACAAATACTCCTCTTGGATATAAGGAGAAATAGGCTGATCAAAGGTATTCTCTTGTTTTTTTTTTTGTTTTTGTTTTTTTTTTTTTGTTTTTGGTTTTGGTTTTTGGTGTTTTTTTTTGTTTGTTTGTTTGTTTTTGTTTTTTAATGATAGCATGACGTTAGAATGTCCCTAAAAGTAAGCCTGCAGGAGAGATGTAAACAACTTTGGTCATTAGTCAGTCCCTGCGATTCAGCTGACTTATGGAGAGATTAGGAACAGGTGCCAAATGGCTAGCACAGACTCGAAAATTATGGTTAATACAGGGGGAAATTGCTCTCATTCTAGCCTCATAAAGCATACATCCATAATTCTCGCTGCTGCTGCTGGCTTCATTAACAGTGCTTTGAATAGTAAGTAGTGGGCTTAGCCTTAAAAGGAAAAAGGCTCCAGAGGATACAGATGGTGCTTTATTGATAATGAAGCCCCTTTTAGTGTGTGTCTAGAGTCCTGTTGCTCTGCCATTTCCCGCCTCATTTTATTCACTTATAAAGTATTTGCTAAGAAAGTTCCTGCTTGTGACAGACACTGTATTGTTCTGTATTACAGAAACAAGTTATGTAGCATCTAACCTGCCCTCAAAAAGTTTCCTATCCAGTAAGAACCGAAATGAGTACAGTGGCTATAAGTTCATATTTGGATATAAAGGAGAATTTATAAATTGTTAACTTGCCTATTAAAATGTTCTATATAAACATAGAGAAATTAAGCTGCAACTTAGAAATTTCCTACCTAGTGACAAGCTTTTATGGTTCTAGGAAGTACCACGCAAGCTGCTCAGGGAGAAAAAAAGTTTTATTAAATGGTCTTTCCTGTGTTTCCTTCGAGCTACGACACTAGCTTGTTGCAAGATGTGCCCACTGGTACAATAGCATGACTGCCAAGGGGGTAACCAATCATTCTGGATTGAAGCCTGATCCACATGATGGAACTCATAGTTGATATGGTTGCCTTGGAGAAAAGCTCATGGCTTGTAAGGACACATGCCCCGGTGGAGAACCTACTCCTGTTGGCTTGCTAAATGGACATGGTGTCAAAGTGCTTTCTGTATATTTCTGCTAATACCCATAGATTAGTGCTGCTCTCAGTCTTAGTAAGAGAATCTTCCTTTTAAGTGAGAGGCTGTTAAGCAACATGCTCAGCATTAAGCACATCTACATAATTCCCTCAAAGGTTCAGGGAACATCACAGAAGAGGAGGTGGAAATACTGTGGGCTGGAGGATGGGGGTGTTATATGTGCTGTTTTCTAGACATTATACAAACAGTATATTCATGAATTCACAGGAACGGGATTGTCTGCATTTGGACTGCATAAGATTGGATCCATCAAAGTCCCAACATGAATGAAGAAGATGTTATAAGGCACCACTACTCCCTGAAGAGCTATTGATAGTTACCGGTTGCTGGAGATGGGAGAGTCATTTTCTTCAGTAGCATAGGCACAGTGAGCTGCCTGTTGTCCAGTAAATAAGATCCCATCCGTGATCACACAAACAACCCTAAGTAACTCAGAAAGTCATTTAAAAAGCAAAGGTGAAGATAACAAAACAAAAAGACGATAAAGGAGAGATACATTTTGGAACAAAAAGTTATTCCTTCACAATGATAGGAGCCAAGAAGGAGTAATAGAGGCTTACACTGACCCTAATACATTATATACCTGCATGAAATTGTCATAGAAAAAATAAATAAATAAATAAATAAATAAGTGGTAAAATTAAGGCTAGTTTCTGTTCCATAATAAAGCTCATCTCCAAAATATTTTCTTTACTTGCTTGTTTCTGTTATGTACAAGTGTAACTGCCTCTTATTTTTTTTTCACTGTTCAAGGTATATTTGGTGTTTTCCTTGGCATGACACTTGAGTGGATGGTTCCGTCATCCGTATGCAGATCTTACATTTCACATAGTACAATGTATACTAGAGACACATATAATACATAAAATATCCTGTAGAACAAGATATGCATAATGGACTTACACACTGGAGCCAGGTTATGACTAACTGGGAACTCATTGGCCTAGGCAAGTTTGGTGATGTTGTGCAGCAAGGCCTGCAACACAGTTGGCAATGTGTCTTGGAGACAGTGGGACTATCACAATACCAGGTTACCACTACACAAGTACCACTTGGCAGCAGGGCAGAGCTGTGGGAATGGAGGGCTTTTTTTTTCCCCCAGACCATCTCAATACAATTGTACTAACCACCACTCAGATGAAAAGTATGTGGTCTCCATAGAAACCCTGCTGCAGCCTGCACGGTGAAGTGTTAGGACACTGGGAAGACTAGAACTACTCTTTCTGGATTCCCCAGAGTGTATCTGCACTCTTCTTCAAGCGACCCTCTTCCTCAGGAGTCAGTGTCACCTTCACAACATCTGAGATTCCATTTTGTCCCAGGATACATGAGACACTGAGGAAGACATCATCATTGATTCCATAGAGACCCTTAATCATGGTGGAAATGGGATGCACCCGCCTAAGGTTCTTCATTATGCTCTCGAACAAGTCTGCCACAGAAAGGCCAATGGCCCAGTTTCAGCTTGATCACCTCGTAGGAACTGTCCACCTCCTGCTTGTGAACCTCCTTCCACTGCTCCTTGTCTGCATCAGTGCCCAATTCTGGGTTCAGAGACTTCAGGGAGATGCCGGCAACGTTCACACCACTCCACACAGGCACACTGGAGTCGCCATGTTCTCCCAGGACCCAGCCGTGACAGCTCATCGCGTGAACCCCCAGCCTTTCTCCCATCAGGTAACAGAACTGAGCTGAATCCAGACTGCAACCACTTCCAATAACTCGGATTTTGGGAAAGCCACTGATTTTCCAAGCCATATAGGTCAAGATATCCACTGGAATTGAGACAATAAGCAGCTTGCAGTGTGGATGGTACTTCACAATGTTAGCAATGATGAACTTAAAGATGTTCGCGTTTCTGTGGACCAAACTGAGTCGGCTTTCTCCCTCATGCTGACAGGCCACCAGTGTGATAATGACCAGCTTGGAGTTTGCAGTTACACAATAGTCTTTGCTGGAGACAATTTTTGATGGTTTTTTGTTGTTGTTGTTTTGTTTTGTTTTGTTTTTTGCTTTTATTGGATATTTTCTTTATTTCCATCTCAAATGTTATCCTCTTTCCTCATTTGCCCTCCGAAAAACACCCCCTCCATTTCCTCCACCCTCCCCTGCTCACCAACCCACCCACTCCTGACTCCTGGCCCTGCCATTCCCCCACACTGGACCATAGAGCCTTCATAGGACAAAGGGCCTCTCCTCCCACTGATGTCCATGCTCGAGATACATCATCTCTCCCTTTAGCTTGTTTTCCAAGAACATCAACAAGGGCAAGCTCATCCACTAAGTCCTTCATTAAGATACTGATAGCACAAGCCATGACAACAGCACCAACCCCAACAATTTAATCTTGTTTTGGGGGACCTGTTCTTCCTTAAGAAGATTCACAATCAGGTGGTCCTTGAGGGTTGCGGCTTGGACTTTGAATCTTTTGAGGCTGGAAGCCTGCCTGTTTTCACTTTCTCTGAGGCTGGAAGCCTGATGGCTTTCCTGAGTTGCAAGACCCCAAGATGCAGAGAATCTCATCTGTCTCTGTTCTTGACCTAGTAGGGAGTGCTGGGTAAAAGTCTCCTCCCTCTCCCTCTCCCTCTCCTCCTCCCCCTCCCCCTCCAGTTGAGAGTATGCTTTAATTATTAACATAAACAAAAAAAAATTGAAGAACTTGATATCATCAATTGCCTTTGGTTTCATGAGAGAACTAGAAAATAGACTCTGGTGGAACTGGAGAATTTAGTGACTCATAACCCAATTTACACCCCAATATCAACTGACAGGTACAAAAGTCAGTGGTTCTCAATCTGTGGGTCGTGATCTTTTTTTTGGGGGGGGCAGTTGCATATCAGATATCCTGTATATCAGATATTTTTATTTTGATTCATAACAGTAGCAAAATTAGACTTATAAATTAACAACAAAAATAATTTTGCACTTACAGGTCACTACAACATGAAGAACTATATTAAAGAGATGCAGCATTAAGAAGGTTGAGAACCATTGGTTTAAATGGCTTGCTGAGTGCTTATTATAGACCTTTCTGAAAATAAAAATCCCTTGATCTCAGACCTAGAGGGACTCATAACTTTCTGGGCTTATGCCTTTTACATGATAAAGACCTGATATAAAAAGCTCATGTTTAATGAAGGTTAAGAATAAAATAATCATCATAATTTCAGAGTATTCTTCATAACAAACCTATATTGAGAGGCCCTTCAGAATGAAAAGCACCAAACCCTTATTGAACTTGAAGAAAGTTTATTATAGAATCTGCCACCACCACTTTTAACCTTCATAATTTCATGTCTTAATAGTGAGTTCATGTTTTAATAGTGAGTTCATGTCTTAATAGTGACTTAAGAGAAATCTAAGGAACATTCTCAGTAGTCATAGCAAATCAATGGCTATAGTAAGACTGGGGTCTAATTAAAGCAGCATACAATGCGCTGCCTGGTTTATCAGTACATCAAAGTTCCTAGGTAGTAGAAATGGCTATAACAAAAGAAAGCAGACAGGGTTTAGTGTGGAAATAAAAGAGTATATGACAATATCACAAAGTTTAACAGAAGAAACAAGTACAAGAACATGAGGAATCTGAAACGTCTTGCACCTATAGCTATAGCAAACAGGAAACACAGCCTAATCACTAGACATAAGGTACAACAGGCTCTGAGCAAAGTCTTGTTTATATTTTAGTAGATATATAGAGACAGATGAGCAATATGATCAGAGATGAAAACTGCATAAAGCAACAGCAAGGAGAACTTAGAAATAAAAGATACTGCAACAAAAATGAAGAGTGCTTTTGATAGACTGAGAGAAGAAAGCAGATGAGTCAGAGAGCTTTAGGTGTGGGGTCATATTAAGTTATGAGGAAGGACACAGCGGAGGCAAACGATCAAAGTCCTGAAAGAATGCAAAGCTAGTGTGTGTGTGTGTGTGTGTGTGTGTGTGTGCTCCTTCATAGTTTTTTCTTCACAGTGAATATGTGAATCAACTCTGTGTATTGTTGTAGTAGGAACCATTTTCCCATTACTAAAGAATCCAATGTATGCTATTCCTTTGAGAAAATGATTAGGATAGTTAGAAGTTTCTTTTAAATTTTATTGTCTGGTATTGTAATAGGAATTAGATATGGTCAGTTCTTGGATACATGTGGCAGTCAACCTTTTGTAACAAGTGTGTGTGTGTGTGTGTGTGTGTGTGTGTGTGTGTGTCTTCTGGGGGAGGGTTCTGTGCCTAAGTACTTCCCTATTTTTCTTCTGTTTAAAGTAATATCAAATCATTCTATCATAATGTTATATAATATAATGTGTACATTTTACTATAGATTATTTTTACATTTTTATTGGATATTCTAATTATTTACATTTCAAATGTAATCCCCTTTTCTGATTCCCCACCCTGAAAAACCCTATCCCATCCCCCTTCTCCTGCTTCTGTGAGGGTGTGCCCCCAACCACCCACCCACTCCTGCCTCCCCACCCTCGAATTCCCCTACACTGGGGCATCAGACCTTCACAGGACCAAGGGCCTGTTCTCCCATTGAAGCCTGACAAGGCCATCCTTTGCTACATATGCAGCTGGAGCCATGGGTCCTTCCATGTGTAGTCCTTGGTTAGTGTTTTAGACCCTGGGCTGCGGTTGGTTGATATTTAAAAAAAATTGTTATATAGAGACTTTACACACTTGTTACTATGGTCATATATCCTCAACCAGCAACAACCATTCATTGTCTGACACAAAGCCAGTACAGGAGATGTTCCAGACATAAGTATAGACATAAGTGTAGTGATATAATGAAAAGACTAAAAACAAATTGGACAGTAAACTAAGGTTAAAACTTGGGAAAACAATACAAAATAAAGTAGGTGGAAAGGCAATTACATATATAACAACATGAAAGAAAAGTTTTGCTAAATAATTACACAGCATCCTCCTTTGTTGTTTTAGAGAAATTAACCTAAAAATATTTTTAAGAATAACTTAAAAGTCACATTTTAAAACAGTAAAAAAATAGATCTGTTATCTATTATTTGTTATGAAATATTCTTAAATTAATTTAGTGTCATGGCTTATAATCCATCATGCTCCCTACCTTTTTTGCCTTTGCCTACCTCTGTTCCTTTTTTTTCTCCATTTCATTATACTAAAGGCCAATGAGTTTGAAGACACTCCCCCATAGATTAGAGGTTTCAAATGTATAAAGAAAAGAAAGAGAAACCTTTTGCCTATTGTCTTTTAATAGGTATTGACCTTTCAGACACCCAAAAGCAGTGTGGTGGTTTGAATATGCTTGACTCATTGGAATCAGCACTATTAGGAGGTATGGCCTTATTGAAGGAGGTATAGCCTTGTTAAAGGAAGTGTGTCACTATAGAGGCAGGGCATTGAGGTCTCATATATACACTCAAGTCTGTCCAGTAGCAGCAGTTGAGTGGAGTCAGTCAGAGCCTAGGGTGTTACAGTGGGCTGAGCTGGGAAAGTGACCCAAGCTGTGAAGTTGAAGTTGCCTTGTAGATCCCAAGATGTTAGAGATGCCAAAGCCATGGGATGCCTGCCAAGGAAAGCTGCTAACTGAAGTGGAAACAACCCAAGAGAAAGAACTCTGCTGTAGTCAACACAGCTGAGACAAGTTGAACATCAGACACAGAGATATAGAGTGTGGAGTTTGCCCAGCTGGTTTTTGGTCTTACTTTGGACTAGTATTGCTTCACTAAAATATTTTTGAATGGCAATATCTATCCTGTGATGTTGGAAGTTTGTGACTTTCTTTTTGAGTTTGATTTTATAGAGGATTGCAGTTAAGAGATTACATGTATGTCGAAGGAGACTTTGAACTCTAGACCTTTAAATATTATTGAAACTGTGATAGACAATGGGGACCTTTTATTTTTTTATTTTTTTCCATATATATTTTTTTAATTAGGTATTTTCCTCGTTTACATTTCCAATGCTATCCCAAAAGTCCCCCATACCCACCCCCCCAATCCCCTACCCACCCACTCCCCCTTTTTGGCCCTGGGGTTCCCCTGTACTGGGGCATATAAAGTTTGCAAGTCCAAAGGGCCTCCCTTTCCAGTGATGGCTGACTAGGCCATCTTTTGATACATATGCAGCTAGAGACAAGAGCTCCGGGGTACTGGTTAGTTCATATTGTTGTTCCACATATAGGGTTGCAGTTCCCTTTAGCTCCTTGGGTACTTTCTCTAGCTCCTCCATTGCGGGCCGTGTGACCCATCCAATAGCTGACTGTGAGCATCCACGTCTGTGTTTGCTAGGCCCCAGCATAGTCTCACAAGAGACAGCTATATCTGGGTCCTTTCAGCAAAATCTTGCTAGTGTATGCAATGATGTCAGTTTTTGGAGGCTGATTACGGGATGGATCCCTGCATATGGCAATCACTAGATGTTCCATTCTTTTGTCACAGCTCCAAATTTTGTCTCTGTAACTCCTTCCATGGGTGTTTTGTTCCCATTTCTAGGAAGGGGCAAAGTGTCCACACTTTGGTCTTCATTCTTCTTGAGTTTCATGCGTTTAGCAAATTGTATCTTATATCTTGTGTATCCTAAGTTTCTGGGCTAATATCCACTTATCAGTGAGTACATATTGTGCAAGTTCCTTTGTGATTGTGTTACCTCACTCAGGATGATGCCCTCTTGGACTAAATGTGTTTTGCATTATAGTATGGGGTAGGTATGGCTCCATAGACTCGTGTGCTTAGACAAGCCTATGACTTCAGTCTTAGTTATGCTTTTATTTCTGTGAACAGACCATAAACAAGGCAATTCTTATAAAGGAAAACATTTAATTAAGGCTGGCTTACAATTTCAGAGTTTCAGTCTACTATCATCATGGTTTAAAGCATGGTAGCATTCAGGCAGACTGGGTGCTGGAGGAAGCAAGAGTTCTACATCTTGAAGGCAGCCAGAAGGAGATTGTCTTCTGCAGGTAGCCAGGAGGAGGCCAGACTTGAGTATATATATATGAGACCTTGCAAAGTCCCATCTCCACAGTGACAAACTTCTAACAATGCTATACCTCTTCCAATAAGGCCACACCTCCTAATAATACCATTTCAAGGGGCTAGGTATATTCAAGCCATTACAAACATTATGTTTGGTCATAGATAATAAAATGCCCCTTATTATTTATAAAGACACTAAGGTACAGAAAGAGATAAAATGGAAACTGTTTCTTTTAACCCAAAGTTCAGGACTTTTCATTCTTCCTACTTTTTTGTTTTCCCCAGCCCCGTATATGAAATTGAAACATAAAAACACATGATTAGCAATATTAACTTTTTAGTTTGACCTTATGAAATTCCAGTCAGTTTACAGACACTGATAATCAGGTGTGTTTTGACAAATGTGAATAAGTTGCTGAAAACATGTATTCTAACAAATTTTCATATAGAGCAGAAGAGCTTAGACAACAATCTCCAGTATGAAGACTGGATGTATTTCAAATCACTGGACCATCTGTTTGTACCTCCACAGAGTTCACCTGTCCCTGAAGACATAAATTCATGTCTAACCCTGACATAATAGCTCCATCTTTCCTTCACTGAAGGCTAATTGCAGATTCATGATACCTCATCTGAACTCCTTTTCTACCATACTTTGTTCTGCTTATCTTTTTTCTCTTTTGAGAAGAGTCGGTATTTTCATACAATATATTATGATTATGGTTCCTTCTCTCCTGACACCACTATGCTCTCTCTCTCTCTCTCTCTCTCTCTCTCTCTCTCTCATGAGAATATAAGCAGGCATATAATAATAATTATCATTATCATAATGAAAATTTACATTGCTATTACATTGACCAAGTGAACTGAAGAGTCCTTTTACTCATCTTGACCACATGGTACTTCCAATACTCTATGTACTGTTCCTCAGTAGCATATAAAATACAAGTAGAGCTCAGTCCCTAGACCAAACGTATGAAATTTACTGGTGAACATAGGCGTATATGCCATTAGCTCTAATACTGTCGTATAAATTCCCAAAGATATATAGAATTACAACGTGAGGTTGTTTCCCCTCATGCTTCTGCTTCATTCACATCAATATTTACTACCCTGGCTGGTATCACACTAAATTTTACAATTTTAACTCCCTTGGCTATTTTTTTATCAAAGATTAGTTAATATAAAATGACCATAAATAAAAACCAAGTGATGCTTTTACTATATGAGTTTTGAGCCAAGCCAGATTAATCTTTCTCCTACAACAAGAGAGAAATAGTGTGTCACAGATACACCGTTTCAAACTCCAGTACTGATACTAATTAAAGCAATGCTGTTATCTCCTATGTCCAGATATTAGAAAGCACCAGATACACTTGGCATTGTATTGCTTGATAGATGCAGCTCCTAAAATACAAGTCAGTTAATTGGGTGAATTTAGTTCATACATATGTTCGTGCAATGGGATTTCAGAGTAATAAATG
Organism: Mus musculus; assembly: GCF_000001635.26. Lineage (NCBI taxonomy): Eukaryota > Metazoa > Chordata > Mammalia > Rodentia > Muridae > Mus > Mus musculus. The sequence continues at coordinate 41,095,003 of NC_000083.6, read as the reverse complement.
TAACCTACAAGAAAACACTAACGAGGCATAAACTATCCCATAATTTCTACCCATTTAATATTATTTCCCATAAAAATAACCCCAAGGTTCATCATTTCAAATTTTCATAAAGCTAAATGATTATAATTAAAATCTCAACTGCTTCTCTATTGTCTGTGAAACAGATCTCATGGGTCTCCCTAAAATGATTAGAGAATTGATTCACTAAGAAAAGTATCAGCATGAGGGGATTTTTATATCAAAAATATATGCTATGCCCAAAGATAATTTTAAAAATTGGAAATCAGAGGGATGATAATGTCCCTCTCAAGTTAACTAAAGTCCAATAGGAGATTACATCTAACTGCCACTAAAATTTATTAACATCCATTTTGATAAATTCAGAGGTCCAGAAACCAACAAGTTACACTCCCTTAAGGACACTTTAGTTAATAGATATTGTTTACAGATCGCTGGGAAATAGGTGGGAATTCAGCTGAAACCCATCTCTCAGTGGATTCATGACACAAGTTTTGAACTGTGTATTCTTGCATGACAAGAATTAGTTTTAGTTTTGATTTTCAAATCTTATGTTTCTGAATGATACTTCTAGAATCTTCTTATACTCAGTGGATGCCAGTGAATCCAGAGAAAGACAAGCAAATCTACGAACACTGACTCAGAAGTAATGGGATAAAAGTGACCTCATTGGAGACACATGGGCCTGTCTCATTAAAGAAATGAGAATCACCTTGAATCTTTGTTATTCAAATATGAGTAATTTGGAAATGTCTCTATTCATTTATTTTAAATTAGAAAGGTTTGATATAGCATTTTCTTTGGTTAAAACTCTATTAGATTGGAAAGGATATTCCCACATACAAACATACATACATGTAATAAATGGAAACACTAAAGAATCCTAGGATGCATGATGAGAGATGTTCAGCAATCATTCACCTCCTTCTCCACATAGAAGAAATAAGAGATAAATGGTGCAGTTTTGAGGTGAGGGTTTCTAGTAGAATTCAGGACAACAACCTGCATATTAAGACTCTGAGACCTGAGATAGTTCCACAGAAAAAAGAGTAACGTGTCTTGGTGACTACAGCACTGGCTTTCCATAGTAGCATGCCTTCTGCAGAAGAAATGGTGGGCAAAAAAAAAGTGTTAGCAAGTACCATAACATAGGATGCTAACAATCCCAAACACAGGAAAGTTTCACAGTTAGCACAGTTGAAGCACAGTTGGAGGAGCAATTCAGGATATGCACAAGCACACGCCACTGAAGGAAGCTTTTACTATCAGCCCAACAAATACAGAATCTAGGATGATACTGTTAAGTGCCATTTTTTGGAAAAGCTGGCATTCTTACTGCACAAGTGGCAGAACACGACATGACTTTTTCCTCTGGGATTTCATACATATTCCTTCACAGAGATATAGAAACAACTGTCTTACAAACCTATCTTGGCTCAGCAAAGCCACGACGAGTCCAGCATGCAGACACAGATAATGTCTTCTTTAATATAAAGTTCTTACTGCCCCAGAGCATGATAAAGGATGCAGCAGTCAAGAGCCCAAGAATCAATTTCCTACTCCTATGGTACCCAGAGGATGGCAACCTGTGCATGTGATAAATTAGTAAAGATGCAACATCAACATGAAAAGATCTGTACTGTTTTATATACCAATAAAAATTGCTGATAAAGGAATCATAAATGAAACTCATACACAGTAGCTACAAATAAACATAAAATACCTAGGGGTAAACAACACAAGATGTGAAAGACAACTGTTTTTTAAATCATAATACTTTAATGAAAGAATTTGATGAAGACACAAAAAATAGAATGATTTCCCAATCTCATAGTTAAGAAGAATACTGTTAAAATAGTCATGATATTAGAATTTACATATTAGGTGCAAACACAATCTAATACTAATGACATGCTTTACTAAACAAAAAATAAATCTTAAAATGCTTCATCCAAAAGCACAAGAGAATCTGATGAGGCAAAGAAATCCTAAGCAAAAAAAAAAACAAAAGCTAGGAATTCCACACTGTCCAACATCAAGGTATGCTGCAAAGTTGTAAGAAGCAAAATCATGAAATGTTAACATGAAAACAGACATAGAGAGCAAAAGAACAGAAAGAGGGCAAGAAAGGAGAAATAAATAAATAAAACTTTCATCACACCCAACTGTTTTTTTGACAATGGAGCTAAATACATTGGAGAATGGACAACCTCTTTAATAGATGATACTTGAAAACTAGACACAGGTAGATTATTTAAATTACATTCTTGTTTCTTACTATGTAATATTGACCCCAAATTTGATAAATATATTAATGTAATCAATATAACTTAATGCAACATTATCTACTAAAGGAAGTCTTAATGAAAATATTTCAAAATGTTTGTATAGGCAGCAATTTTCAAACTATGAAATTGTACATAGCAGAGAAAATAATCAGTACAGGGCAAAAATAATATATAAAGTTAGAAAATGTATATTATCCACTGGGGGAAAACATTTAAACTAGAATATCTAAATAACTTTAGAAAAATCAATAAATAAAAATCCCACAAAAATCAAAATAAAAATAAAAACAGGTTAAAATAGAGTCAGAAATTTATCAAAAATAGTCAAATACTTTAGGTATCAGTGGAATGGAAATATGAACCAGAGTGAAATCATCTCTTCTCATTTGCAATTGTTTTTATCAAAACTTTTAAAAAAATGGCCAGTGCCAGGAAAGATGTTGAGCAGATGGGATGCTTATACACTGTTGGTGGGAATGTGAATTAGCATGTCCACTATAAAGGACAGTATGAAACTTCCCGGAAAAATTAAAAATAGATCCGCCATGTGATTCAACTGTTGAACAGCTGGGTTTATATCAAGAAGGAACAGCATTTGCATATCTAAGAGAACACTTCACAAAAGCAAAGATGTGCCCTTAGTCCAGATAGCAAAAAAATAATAGCTAAAGACAATGAGGTATGTGTATTGTATTTGTTAACTGGATAAAATATTGAAAAGCCATTTCAGAAAGGAAGTCAAAAACAGAAAGACATGATCATTATTCATAAAGGACATTCTGTTTATAAAGTCAAAAGGGGAAATAATGTTCACATAGATCATAGTAGTGACAGAGTGAAGGTACAGGATGACAAAAAGAAAGCTGATGAGGAAAGAGAAGAAAGGTATTTAGCCAAAAAATGATAGTGGAAGGGAAATGTTACATAAAATACCAAAGAAAAGACTCTTTTAAAACTACATGACTTGTAACTAAGTCTCTGAATCATTAATGTCATTTTAAAGGATTTAAAATGCTACATTAATTAGAAATACAAATATTGATTGAACAAATAATTGATAAATCCTGAAGACAAATCCTACCTTCTGTTTCTAGATTCTTTATTCCTCAACAGGCTGTTTTATGGGAACAGCTTTCAAGGTAATAAAGCACAGTTATAATGCTTTCCTCACAAATGGCTATGCCAGCAATAAAGGTTCTTAATCCTCCCTTTGGTGGCCACATTTTCCTTTTTCAAGGCCTCCTCTATCAATTCATCTTAGTAAACGAATGTCCTCCTAAGTTAACTTAGTTTCTCATTTTGTACTAAGAAATAATTTATGATATGTCAGCTTCTTTTGCATTTGAGATTATTATCATTTGTATAGTCTTTAATTAACATAGACTCCATCACTGAAAATAAAATACTAATTAATTAAAAAGTAAAGTCAACAATTTCTTCTAGGTAATTTTTCATTAAAATTTCCAGGGTAGATTTCACACTTTATACGACCATAAAATTGTCTATTAAGAACACTGAGGGCTGGTGAGATGGCTCAGTGGGTAAAAGCACCCGACTGGTCTTCCAAAGGTCCAGAGTTCAAATCCCAGCAACCACATGGTGGCTCATAACCATCCGTAACAAGATCTGACTCCCTCTTCTGGTGTGTCTGAAGACAGCTACAGTGTACTTACATATAATAATAAATAAATCTAAAAAAAAAAAAAAAGAACACTGAAGTGTTTTTTCTTTTACTTTATAAGTCACTGAATTGCTGCCACAGTGCTACATTACTATAAAATCACACCAAAGTTTACCAGTCTGTTATTTATTTAATAAATCTCATGTACACTGTTTTATTAGAGGTAATTTATAGTCTATGAGTAAGTTTCTATCATAACAGAATGTATTAATTGCTTTACCATTGATATGATAAAGCACCATGACCAAGAAAACTTACAGTAGCATTTCATTTATTAGAGCTTATGGTTCTAGAGGAATAAAAGTCCATTGTGAGAGGGAATCTGGCAGCAAGAATCAGGCACAATGGCTATGGAGTTATATTTTCAATAGAAAGCACTATGCAGAGAGATCAGTCTAGCAGCTGAGAGTCTGAACTGTCAAAGCCTGCCCCCAGTTACATACTTCCTCCATAAAGGGCACACCTTCTAAACCTCCCCAAACAATTCCATCACCTGAAGGCCAAGTATTCAAATGACAAACACTAAGGGGGACTTTCTCTTCAAATTACTATAGGCAGTTTACCATGCTTGAGAGATAATCTATGGAAATTCAAAGAAGGACAAACTTAACCCCTAAAGTTACAAGAAAGATAGCCTGTACACGTCAAATAAATGCTGCAGACAACAAATACACTTTAAGTGAAAGAAGGACAGGACTGCACAGGGCCATCTGTGTTATGATGTGCTGTGCTCGTGTGATGGGAATACAGAACCAACACTTTTGTCTTCAGGAACTTGCAGCCCATTACATGGACTAGTAAAGTTCAGAAACTTTCACCAACGGTGTTTGAGAGTGAAACTTAAATGCCTGCAGAAATGTCTCTGAGAAATTGTAAATACAACAAAGAATATAGCATTGTAGTTTGGGTAAGTAGCTTCCCACTTGCTCTTATTGTCACAACTCTTAACAGTCATGCTGTCTTAACTTCTTTATAAATGAGAAGTAAGTTAAAACAGATAGAAGAAGGTATGCCAATTATTAAACTAGCAAAGGAACAACTAGGTGAGTTGTAAGTTGAGGACATCAAAGTGCAGCACTTAAGAGGAAGGCTCTATGGGTTTTTTAGTCTTTGTATTATAAATGTAGCACCAATGTATCAATTTAAAAGATATGCTTTACTTTAGGTTTTGTTGGTCAGAAGTCTGGGAGAGCTGAGCAGGGTCCTCTTGCCTTGATTTCTTACTGAAATACAATTTTTTTTTAAAAATCAGGTTTGGCTAACGTTTGGTACTCATTTCATCCTCAGAGACCTCTTTCAAAGTCAGGGTTGCTGGAAAAAATTCTTACCAGTCATAACACTAGGCTCTCCCATACCTAAATGCGCTGGCTTGCTATCTCCAGTGACAGATCACATCTTAGTGACTTGTCTTTTCTGTGACTATGTGAGCAGGGAGAGGGTGCACTTATAGTGTGTGTGTGTGTGTGTGTGTGTGTGTGTGTGTGTGTGTGTGTGTGTGTGTAGTGTGGGGTGGGATGGGGGCAGAGTTGATGCCAGGTATCTTTCTCAGTGGCTTTCCATCTTCCTCTGGAGACGTGGATGCTCACTGAACGTAAAGCTCACCTAGTCAACTAGACTATCTGACCAGCAAGGTTAGGAACCCCATTTCCTTTATCTTCCTACTAACAGGATTACAAGTACACATCACCACACTAGATTTTTAGATGGTTTCTGAATCAGAACATAGGTCCTCATACTTGTATAGCAAGTGCTTTACCCACTGTCTCAGATCCCCAACTGAATAACTAGCTTCTTAAAGACCAGCAGTAGATGCCAGTTCCCACACAAGGGTTAGTGTTCTTTGTCATATTTCATCAGATCTACCTGAAACTAACTAAGTCTCTCTCTCTCTCTCTCTCTCTCTCTCTCTCTCTCTCTCTCTCTCTCTCTCTGTGTGTGTGTGTGTGTGTGTGTGTGTGTGTGTGTGTGTGTCTGTGTCTGTGTGTGTGTGTGTCTGTGTGTGTGTGTGTTTCTAAATTAATGATTTTTAAACTATAATAATTATAGGTGCAAAATTGTTATACCTTTGCCATATGATATAACCTCATTAAACATGAGACATCTCATTATTCGTCACGCCTTCTATTAACTGACAGTAATTCACACAACCTGTCTGCACTTAAGAAAAGTTATAGAAAAGCCTGAACACTATGAGAGCAGAAACTGAAAGGAGACAGGTTTTTTCTCCTACAGTCCTCTTACATCTTCATGAATGTTCTCTTCAGAAGTAGTTTAGGGAAAAGAACATTGGAGCATCATTTGGGGCACATAAACCCTGTGTGTGACCCTTTAGCCAGAGATGAAATATGAGAAAAGAATTGCAAAACATACTTGTAAATCTCTATGGTAAAGTATTTTTAATTTTTAGTTTTAATTTTAGAGTTCTAATTTATATAATATTTTAACTAAAATACTTAGTAGTATCTGCCACTATGCAGATATCAGACAACATTTTATGAAGCTGGCCATACAAGTAGTGTAGCAAACTCATTGAGTGGCATTAGAAACATTAGAATGGAGAATGCCAGTGGACACAATGGTATACAGACTTCTTAAACAGTCCAGGTGAGAATATACTTTGAGCTCTCTGCATATGCTAGAACTAGCAAGAAAATAACTTTTTAAAATTAGTTTTTAGAGTAATATGGAAGGTTGACTTGGAAATGCTGGTTGACTTAAGAATGAAATGCATTTATGGAGTGCAACAAAGCGCATATGTCTTCTTTTCATCTATATTTTGTCTAATGCGGAACCCTACTGGGGATTTTCTACAATTAATTACCTCAGAGTATGTTTATAATTTCAGTTTAAGTAACATATGAACCAGAGATCTTATATACTCATTAATCATGAGTATATAACCCATTCTATGTCAACTCTCAGGTCTCATTAGAAAGATTCAGTGAACACTATCTAAGGCTAGGGCTGGTTATACCTTCAGAGAGAGAGAGAGAGAGAGAGAGAGAGAGTAAGAAATGGCCATGTGATATATGCAGAAGTGACCTTATGCCCGCAAACACACTTAATTTGCTCCATATGGTACCATTTATTTGTTCTGTTAAATGTATCTAACATGGAGAGCAGGAAGTTTCCTGACTTTCGAAGTGACTGAAAGAGCTACCTTTCATCAGAATGAGATGTTACTTAGGAAACGTGTGGACCAATTTTATCTAAGCAAAATGCAAAGAGAATGCAGGCTGAAATAGTTTCTAAGTAACTAATCTAGCTGCTGCTTCTGGAATGTACTGATAAGCTTGGATGCATACCATCCAGCATACCTCTACAATGTAAGAATGTTCTGCACCAATACCAGCTTAATCTCTGTCCTGATCATTTTAAGCCACAAACATTAATTTTGCTGTGTTCAGGGGAAACTGGGCTCAATTACCCTGTAGGCTCTCTTAAACCTAATTTAAAGCCTTAAAATGACATCTTATTCAGGACTTACCCCCCCCCCCACCAGGCCCTATAGATAGACCTAATACCCTGTCCAGTAGAATCCTCTTATTCAAGAACTAATAGGCTTATAAGATTGAAGGAAATTCTGCCATGGAGCACCACTACTGTGACTCCATTGTTCTGAAAAATGTTCCTTATGTATTCCACGATTCCAGAAACACTGTTCTTATAAATCACCCTGGCCATCTCACACCCTTAGTAGGGAAATGGAATGTACTGCTGACCTCCAGGCACAGTAGGCAATAACCTCTTTTCTTCAATGAGCCAGCCTTGTAATTTACAGTCTGGACACAATGCCTGTTTCATTATGTTAGAACCAAAATGATTTTCAGTGTGAGTTTTCTATCAAAAATCCTCTTCTATGGTAGTTTCATTATCCTAGAAGTTTAACTAGAGACCTCAATCACAGTCAAAGTGTAAATATAGCCAAGAGACCAAACACCATATTCCTACAGTCATATCTTAAATGTTTTGTCAGAGCAGAGAAGCTCCTGCAAAGTAAATAGGGGCTGGATGAGGAAACTATTCCAAGGTTGTTACTGTTAAATTCAAGAAGAACGAAGACCAAAGTGTGGACACTTTACCCTTTCTTAGAAATGGGAACAAAACACCCATAGAAGGAGTTACAGAGACAAAATTTGGAGCTGTGACAAAAGGATGGAACATCTAGTGATTGCCATATGCAGGGATCCATCCCATAATCAGCTTCCAAATGCTGACACCATTGCATACACTAGCAAGATTTCGCTGAAAGGATCCAGATATAGCTCTCTCTTGTGAGACTAGGCCGGGGCCTAGCAAACACAGAAGTGGATGCTCACAGTCAGCTATTGGATGGGTCACACGGCCCCTAATGGAGGAGCTAGAGAAATTACCCAAGGAGCTAAAGGGAACTGCAACCCTATAGGTGGAACAACAATATAAACTAACCAGTACCTGGGAGCTCTTGTCTTTAGCTGCATATGTATCAAAAGATGGACTAGTCGGCCATCACTGCAAAGAGAGGCCCATTGGACTTGCAAACTTTATATGCCCCAGTACAGGGGAACACCAGGGCCAAAAAAGGGGAGTGGGTGGGTAGGGGATTGGGGGGGTGGGTATGGGGGACCTTTGGGATAGCATTCAAAATGTAAACGAGGAAAATACCTAATTAAAAAAAAATTTTAAAAATTTATTTATAAGTGCACTTGGCAAATTCAACAAAATTTATATTTATCACAACCATAGAAATTTGACGCTACATCAAATAGATTGTTTATTCTGTTTGAAAATTATCAGATAATTTTCATGGATACCCACAGGCCATGCCAGCCAGGAAAGCTGATGCCTTGCATAGCCATCACCAGAGAAGCTTCCTCCTGGAGCAGATGGGAACAGATATAGAGATCCACAGCCAGACAAAATACAAAATGAGAAACCTTGGAACACTTAGCCATAAACGTGAAGTCTCCTTCAAATCCTTCCTCTTAGAGCTCAGGACACCTTGCCGAAGAGGAATGGGGAATGTGTTAGCCAGAGTGGATGGAAGATACCAAGAAAACACCACTCTAAATCAACAGGATGGACCATGTATGAACTCACAGAGACTGGGGCAGCATGCACAGAACCTGCAGGTTCTTGGGGTATATATTATAGCGTCCACTTTATTGCTTTTAAGTAGGTCTCTAAGTCTTGTGTCTTTAATTAGGATTTCGCTTCTGCTTGTTTATTTTGCCCTATTCTAATCTGTTAGTTTTTGTTTTGTCTTTTTTAACATACAGTATATCATTATAGCTAAAAAGCTTGGTTTTTTTTTTCCTAATAAAAGACAAAAAGGGAGTAGATCCAGGTGAGAGAGGAGATAAACTCAGAAGAGTAGATGGAGAAGAAAGCAGAATCAAGATATAATATGTGAAAAAAGCCTAATTTTAATAAAAATAAAAACTATAAAGTACTGAGATGAACTTTAAGCTAATAGAGATGTACCCACTTATTGAATGGATATACTAATTGAAGTCAGTTTGCTTTCTCCTAGTTTAAAATATTTTTTTAAAATATTTTTATTATTATGTATTTTCCTCAATTACATTTAGAATGCTATCCCAAAAGCCCCCCCATAGGCTCCCCCCCCCCCACTTCCCTACCCACCCATTCCTATTTTTTGGCCGTGGCATTCCCCTGTATTGGGGCATATAAAGTTTGTGTGCCCAATGGGCCTCTCTTTCCAGTGATGGCCAACTAGGTCATCTTTTGATACATATGCAGCTAGAGTCAAGAGCTGCGGGGTACAGGTTAGTTCATAATGTTGTTGCACCTACAAAGTACAGATCTCTTTAGCTCCTTGGATACATTCTCTAGCTCCTCCATTGGGGGCCCTGTGCTCCATCCAATAGCTGACTGTGAGCTTCTACTTGTGTGTTTGCTAGGCCCCAGCCTAGTCTCACAAGAGACAGCTATATCAGGGTACTTTCAGCAAAATCTTGCTAGTGTATGCAATGGTGTCATCGTTTGGAGGCTAATTATGGGAAGGATCTCTGGATATGGTAGTCTCTAGATGATCCATCCTTTTGTCTCAGCTCCAAACTTTGTCTCTGTAACTCCTTCCAGGGGTGATTGTTTCCAATTCTAAGAAGGGGCAAAGTGTCCACACTTTGGTCTTCGTTCTTCTTCAGTTTAATGTGTTTTGAAAATTGTATCTTATATCACGGGTATACAAAGTTTCTGAGCTAATACCCATTTATCAGTTAGTACATATCATTTGAGTTCTTTTGTGATTGTGTTAGCTCACTCAGGATGATGCCCTCCAGGTCCATCCATTTGGCTAGGAATTTCATAAATTCATTCTTTTTAATAGCTGAGTAGTACTCCATTGTGTAGATGTACCACATTTTCTGTATCCATTCCTCTGTTGAGGGGCATCTGGGTTCTTTCCAGCTTCTGGCTATTATAAATAAGGCTGCTATGAACATAGTGGAGCATGTGTCCTTCTTACCAGTTGGGACATCTTCTGGATACATGCCCAGGAGAGGTATTGCAGGATCCTCTGGTAGTACTATGTCCAATTTTCTGAGGAACTGCCAGACTGATTTCCAAAGTGGTTGTACAAGCTTGCAATCCCACAGACAATGGAGGAGTGTTTCTCTTTCTCCGCATCCCCGCCAGCATCTGCTGTCACCTGAATTTTTGATCTTAGCCATTCTGACTGGTGTAAGATGGAATCTCAGGGTTGTTTTGATTTGCATTTCTCTGATGTTAAGGATGCTGAGCATTTTTTCAGGTGCTTCTCAGCCATTCGATATTCCTCAGGTGAGAATTCTTTGTTTAGCTCTGAGCCCCATTTTTTAATGTGGTTATTTTATTTTCTGGAGTCCACCTTCTTGAGTTCTTTATATATATTGGATATTAGTTCCCTGTCTGACTTAGGATAGGTAAAGATCCTTTCCCAATTGTTGATGGCCTTTTTGTCTTATTGACGGTGTCTTTTGCCTTACAGAAGCTTTGGAATTTCATGAGGTCCCATTTGTCAATCCTTGATCTTACAGGACAAGCCATTGTTTTTCTATTCAGGAATTTTTCCCCTGTGCCCATATCTGTTGCGCACGCTCAACTGGCCAGGAAGAACGACGCTGCTACAGGATCTTTCTGCACACGTTTATTCAGTCCTGTTTCTTCTTGTTTATATCTCCCTTGTTTATATCTTCCTGGTTTATATCTCCCCTGTTTATATCTCCCAATAATAACAATCCTCTCTCGAATAATAATCCTCCTCTAACCCGGGCCTCTCACTCTTTTATACTCTCAGTTCCCATCCACGCACAGCAGGCCACGCCACCTCACCAGGCACGCAGCTTCAGCTAATCAGGGCAGCAGGGGCAAATCTCCACCAAATTGGATTCACCTGTATCCTGGTACACCTGCGCAGCACTCAAGATGTTTGTGTCTTATATGAGGAAGTCAGGTGCAAGTCATATGACTTAGCTGCAGTCCCTGGCGCCTTTAGGACTGCCGCCACACCCGCTCCTCACACATATCTTCCAGGCTTTTCCCCACTTTCTCCACTATAAGTTTCAGTGTCTCTGGTTTTATGTGAAGTTCCTTGATCCACTTAGATTTGACCTTAGTACAAGGAGATAAGAATGGATCGATTTGCATTCTTCTGCATGTTAACAACCAGTTGTGCCAGCACCATTTGTTGAAAATGCTGTCTTTCTTCCACTGGATGGTTTTAGCTTCCTTGTATAAGATCAAGTGACCATAGGTGTGTGGGTTCACTTCTGGGTCTTCAATTCTATTCCATTGGTCTACTTGTCTGTCATTATACCAGTACCATGCAGTTTTTATCACCATTGCTCTGTTGTAAAGCTTTAGGTCAGGCATGGTGATTCCACCAGAGGTACTTTTATCCTTGAGAAGAGTTTTTGCTATCCTAGGTTTTTTGTTATTCCAGATGAATTTGCAGATTGCTCTTTCTAATTCGTTGAAGAATTGAGTTGGAATTTTGATGGGGATTGCATTGAATCTGTAGATTGCTTTTGGCAAGATAGCCATTTTTACAATGTTGATCCTGCCAATCCATGAGCATGGGAGATCTTTCCATCTTCTGAGATCTTCTTTAATTTCTTTCTTCAGAGATTTGAAGTTCTTATCATACAGATCTTTCACTTCCTTAGAGTCAAGCCAAAATATTTTATATTATTTGTGACTATTGAGAAGAGTGTTGTTTCCCTAATGTCTTTTTCAGCCTGTTTATTCTTTGTGTAGAGAAAGGCCATTGACTTGTTTGAGTTAATTTTATATCCAGCTACTTCACCGAAGCTGTTTATCAGGTTTAGGAGTTCTCTGGTGGAATTTTAAGGGTCACTTATATATACTATCATATCATCTGCAAAAAGTGAAATTTTGACTTCATCTTTTCCAATTTGTATCCCTTTGATCTCCTTTTGTTGTCTAATTGCTCTGGCTAGGACTTCAAGTACTATGTTGAAGAGGTAGGGAGAAAGTGGGCAGCCTTGTCTAGTCCCTGATTTTAGTGGGATTGCTTCCAGCTTTTCACCATTTACTTTGATGTTGGCTACTGGTTTGCTGTAGATTGCTTTTATCATTTTTCTCATGGGCCTTGAATTCCTGATCTTTCCAAGACTTTTATCATGAATGGGTGTTGGATCTTGTCGAAAGCTTTTTCCGCATTTAACGAGATGATCATGTGGTTTTTGTCTTTGAGATTGTTTATATAATGGCTTACGTTGATGGATTTTCGTATATTAAACCATACCTGCATCCCTGGAATAAAACCTACTTGGTCAGGATGGATGATTGCTTTAATGTGTTCTTGGATTTGGTTAGCGAGAATTTTATTGAGTAATTTTGCATCCATATTCATAAGGGAAATTGGCCTGAAGTTCTCTTTGTTGGATCTTTCTGTGGTTTAGGTATCAGAGTAATTGTGGCTTCATAGAATGAGTTGGATAGAGGACCTTCTACTTCTATTTTGTGAAATAGTTTGTGCAGAACTGGAATTAGATCTTCTTTGAAGGTCTGATAGAACTCTGCACTAAACCCATCTGGTCCTGGGCTTTTTTTGGCTGGGAGTCTATTAATGACTGCTTCTATTTCTTTAGGGGATATGGGAATATTTAGATCGTTAACTTGATCCTGATTTAACTTTGGTACCTGGTATCTGTCTAGAAATTTGTCCATTTCGTCCAAGTTTTCCAGTTTTGTTGAATATAGCCTTTTGTAGAAAGATCTGATGGTGTTTTTGATTTTTCAGGATCTGTTGTTATGTCTCCCTTTTCATTTCTGATTTTGTTAATTAGGATGCTGTCCCTGTGCCCTCTAGTGAGTCTAGCTAAGGGTTTATCTATCTTGTTGATTTTCTCAAAGAACCAACTCCTCTTTTGGTTAATTCTTTAAATAGTTCTTCTTGTTTCCACTTGGTTGATTTCACCCTTGTGTATCATTATTTCCTACTGTCTACTGCTCTTGGGTTAATTTTCATCGGCTCCAAAACACTGCAGTTTTATTGTTTTTGTTTCCTTGGTGAGGGGTGAAATTTATACATATTTATTGTGTAGTCTCCCCTCCCCCAGCCTGAAACCTGCTTGCTCAGGGGTGGAGCTTTCTGCTCATTAGTTCTGCCAAGCCCACTGCTGGATCGTGCTGCTTTGCTGTTTGGAGCCACACAGGTGCTCACCCTGCTACTGGATTCCGAGATTATTTGGCAGGAATCGGGTCCCCTCCCCCTTCCTTCATAACTGAGTGTCACAACAGTAAAATTGAGCTTTGATCAGAGTGACTTTGACTTGGCTCTGTTCTTTCTTCTGCCCATCTAGTTCCTCTCTTTCAGCCTGAGTTGCCATCTCAGTTGAACCATTTGTTTCGAGCTGCTGGTTGGCCGCAACAGTTTGGCACCAGAACTGGGACCTGAAGAATGGCAGAAGGGTGCTGAGAAAACACTGTTGGTGTGGTGCTCCACGGGAAAGGCAAAGGATCTTTGTATCGTCCACCGGAGCAACGAACAGGTACACATGCTAGCGCTAGCTTAAAATTTCATTTTTGTAAGGTGTTGCTGAGGCTGTGGTAGGATACGAGCTAAGCTTGAATAGGTGCTAACCCAACGCTGGTTCTGCTTAGGTCAGCGGCTTGTTAATCGGAACTAGAAATGGGAATCAGGCCGTTGTCCGCAGCTTTTTAGGAAACTGCTTCAGGCGGAAGAAGGAAGGGTTTAAAGTTATGGATCAGGCGGTTACCCTTAGTTTTCAGGAGTTGTTTCAGGCAAGAGGAGTAAGGCTTGAAGTACAATTAGTGAGAATTTTTTTAATTAAGATAGGTAGCTGTTGCCCATGGTTCAAGGAAGAAGAAATAGTAGATTGTGGAACCTGGGGGAAAGTTGGTGAGGCCTTGAAAATCGTTCAGGCAGATAATTTTACCTTAGGTCTCTGGGCGCTCGTAAATGATGCTATAAAAGATGCCACTTCTCCAGGGCTAAATTGTCCCCAAGCAGAGCTTGTGGTATCTCAGGAGGAGTGCTTATCAGAGAGGGCGTCCTCAGAAAAAGATCTTCTTAACTCAAAAATTGATAAATGTGGAAACTCGGATGATGAACTGATTTTTAACAAAAATCACTCAGATAGAAAAGCTGCCCATTATTTTAATAAGAATTAGTTCTCTTGTGAATCTCCCGCTCCACCTGTAGTCCCCACTTCGGGAGGTGCTACTCATAGGGACACACGACTAAGCAAGTTAGAGTTTGAAATTAAGCTTCAGAGGCTGACTAATGAGCTTTGGGAACTAAAAAAGATGTCAGAAGCGAAGAAGAGTAACTCTTCTGTAGTTCACCAGGTGCCGCTAGAAAGAGCTGTGAGTCAGGCTCGGGGGAAAGGAAAGAATATGTCTAATATGCTAGCCTTTCCTGTGGTCGAGGTAGTTGATCAGCAAGATACTAGGGCCAGACGTTACCAGACTTTGCATTTCAAGTTGATAAAAGAGTTAAAGGCGGCTGTTGCGCAATATGGCCCTTCAGCCCCATTCACTCAAACATTACTGGACACAGTTGTGGAGTCACACTTAACCCCCTTAGATTGGAAGACTCTTTCTAAGACTACCCTGTCAGGAGGAGATTTTTTGCTTTGGGATTCTGAAAGGAGAGACACCAGTAAGAAAACTGCTGCTTCTAATGCTCAGGCTGGTAATTCAGACTGGGATAGCAACATGCTTTTAGGAGAGGGTCCATATGAGGGACAGACAAATCAGATTGATTTTCCCGTTGCAGTGTGCGCGCAAATTGCGACAGCCGCACGCCGTGCTTGGGGACGGTTGCCAGTCAAAGGAGATATTGGTGGAAGTTTAGCTAGCATTCGGCAGAGTTCTGGTGAACCATATCAGGACTTTGTGGACAGGCTATTGATTTCAGCTAGTAGAATCCTTGGAAGTTAGGACACGGGAAGTCCTTTCGTTATGCAATTGGCTTATGAGAATGTTAACGCAATGTGCCAAGCTGCAATTCAACCGCATAAGGGACAGACAGATTTGGCAGGATATGTCTGTCTTTGCGCAGACATCGGGCCTTCCTGCGAGATCTCGCAGGGAACCCACACGCAAGCAATGTTCTCGAGGAAACGAGGGAATAATGCATGCTTTAAATGTGGAAGTTTAGATCATTTTAGAAGTAATTGTCCTAAGAACAAGGGTGCCGAGGTTAGACAAACAGGCTGTGCCACAGGAATATGTCCCCAGTGTGGGAAGGGCCGCCACTGGGCGAAAGAATGTAAGCATAAACCAGGGGTTTTGAGCCGCCCGGTGCCGAGAAACTAGGAAAGGGGTCAGCCCCAGGCTCCGAGTTACTCAAAGAAGACAGCTTATGGGGCTATAAATCTGCTGCCCAGCCAACAAGATCAGTTCTTGAACTTATCAGGTCAAACCCAGGAAATGCAAGACTGGACCTCTATTCCACTGTCCACGCAGTATTAACCCCAGAAGTGGGAGTCCAAACTCTGCCTACCGGAGTCTTTGGACCGCTACCTGTAGAAACCTGTGGCTTTCTATTAGGACTAAGCAGTTCCATTGTAGAAGGCCTGCAGATTTATCCAGGTGTTATAAATAATGATTATGAGGGAGAAATTAAAATCATAGCTGCTTGCCCTCGTGGTGTTATAACTATACCCGCTAATCAGAAAATTGCTCAATTTACTTTGATCCCTTTACACCAGTCAATGTATAAATTCTTTGAAAATGAGGAAGGACAAAATAACTTTGACTCCTCTGGCATAAACTGGGTGAAATCTATCACTAATCAGAGGCCTAACCTTAAATTGACACTTGATGGAAAAAGCTTTGAAGGATTAATAAATACCGGGGCCGTTGTAACGATTATAAGAGGGCAGAACTGGCAATCAAATTGGCCCTTGACTGATTCCTTGACTCACCTTCAAGGAATTGGGTATGCCAGTAACCCAAAACGTAGTTCCAAATTGCTAACCTGGAGAGATGAGAATGGGAAATCAGGAAAGATTCAGCCGTATGTTCTGTCAAATTTGCCTGTAACCCTGTGGGGAAGAGATCTGTTGTCACAGATGGGGGTTATTCTGTGCATTTCTAAGGAGATGGTGACTGAGCAGACATTCAGGCAGGGACCCCTGCCTGGCTGTAGACTAATAAAGAAGGGACAGGGAATTAAGACTTTTGAGGATCTTAAACCCCACTCTAACATAAGAGGTTTAAAGTATTTTCAGTAGTGGCCACTATCTTGCCTGCATCCCATGCCAGAAAAATTCAATGGCGTAATGATATTCCGGTGTGGGTAGATCAGTGGTCTTTCCCTAAAGAGGAAATAGAGGCCGCTTCTTTGTTAGTGCAGGAGCAGTTAGAAGCAGGACATTTGGTGGAGTCTCATTCTCCCTGGAATACACCCATTTTCTTTTTTTTTTTTTTTTTCCATTTTTTATTAGGTATATAGCTCATTTACATTTCCAATGCTATACCAAAAGTCCCCCATACCCACCCACCCCCACTCCCCTACCCACCCACTCCCCCTTTTTGGCCCTGGCGTTCCCCTGTACTGGGGCATATAAAGTTTGCGTGTCCAATGGGCCTCTCTTTCCAGTGATGGCCGACTAGGCCACCTTTTGATACATATCAGGAAGAAATCGGGAAAATGGAGACTGTTACAAGATTTAAGAAAGGTTAATGAAACCATGGTACTTATGGGAACTTTACAACCAGGGCTCCCCTCCCCAGTAGCCATTCCTAAGGGATATTATAAGATTGTTATAGATTTGAAAGATTGTTTCTTTACCATCCCTTTGCATCCAGAGGATTGTGAAAGATTTGGTTTTAGTGTTCCTTCTGTAAATTTTAAGGAACCCATGAAAAGATATCAATGGACAGTTCTCCCGCAGGGGATGGCTAATAGTCCCACCTTATGTCAAAGGTTTGTGGCGAAAGCAATTCAGCCTGTTAGACAACAATGGCCAAATATTTACATCATTCATTTCACAGATGATGTCTTGATGGCGGAAAGGACCCCCAAGATTTGCTTTTGTGTCATAAAAGCTTACAAAAAGCCCTAGCTGATAAGGGATTGCAAATTGCTTCCGAAAAGATACAAACTCAGGATCATTATAATTATTTGGGTTTTAGACTCACTGATCAAGCTGTTTTTCCCCAGAAGATTGTTATTCGTAGAGATAATTTAAGGACCTTAAATGATTTTCAAAAATTGTTAGGTGATATTAATTGGCTTCGTCCCTATTTAAAGCTTACTACAGGGCAGTTGAAACCCTTATTTGATATTCTTAAAGGGAGTTCTAATCCCACTTCCCCTAGATCCCTAACCTCAGAAGGATTGCTGGCCTTACAGCTAGTGGAAAAGGCTATTGAAGAGCAGTTTGTCACTTATATAGATTACTCTTTGCCGCTGCACCTGTTAATTTTTAATACGACTCATGTGCCTGCGGGACTTCTATGGCAAAAATTTCCTATAATGTGGATACATTCGAGGATTTCTCCCAAACATAATATCTTGCCATATCATGAATCAGTGGCTCAGATGATTATCACTGGAAGAAGGCAGGCATTGACTTATTTCGGGAAAAGAGCCGGATATCACTGTTCAGCCTTACAGCGTAAGTCAGGACACTTGGCTGAAACAGCATAGTACAGATTGGTTGCTTGCACAAATAGGGTTTAACAGAACTATAGACAGCCACTACCCCCAAGATAGGTTGATAAAGTTTTTAAATGTACACGATATGATATTTCCTAAGATGACTTCTTTACAGCCTTTAAATAATGCTCTATTGACTTTTACTGATGGCACCTCTAAAGGGCAAGCTGGATATCTTATTAATAATCAACAAGTTATCATAGAGACTCCTGGTCTCTCGGTTCAGCTAGCCGAATTAACAGCAGTACTAAAGGTCTTTTAGTCTGTACATGAGGTTTTTAATATCTTTGCTGACAGTTTATATGTTGCTCAGTCAGTACCCTTATTGGAAACCTGTGGTACGTTTAACTTCAATACGCCGTCAGAATCTTTATTTTCAGAATTGCAAAACATCATTCTTGCCCAGAAAAATCCGTTTTATATTGGCCACATACGGTCTCACTCTGGTCTTCCTGGCCCTCTGGCCGAGGGTAATGATCGCATTGACAGAGCTCTAATAGGAGAAGCCTTAGTTTTGGATCCTGTTGCTTTGGCCCAACGTGATCATGAAAGGTTTCATCTCTCTAGCAATACCCTAAGGCTCCAACATAAGATCACTAAGGAGCAAGCGAGAATGATTGTAAAACAATGTCCTAAATGTATTACATTATCTCCAGTGCCACATCTAGGAGTCAATCCTAGAGTCCTTATGCCTAATCATATTTGGCAAATGGATATAACCCATTATGCAGAATTTGGAAAACTAAAATATATACATGTTTGCATCGATACCTGTTCAGGATTTCGTTTTGCTTCTCTGCATACAGGAGAGGCTTCAAAAAATGTAATTGATCATTGCCTACAAGCCTTTAATGCCATGGGATTGCCTAAACTTATTAAGACAGATAACGGGCCATCTTATTCTAGTAAAAACTTTATTTCATTCTGTAAGGAATTCGGTATCAAACATAAAACTGGAATTCCTTACAACCTCATGGGACAAGGAATAGTTGAACGTTCTCATCGCACCTTAAAGAATTGGCTTTTTAAAACAAAAGAGGAGCAGCTATTTCCCCCAAGGTCACCAAAGGCCCACCTTGCCTTTACCTTATTTGTTCTAAATTTTTTGCAAACTGATATTAAAGGTCAGTCTGCAGTGGATCACCATTGGCATCCAGTTACTTCTAATTCTTATACATTGGGAAAATGGAAGGACCCCCTGACTAACGAATGGAAGGCTCGGTTTGTGTTTTTTCACGAGATGAAGATGGAGCGCGGTGACTGCCAGAGAGATTAATTCGTCAGATGAACACAGATTCTGACTCTTCTCGTAAGTATCATTCTGAAGACTAAAATTCCTCTTGTGCTTAGAATTCAGCTGGGAACAGAAGCTCCCAGAAAAACTGTTTTCCTGCTACTCTCTGAGCCTGCTACCCGACAGGAGGCTGGAGATTAACCTCAGCTTTACTATTTGCAATTGAATAAAGTACCTGACTTCCCCAAAAGAATATCTGCTTTCCTACTTTCTCACTGTCTAGATTTTGTTTTTCAAGCAGGTTAATCAACATTCTCCAGCCGGACCAGCGGATATGCATCCGCACCCCCCTAGAGCACACAGGTGGCAACTGCTATCTTTATTCCCAGGACATTCCAGCACATGGCCTTCGGTCTGATTTGAAATTTAGGTTTACCAAGAGGGCTAGAAGAGCAGATAAGAGATTGGTTTTTATTTTGATAGACGGGCCGAGTCCCTTAGCTGGCCTCTGGCTTTTCACCCTTGCTGTTACTGCAAGGTGTCCTCAGTTCCTCAGGCTATGGGAATAACAGGGATGAGGAGGAACGACTTCCAGCTCCTATTTTAGCCACAAATAATGGTGTTACTAATGACATAATTCTTGCCTAGGCCTTGCTAAACTTTGAGGTTGACAATTCTCCTTTAGGAGCTGCACAGTACTCAGAACTGTGCATACTGGTTCGTGATCATACAAATACAGTATGGGTATCGCTTGGTGCAGAGAACTACTGCAAGGGAAGGTCCAGCTTGACCATTTCTGAGTTTCCTGTGGGTTATACCCAGTTTAAAATGGAGGTTGGTATCTAATTCCAGCTAAAAAACAAACAAACAAAAAATATCTACAGCTCTGCCTCCCCTCCCCAAAAGATACCAAGAGCCACAAGTGTGGGTCGTGACAGCACCCACGGGAGGAATCGGGTCAATGTCCACCCAAGCCAAGGTTAAAAGCCCACTCATCTACGAATGAGAAAATCGTTTGATCACCTCAGTTAAGCGTTGCCTTATTAAACTTAATTAATAGGGGGAAGAGAGGTTGGAGACTGTACTGTTGGAAGGGCAAGCCCTTCACTGCCTCCCACCCAAATAATAAGCCAATTGGTCTTGTACTACGGAGCCAGTTGTCACCCCCTTCTCCCTGTTTCCCGCCTGTCATCCAAAAATGTGGAGGAATATCAACTCAGTGTTATTCTTAATAAAGTGTATTTCAAATTTCTTCAGTCAAACTTAGCCAGGGTTCCAACGCCCTACTTAAAATTCAACTAGGAAGTTACCTATTCAGTACTAATTAGCATCATAAAGTCAGAGCCTACAGCTCAGGGCTTTTCTGTTAGTTGTTTACTAGGATAGAAAGGCCAGATACAGTTTACCATAAGTTAGGGAATCCCACGGAAACAGGTTTTTTCTTTAGCCCTAGAATTCAGGCAGAACTATTGAGCATAGATAATTTTTTGCCTCAGGTCAGCCTTTTCTTTTTCTTTTTATTTTTGTTAACAACAGGGAGGAGATGTAGTCTCCCCTCCCCCAGCCTGAAACCTGCTTGCTCAGGGGTAGAGCTTCCTGCTCATTCGTTCTGCCATGCCTACTGCTGGACCATGCCGCTTTGCTGTTTGGAGCCACACACGTGCTCACCCTGCTACTGGACCCAGAGATTATTTGGCGGGAATTGGGTCCCCTCCCCCTTCCTTCATAACTGAGTGTCACAACAGTAAAATTGAGCTTTGATCAGAGTGACTTTGACTTGGCTCTGTTCTTTCTTCTGCCCGTCTAGTTCCTCTCTTTCAGCCCAAGTTGGCATCTCAGTTGAACCGTTCGTTGCGAGTTGCTGGTCGGCCGCAACATATTGGTATAAGGACAAATGAAAAAGGAAGATACTAACCAATATATCAAACTGAACAGGAAAAACTCCACAAAGCCTCAGCCCTACACAAAGAACTGACAACTGAGTGAAAGTGTACACAGGAGAAGTGTTCAACCTAGAGAAGAGCAACCAACTGATTGACCAGTGTCAAACAGTCACACTTGAAAACATACATACAAGTAATATTATATGGACTCAGAAAGGCTAAGATCAAAAATTCATGTAACAGCAGATGCTGGCAAGGATGTGGAGAAAGAGGAACACTCCTCCATTGCTGGTGGGATTGCAAGCTTGTACAACCACTCTGGAAATCAGTCTGGTGGTATCTCAGAAAAACTGGACATAGTACTACTGGTAGATCCAGCAACACCTCTCCTGGGTATATACCCAGAAGATGTTACAACTGGTAATAAGAACACATTCTCCACTATGTTCATAGCAGCCCTATTTATAATAGCCAGAAGCTGGAAAGAACCCAGATGTCCTTCAACAGAGGAATGGATACAGAAAATGTGGTACATTTACACAATGGAGTACTACTCAGCTATTAAAAACAATAAATTTATGAAATTCTTGGTCAAATGGATGTATCTGGAGGATATCATCCTGAGTGAGGTAACCCAATCACAAAAGAAGTCACTTGATATGCACTCACTGATAAGTGGATATTGTGGATATTAGCTCAGAAACCTAGAGTACCCAAGATACAATTTCCAAAACACAAGAAAATCAAGAAGGAAGACCAACCCATGCATACTTCATTGCTCCCTAGAATAGGGAATAAAATGCCCATGAAAGGAGATGCAGAGACAAAGTTTGGAGCTAAGACGAAAGGAGACTGCCCCACCTGGGGGTCCATCTCATAATCAGTCACGAAATGCAGACACTATTGCATATGCCAGCAAGATTTTGCGAAAGGACCCTGATATAGCTGTCTCCTGTGAGGCTTTGTCAGTGCCTGGCAAATACAGAAGTGGATGCTCACAGTCATCTATAGGATGGAACACAGGGCCTCCAATAGAGGAGCTAGAGAAAATACCCAAGGAGCTGAAGGAGTCTGCAAGCCTATAGGTGGAACAACAAAATGAACTAATCAGTACCCCCAGAGCTCGTGTCTCTAGCTGCTTATGTAGGAGAAGATGGACTAGTCAGCCATCACTGTGAAGAGAGGCCTCTTGGTCTAGGAAACTATATGCCCCAGTACAGGGGAACACCAGGGCCAAGAAGTGGGAGTGAGTGGGTAGGGGAGCAGGGCAGGGGGAGGGTATAGGGGACTTTCCGGATAGCATTTGAAATGTAAATGAAGAAAATATCTAATTAAAAACATTTAAAAATATATTATATGGACTCAACCTACTACATTTAGGGATACACATACATATGCATGCAATGAATGCAATAACAATTGGTGAAAAAGGAGGCCATGAATTTGAAGGAAAGTGGGGAGGGGTATATGGAGGTTTCAGAGGGAGGAAAGGGAAGGGAGAAAGGTTGCAATTAAGTTGCAATTTTTAAAAAAATCCCACTCATGCATGCTTGTAACTTTTCAAGAATATATCTGTTACACAAACTACAAATCACAGCATAATTTTTAACAATTGCTGAATCCAGTTGTCTACCAACCAGAAGCCAATGTACTAGAAACTGTATTCGCTATGGATCTCTTCACCACGTTACCACTCAATCAGCCCTTTCTTTTCATGTTATTAAGCAGCTTGGCCAGGTTTTTTAATTAAGTTAATTTCCCAAAAAAATCATTATTTTTTTCCTTGGTCTCCTGATATCCTGATACACCCACAAAAACAAAAGTGTTCAAAATCAGGTGCATCAGAAAAGTCCCAATACCTATGTTAGCTATTCAGTTGACACCAAAAGGGTTAGTATGGTTTTGTGATCCATTTGCAGAGATTTTTATTTGCCATATTTTCAGTTAGTGCACAGTACTTGCACAACCTGCTGTATTCATATAAGTTCTAAAATGGAATGCCTTCAGAAGTAAGAAACTAAGAAAAATTGTTCAATCAAGCCAGGTAGGCACATCCTAGTAAAAGTTTCAGAATCCCCTGAACATAAGAAGCAGGACACAGAGCTTAGGACTCAAGAAGGCTCAGGTGAACACATCCACATAAAATAATGATTCCTAAGGGAAGGACAATAATGTCACATCTACTAGCTACAACACTCAGCAAGAAGAGGAAACAGGTGTGTTTACCTCCCATACAGCCATAAAAATAATAAATTCCACTTTCCTGTTCCATTTTGGGAAAAGAAAGAGTAAGAACTTTGTAATTTGTCTCTCCTTTTCAATGGAACATTACAACTGAGACAGAATGCATGGAGTCAAATAATAAATGCTATTTATGTATTTAAAATATCACCAAACTAAGGTAAGTTTCTCCATTACTATCCAGCATAGTCCCAAGACTTTCATAGAAGAGGTGCATCAAGGAGTAGAGAATTTTTTGGAAACTCACGTGCTCAGCCTTAAGGAATAAGATGTCCTTACTCTCAGAAAATTCATCTGAAGCTGTGTTTTTGCTTTTTGCTTTTCTTCTCATTTGTTTCTTTCTTTTGGACATACCCCAGCTCCCAGACAATAACAAAGCACTTGTAGTTGCAAAGTGAGAAACACTGAGACTCAAGGTGTGCCCTTCCCCCAGCCTTGAGCAGGCTAAATAGACCTTAAGTACTTGCCACAGCAGGACCTTAACAATGCACCTGCCTTTTCCTACAGGAGTAGACTGCCAGCTGAGCTTGCTTTGCAACAAAATCCAGCTGAAACAAAGGATGGGTTTTGTCGTTTTCTCTTTATAAACTGGAACTGCAGAATTAGACTTTGAGCCTTGATCAGAAACTTTGTCTGGGCTTCATCCTTCTCTCCCACCCGTTCCTTTTTCATTTCCAGCCCCCTTTCAGGTATCTCAGTTCCCTTAAAATATAGTCATGACATTTGTTTTCATTTTTCTATTTGTGTGTGTAGGGGGTTAAAGAACATGCATGTTTATGTGCAAACATATCTATTCATGTGCTCATGGAGATCCAAGATTGCTGTTGGGAGTCATCTTCAATCTCTCTTTAGACTTATTCGCTGAGGCATTATGTGCCAAACTCAAAGTTTAGCAATATGGCTCATCCCATTAGTCAGCCTGCTCAAAGAGTCTGCTAACTCACCTTCATAGGTTGGAATTATACAGCTAGCCCACCCACCACTTATTATACAGAGTCTGAGGATTTGAAGAACCAGTTCAGTCAAAAGCTCTTTAAAAAGGGGGGAAAAAAGAACTTTCCTCCTGGTGCATCACTGTGCACACATTTTTTTCTCCATTTATTTATGTATTTTTTTCACTTTACATCATAATTGCAGCCCCTACTCCCAGTGTCCCTCTCATAAGACCCCACCCCCTTCCCTTCACCCCTGAGAAGGAAGAAGTCACTCACTGGGAACCAAACAACCCTGGCACCACAAGTCACTGCCCAACTAGATACATTCTCTTCCAAAGAAACCAGACAAGTCAGCACAGTTAAGGGAGCAGGATCCCTATGTAGAATCTTTAACCAACTGAAAAACAGATTCTGAGTTCAACCTAACCTGAATATATCTCACGAGCACCAAGTAGTGTGTCTTTCAAAAAGGAAAATTATATACGGTGTTTTTCCTTGGCCTTTGATGAATTCAGACTTGTATCAACATTCCCCAATTATTTACATGTCAGTGTTGACTTTGAAGTATCTAAAAATTTAACCTCGGTGAATAAATTGAGTAGAACAAATATGATTCGAAATGAAGCTGAGAAAATATTACTTATATCCAAACGGAAAAGGAATGTGCTAGTCTAATTTTATAATTTCTTGTGATAAAAGATAATTTCAAGTATTGAACAAGTACTTTTAAACATGTGAATGTTTAAGACGTTTAAAACCTGTACTTACTTATTGTATTAGTCATCATCAAGTAACTGCAGAAATTATTTGATTTTTTTTTCCTCTGTCTCTGAACAGGATGCCATTGGTGGACTTCATCACTTTGTGACTTACCATCAACTACATGGGCTTTACTTCTTAATAGAAACTGAAGACCCGGGTGCCTGGCTATTCAGAAATGTGCTGGAGGGGATATTCACTGCATTACTTTTTTTCTCATATATTATATCCTGACTGAAGTATCCCTCCCCTCCTTTACTCCAAGTCTTTCCTCCCCACCTCTCCTCTCCCTCCATTTTTCTTCAGAAAATTGCAGGCCTCCCAAGTACATCAGTCAGGCATAGCATTTCAGGTTCTTGTAATAATTTTTAATATAGAAAAAGAATGAACTTCTTCTAGAAGAAAAGACATATCTTCATGGCCCATTACTGGATATGCAAATTACTTTGGAAACTAGCCTTGGCTGCCAAACAAAGACTATTTCTTACTGAAATTGGTCTAAAGTTTCTAGGTGAAACAGCACAGGCAAACATTATGGCAAAGTAATTTCAATGAAACTAATATTGTAATACTATTGTAATAGTGTAGTGTCAAAGTGCTTTATACACACCTTACACTGACAAGTTTCAAAGTGTTCGAGTCTTCATTCATGAGCAAAGCAGCACTGGGTACATTTCATGAGATCAAACTACAGTTCCAGCAATATTTTGAAAACCTCGATGCAAATTCAAAGAACATATCTCTTTTAAAATCTACCGTAATAGCGAGTAGAGAAGCTTTCTATCAAACTTTCAATCAGAAATTATAACTCTACAACAAAATAAAACATAAAAGGCAAATATCAAGAGAGTATAAATCCAGGAGGAGTATATACATGTCTAGTGTGCACTAAATGTGACCAATTAAAATCAAATGTTTACAGATATGTAGCAATGTTAGACAAAGGCAATTTCTGTGGAACAAAATTTTCAAAGACCTGATACATATATGAACATCAAATAAACCAAATACTAACATATATGTATATATCTATATCTATATCTATATCTATATCTATATCTATATCTATATCTATATCTATATCTATATCTATATCTATATCTATATCTATATATATCTTTGTTATTCTCACTTTTATACCTTTATAACATAAAGAACACACATTTATATACTATTTTCAATTTTTTCATTAGTAAAGTATTTTCTCTTTTGCTAAGTTATTTTCTTTTCTTTATATCTGCAAAATTTCTAATTCCTTATTCTTGCCTCTTGGCTTATAAAGACTAATACATTTTTGTGTCTGATTCTTTACATAGGGAAAATATATCAGTTCTTAAAACAAATTATGAAATTAAACACAACCAGGGTACTTGCAAAGATATATAGCTACTCATACCTCTTTTACCCATGTGATTCATCAATTCATTTGCTACATTCTCATCACCAAGAAACTATCAACATGGTATCATCACTATAATTGATAAACATGATCTACAGTAGAATAATGAAATGGTTGTCTTCTGAAGTGTAGTGGTTTAGTTGGAAACTAGTTGAAATTCTGAAGCAATATTAAAACATAGTCTTGTACCAATAAGGAATAGAAAGCTACTTGCTAACTTTAAGCAAAAATATATGTCCTATCCAGGGACATAGACGCCATTGGCAATATTTACTTTTCATCAACTAGGAGTCATACGAAAGTATGGCTAAATATGAAGTTACCCTCTTAATGAATTTATTGCGTTGCACTATCCAACTAGATCTCCATGTCTTCCACACAAGTAAAAGACACACTTGCCTCTTTAAAAAAGATCACCATTTTGTGAACCATGTGTGGTGATGCACACCTGTAATTCCAGAATTCAGAAGACAGAAGCAGGGGGATGACTGGGTTCAGGGATTAAGCTGGCCTTATCTACAAAGTGAGTTCCATAACAGCCAGGGCTACACAGAGAAACTGTGTCTCAAAAAGACTAAATAAATAAATAAATAAATACTTAAATGTAATTAAATATAAACTTAAATTAAAGGATCAACATACATTAGAGGAGGAACACCATACAAGCATATAACTTCTCAGACTGCAATAGTGTAATTTATCTCTCTGATTCCTTTGAGGATCCAGTATGAAAATAAAATTTTCCAGAGCTAATATTTAAAATATACAAAGAAATCAAAAAACTTGACATTAAGAAAACAAATCACCAGATTAAAATTTTTCAGGTTGACTTGATGTACCAGGGTGAGAGGATACCCATGAGACCCCCATTAGCTCAGAGGAAAAGTGGGGGATGGGAGGGAGGGTTGTGGAAGGGGGTGATCAGGAAGAGGGCCACAGACAGGATGTAAAGAGAATAAGTAAAATAAAGATTTTTGTTCTTCAAATCTTAGGTTTATAGATTGAATTAGGAAAAAGTCATCCTGAGTGAGGTAATCTAGACTCAAAAAGAGAAATATGATATCTAATTGCTTTTACATAGATGTTAGCTGTTAAGTCTTGAGTAAGCAGACTACAATTCATAAAAGTAACCACAGAGCTTAGACATCAAGAATGGGATCAGAGGGTAGAAAGGAATCTAGAGAGGAGAAATAGATACTTATGGATGGATAAGGGAATGGAATGGAAGGAACAAGCAAGGTGGAGGAAAGATGGAATGGAAACGAAAGGATTGTGAGCAACAGCTAAAATAAAGGACCATTTGAGAGGTCATGTACAAACTTACTATAATAGGAGCTGTTTAAAATATACAAATAGTCACTCCCACTTTTTGGCCCTGGCATTCCCCTGTACTGGGGCATATAAAGTTTGCAAGACCAAGGGGCATCTCTTCCCAATGATGGCTGACTAGGCCATCTTCTGCTACATATGCAGCTAGAGACACGAGCTCTGGGGTTACTGATAAGTTCATATTGTTTTTCCACCTATAGGGTTACAGGGCTGGGGGAGGGTAGAGGGGACTTTTGGGATAGCATTTGAAATGTAAATGAAGAAAATATCTAATAAAAAATTATATATACATATATAATATGTATATTATGTATATATGAAAGAACTCTAAATGAAATCACTTAATAATGGAGTAGAAAAAGCCCCAATTAGACATCTCTCACCACCAAATGAAATCTCCAGGGCAGAAAATAGGTTACATATAATTGAATTGTTGGCTCAAGGGGCCTGTGAAGAGTATGGAACAATCCAGGCTATTGCTGAGGTTGTAGGTTGTACACATGCACACACATGAAAAGGACATATTACTGAAACCTCACAGTCCACCTGTAATAACACATCTTTTCCAATAAGACCACATTCCTTAATCCTTTATAAACAGTTCAATCAACTAGGGACCAAAAATTCAAATATTATGGGAGCCATTATCATTCTCATTACTATATAGGACTAAACTCAATTTATTCTGACTCCTCTGGCCATTCTCAATCATAGCTATCTGGAGAAATTAAGAGATTTTATGAATCAAAATGAAGGTTGTTTTACTGGTAACACTTCCTGTGTTTTTCTTACTTTGGACTGTACATCTTAGTTCTTGTCAAAGGTCTTTTCTGCAGACTATAAAGATGATACACATGGTGGTTTGAATGAGATGTCTGTCATATTGCTGGGCATCTGAGTAGTACCTAGTGAGTAACAGTGTCTAGGTAGGTTTAAGAGATGTGGTCTAGATGGAGAAAGTGTGTTACTGGAAGTAGGATTTGAGGTTTTTTTGTTTGGTTGTTTGGTTGTTTTTTATGCTTAATCATTTTTATTCGATATTTTATTTATTTACATTTCAAATGTTTTCCCCTTTCCTTTTTTTCCCTCCCAGAAACTCTCTATCCCATATTACCTCCTCCTGCTTCTATGAATGTGTGCCCCCACCCACCCACCCACTCCTGCCTCCCTGCCCTCACATTCCCCTATGATAGGGCTTCTAGCTTTCATGGGACCAAGGGCTTCTCTTCCCACTGATGCCCAACAAGGCCATCCTCTGCTACATGTATGGCTGGAGTCATGAGTCCCTCCATGTGTACTCCTTGGTTGATGTTTTAGACCATGGGAACTCTGGTTGGTTGATAGTGTTGTTCTTCCTATGGGATTGCAAACTCCTTTAGCTCCTTCAGTCCTTTCTCTAACTCCTCATTGGGGACCCCATGATCAATTCAATAGTTGGGCAAGCATCTGCCTCTGTATATGTCAGGATCTGGCAGAGCCTCTCAGGAGACAGCTATATCAGGCTCCTGTCAGCATGCACTTCTTGGCATTCGCAATAGTGTCTGGGTTTGGTGACTGCATATGGGATGGAACCCCAGGCCGGGCAGTCTCTGGATGGCCTTTCCTTCAGTCTCTGTTCCACACTTTTTCTCTGTATCTCCTCCCATGGGTATTTTGTTCACCTTCTAAGAAGGACCATAGCACCCACACTTTGATCTTCCATCTTGTTGAGCTTCATGTGGTCTGTGAATTGTGTCTTGGGTATTCTGAACTTTTGGGCTAATATCCACTTATCACTGAGTGCATACTATGTGTGTTCTTTTGTGATTGGGTTACCTCACTCAGGATGATATTTTCTAGTTCCATCCATTTAAGTTCATAAGCTATTTCCAGAGAATTCTCTGTGCTTCTTGCTTGTGGTTGGAGATCTAAGCTGTCAGCTGCTGCCTGGTTCCTCCACTCTGCCACTATAGACTATTATCCCTCTGCAGTCAAAGGGCAACAAATAAATTCATAGATAGATAGATAGATAGATAGATAGATAGATAGATAGATAGATAGACAGACTGACCCTCCTTCTATAAGTTACATTGGTCATAGTATATAGCACTGATATTCTGGTCCACCATATCATTAAAAAAGTAAACTAAGATAATACAGAACCCTTCTAGGAAAGTAAGATTCCTCATCAGTGCAGCTCTTGGTATTTCAGTGAGGAGGAAACTCTTTTGTTTGTTTTTGTTTTTTGTTTTTCGGGGTTTTTGGGTTTTTTTGTTTGTTTGTTTGTTTTGTTTTTCGAGACAGGATTTCTCTGTGTAGCCCTGGCTGTCCTGGAACTCACTTTTGTAGACCAGGCTGGCCTCGAACTCAGAAATCTGCCTGCCTCTGCCTCCCAAGTGCTGGGATTAAAGACGTGTGCCGCCACCACCCGGAAACTCTTCTTAATACAAATTCTTTACATATGTGTTATAACTTTGGAATGTTCAACTTCAGTCAGTTTAAGCTTTTGTTCAGTCTGGTTTCATCTAAAACCTAATGTTCCCTTAGCTATTTAGGCTCCCAGTGATCCTTTGGGAGCTCCAGTTTAGTTACCTTACCTCACGTTGCTTTCATCAGCCACAAGCACCCAAAACCTCTTCTTGCAATATCATGTCTCCAGAGTGTAAACCTCTAGGGTTTCATTATTATTGGGACTGCTATCTGTACCTGCACTCTGACTATTCATTGGAAAAGACAGTGAAGGATCATTGGAAAAGAGATGAGAATTAGTCTGTACCCAAGATAATGAAATCACACATTTAATGAAGAGCCACCTGGCTACACAGACAGGACCATAAGCTGACAAGAGACGAGGAATTTTCTGTTAAAGAAAATCCATGAAATTTCAGAGTTTGTAGCAATGAATTTATTTGAAATCTCCAAAATATTCAATCACATATTTCAACATTAAGATGACTATTTAGATAATGAATACTTTTACAAAATATATTGATATTGTAAAGTTTATGTTTTAATTCAGGAAATAAAACATCAAATTTAGAGGGTTATTTTCATAAATCTTATAGATACAAAGTTTAATTTTAGTGCAGTAATTTAGATCCCAGGTAGAGCACAATGATTATGATTTAAAGCTTCAATTTTTACATTTTCTACAAAAGAAACTTTATAACAACTACCTCACTTTATCGCCCTTATATAACTTACTACATAACATTCATCATGTCTGTCTTTTATATTTCAATGACATTTGTAGATTAACAACATGTAATTCTCTATTAGTAGCTTGTACCTATTGCTCTAAAACCTAAATAGCTCAATTAACAGACTCCAAATTACCAAGTGGAGTTCTCTTATTTATAATAGCCTTGGTACCTACTATGCTTTGAATCTGAAATGACTCCTAAGGACTCATGACTTGAATGCTTGAACTATAGCTAGGGGTGGGCCTTTGAAATTTTTCCAATGAGGGATTTTATTGACAAGAGAAGTATATCACAAGAAACCAGCTTTTGTTTGTTTTAAAATTCCATACATGAGTATAATGCATTATTCACTCTTTTCTCCAACTCTTCTTATACCCCTCCATCCTCTTTTAAATTATTGTCCACTTCTCCTATTATGTATGGAACTGCGTTCACTTAGCTCCACCTGAATGCTTATGGCTGAAGGGCTGTCCACAGATAATGAACAAACCTATCACAAGCTCTATCCCTGAAGCAAACTAAAACTCCCTACCTCAACAGCCATTGGCTGCCTACAACTCCTCAAGTAGGAATATCATCTTGAGTGAAAAGTTGACAGACATAATCTTATACAGGTCTTCTAGATCACCCAGAATCATAGGATCACAGAATCTTAGGAACTTGGTCACACCAGGATTTCAGGATCCCAGTGGCACCTTGACTTCCAGGATCTCTTACACCCAGGATCTGAGGATCACAGGATCACAGTGACAGCTGGACTCTGAGGAGTTATGACACAACCAAGATAACAGGAAGGACAGGCTCCAGTCAGAGATAGATAGTGCAGGTAGCAGTAGAGATAGCCAAATAGTGAGAGGCAAGCACAAGAACATAAGCAACAAAAAACAAGGTTACTTGGCATCATCAGAACGCAGTTCTCCCACCATCACAAGTCATGAATATCCCCTCACACCAGAAAAGCTAGATTCAGATTTAAAATCACTTCTCATGATGATGATACAGGACTTTAAGAAGAACATAAATAACTCTCTTAAAGAAATACAGGAGAATACAGGTAAACAGGTAGAAGCCCTTAAAGAGGAAACACAAAAATTCCTTAAAGAATTACAAGAACATAATGAAACAGGCGAAGGAAATGAACAAAACCATCCAAGATCTAAAAATGGAAATGGAAACAATAAAGAAATCAAAAAGGGAGACAGCCCTGGAGTTAGAAAACCTAGGAAAGAGATCAGGAGTCATAGATGTAAGCATCACCAACAGAATAGAAGAGATAGAAGAGAGAATCTCAGGTACAGAAGATACCATAGAATACATTGACACAACAGTCAAAGAAAATGCAAAATGCAAAAAGCTCCTAGTCGAAAACATCCAGAAAATCCACGACACAAGGAGAAGACAAAACCTGAGGATAGCCGGGTGTGGTGGCGCATGCCTTTAATCCCAGCACTCGGGAGGCAGTGGTAGGCGGATTTCTGAGTTCAAGGATAGCCTGGGCTACAAAGTGAGTTCCAAGACAGCCAGGGCTACATAGAGAAAACCTGTCTCAAAAAACCAAATAAATAAATAAATAAATAAATAAATAAATAAATAAAAATAAAAATAAAAACCCAACAACAACAAAAAAGAGAATCTGTGGATAATATGTATAGAAGAGAGCAAAGATTCCCAATTTAAAGGGCCAGTAAATATCTTCAACAAAATTATAGAAGAAAATTTCCTTAACTTAAAGAAAGAGATGCCCATATAGTATGTTCATACAAGAAGCCTATAGAACTCCAAATAGACTAAGCCAAAAAAGAATTTCCTCCTGCCCCATAATATACAGGTCTTACAGGTCTTATGCAGGCAAGTATACCTGTTGAGAGTTCATGAGTTCAATACTCCTGTCACATCTAGACAATACTATTTTGTAGCAATTTTCCTGATCATTTGGCATTTACAGTACTTCTACCCTCTCCTCTAAAATATTCGCTAAGCTTTGAGTTTCTAGCTGGTTTTAGATGTCCATCCCATTTGGGGATAGGTACTCCACAGACACTATTTTCTGCACTTTGACAAATCATTCTGTATAAAAAACTCCATCTACTGCAAAAAGAGAATATTTTTTGTGACTGAGAAATGTACTACTAATCTATAGTATGTTGATAAGTGTTTAGACTTATTTGGATTCTGTACCAAATCTTCAGGGTGACAGCAATAGGTTCTGTTCTAAGGCCTGGGATCTCTCCAGCCAGAGGTTGTTGGCAAGGGTTACAGTAACAGCCACTACACACTTCTGTCACAAAATTTGGAAAAACTTACCTGGTACTGACTTATAATCCTTTTCCCTGATAACTAGTTCTCATACTGCCAGAAGGTGCTATACAAGCTAAGAGAGGAGAAAAGTTATCAACAGTTTACCAAGGATAGTAAATACTGTGAACTACAATAATGGCTAGCCAGAAAAGATATGCCTAACTGTTAAATAGTGGCAGTAATAGCTTAGGTGCAACCAACATGTCTTGCTTCATTTAAAGCCTGCTCAATGGCTGGTCTTTGAAAATTCTACCCAGAACATGTTCCACATTGATCTGAATGACTTTTGGCACATGTTCCCACTGCCATAAATTGAGCTTCCTTGTTATATCTTTGCCCATGATAATAAAACAGAAACTCTGAAACTGCTGGAACAAAGGAAAATTTTCTTTTCTTAAGTTATTGTCATTGAGTTTTTACTGTTTTTGTCTCAACAAAGAAAAGCCAATGTGATCCCAAGACTTGCTAACTGTAGCTGGTTACAGTGTAGCTAATTAAACAGCAAGGAGCTTGATAACAGAACACCCTGTTTGTAACACTGTTGAAATAACTAGAAATATTCTTTGTGGAGTACTTCCAGAATGTTATGTTGACATCAGTTCATCATCAATTCTGCTACTGTCCAGCCACTTCTTTACAGCTTCTACATTCAATATCCCAGAGCACTGCTATGAATAAGCATGAAGATCTTCCAAAATCATTTTTCAAAACATTTTAATATTCAGACTAGAAAGAACCTCTACCTAGGCTTTCACTTCATAGCCAAAGGACAGATGAAAACTTATGATTACTATGCAAAAATATGAAAAGAAAATATAGAAATATAAAATTGACATAGACAGCAACAAGAGAGGTTCTGAATAGAGCTTGGTAAAATGTTCCACTCTGTGATGGAAAGTTCTTGTTCTGAGTCCCTGGCTTACATGGAAGAATAGAGTGGTAAGCAGCAGAGTTGAAATGCCTGTGTCTCTTAAGTTAATATAGAACCCGTGACTTTAGTTCATAGGTGTGTATCTCTTTATAAAAATTGTGGAATCTTAGCTAAGATAAAATAGCAAGTAGAGATAAGAAGAAAAGGGGTCATCTTTCTTTCTTCCTTCCATTCTTTCTTGTTTCTTTATAGACATTTTTTCGAACAATACTTTTTTTTGCACTAAAGAGATGTTGTAGAGATAGAACAGCTTCATCCAGGACAGTATCATCTTCAGCCTGCTTCCCCAAAAATTTACACCCTGCAGGCACTCCTCCACTTTATAGTGTGTCTACAGACACTTTACATTTTCTTTAATGTAAGGAAATAAAATGTTCTTGTAGATATCACAAGATTATGGTGACTTCAGTGTGGCCAATAGCAAAACAATTTCCTTTCTGAATGTTATAGCAGAATCAGCTTGGTAGTAGATAACACTGTCTATGCCTCAAGATCCACTTGGACTTCTGAAAGTTCTGCAAAAGTCTCAGAGCTGGTCATGATGAATCACTTGAGAGCATAAAAAAGACCAACTCTGTCTACCTAGAAGTACATACTGATGCCTCTTGATTAAAAGAGGAAAAGACACAAACAGTAGCAAGGCCACATGTGGACAACAGAATCAGTATTCACAGCCAGGAGAATGAAAGTCCTGTTCCTACAATAAGAAAATGAAG
Source organism: Mus musculus (assembly GCF_000001635.26). Taxonomy (NCBI): domain Eukaryota; kingdom Metazoa; phylum Chordata; class Mammalia; order Rodentia; family Muridae; genus Mus; species Mus musculus. The sequence goes on along the minus strand of NC_000083.6, from coordinate 41,059,969 downwards.
AGTCTAGAATGAATGGATGAGTTACTCACTGGGCACTGTAGAAGCATAGAAGCTTTTATCTGGGTGTTCCCTAATGGAGATTCTAGAGTTCACTGATGGGCAAGCTGATACCAAGATTAGACACCAAGTGGAAAGGGAGAGTTATCCCAAGATTGCAAGCAATGCTTGTCCCTGAACCAAGAACATTATCTGTCAGACAGATCTCACTTTAGAGGCCAGTGTGGCTGAGGAAGCAGAAGAGAATGTAGATGTAGTGGTGAAATCTGGTAACCGGAAATCTAAGGTGGATGATTAAAATGTAGTAAAACATCATCACAGCCTCCAAGCCTCCAGACAAGGATCTCTGCTATCCTCAGCAAAGAGAAGGATTTCTGAGGTAGGCAAAGCTACTACCCTTTTATTATAATTGTGGAAGTTTTATATATGCATGTGTGTTTGAATTATTTTTCTTTTTATGTTTTTTTTTGTTTTGTTTTGTTTTGTTTCGAGATAGGGTTTCTCTGTATAGTCCTGGCTGTCCTGGAACTCACTTTGTAGACCAGGCTTGCCTCAAAATCAGAAATCCCCCTGCCTCTGCCTCTGGGATTAAAGGAGTGAGCCACTACCACCCGGCTCGAATTATTTTTCACAGGGACACAAGTGAGAAATCTGTGGTCTTTAGCTCAGTGAGAACAAAATTTGCTTGATGTATAGAAACCATTTTTGAACATAACTCAAACCTTACTGGGGGAAGAAAACTGTCAATAAAAGAAACTGCTAAAACACAGATGATGTTATATTCCAAGCTATATTCCATACTCCATACCATTTTCTGGAATGATTGTATTTATTTTTGTAGGTGTGTGTGTATGTGTGTGTGTGTGTGTAACAATGATTAATAAAAAGCACATGAATTTTAAAGAAAACAATGATAGTTATATGAAAAGGTTTGGAAAGAGGAAAGGGAATGAGAAATAATGTAATTATAATCTCAGAAATAATAAAGGACCAAATAATAAAATGTTATATGCGTGTGTATGAGTGTGTATAACTGAAATCATCCTAAAACACCAAGACCTTAATATATAATGCTTTTTGTTAAAATAAATGTGAAATGTAAACTCTGTATCATAATTATTTATTCTACTTGTAACAGCATTTCCTATTAGTTTATGTGCTTAATAAAAGCATTATCATCTAAAAAAGATTAGTTAGGTAATGGATATGAGATTGCACAGATTGCCTTAAATATAACAGATCTGAATATGAGGGCAAGTCATTTACTGGTAAGACAGTTTTTGAAAGTAACATGAGAGGAGGGGGAATATAAACCTGGAAAGAGAAGAAATCTCAGCAATAGTATGTAAAGCAGTCTATTACTGCTGGAGACAGACAGGGTTCTATGTTCCTTTACAGACCAAAGGAGGAAGCTTAGGAGTCAAAATTCCAGGGTCCAAAAGACCATTGCATTGTCTATTCATCTTTCTTTATCATTAGCAAGGTTCTTCCCAAGGACATACATCCCCAGGGCATTCAACCACAAAGAGTAACAGGTAAAGGCTAGTCATGAGAGGGTGTAGCTGTACTCTAAGGGCTCTGGAAGCTAAGTCACAGAGGGCATTGGCTTGAAACTGAGTACAGGGATTACTAACTTAATGGTCTGGGGTATACTGTGAAAACATGATTCCAAATAACTGAAGAAATTAACAATTAAAACATGTAACAAACAAATAAAACAAACAAATAAAAACAATTACCAATTTTAAAAACTAAAACGTAATCACAAATATTAGCCAAAAGTTAAGCAGTATGAGAGTACTTGTCATAGCACAATCCTGTCTTCTTTCCTCTTAATTAACTCTTGTTGTTTAAAAAAACAATAACAACAATGGTTCTGGTCGGTGTTAGCCATACACCACCTTGATAGAGAACTTGGCAAATGGTCCCACGGTCCCCAGAGGACTCTCCACACCACAGGTGCCCTAGCACACTCAGTATCTTAGGATCACTGAGGTGAGTCGGCCTCCAGAGAGGGCTCTGACCCCCGGAATCAGGTGAGAGTACCATCTTGTATCCTGGGTCTCTCAGAGACCAAGCCGCTCAGAAGAGCTGGGGGGCTGCAGAAGAAACAGAGTTTCTTAGACAGGGTCCCTTTGGGCCTTCATCTTCATCCAGGAGGCAGATCTGAGCTCCAGACCTCTGTGCACCTCCCCTGCAAGAGGAGAGCTTGCCTGCAGAAAGTGCTCTGAACACTGGCACTCAGGAGAGAGTTGGACTCCTAGGAGTGCTGACAGAGGCTAACAGAATCAAAGGAGGAATAAGCTCCATCCAGAGACAGCTAGAACATCCAACACCAGAGATTAAGATGGAAAAAGGCAAACGTAAGAATCATACTAATAGAAACCAAGACCACACAGCATCATCAGAACCCAGTATGCCCACCACAGTGAGTCCTGGATATCCCAACATACCTGAAAAGCAAGATTCAGACTTAAAATCATATCTCATGATGATGGTAGATGATTTTAAGAAGGGCACTAATAACACACTTAAAGAAATACAGTAGAAAACTGCAAAACAGGTATAAGTACTGAAAGAGGAAGCACAAAAATTCCTCAAAGAATTACAGTAAAAAATCTAATAGGAGACTAATATCCAATATATACAAAGAGCTCAAGAAGCTGGACTCCAGAAATTCAAATAACTCCATTAAAAAATGGGGTTCAGAGCTAAACAAATAATTCTCAACTGAGGAATACCGAATGGCTGAGAAGCACCTGAAAAAATGTTCAGCATCCTTAATCATTAGGGAAATGCAAATTAAAACAACCTTGAGATTCCACCTCACACTAGTCAGAATGGCTAAGATCTAAAATTCAGGTGACAGCAGATGCTGGTGAGGATGTGAAGAAAGAGGAACACCTCTCCACGCTGGTGGGATTGCAAGCTTGTACAACCAATGTGGAAGTCAGTCTGGCGGTTCCTCAGAAAATTGGACATAATACTACCGAAAGATCCAGCAATACCTCTCCTGGGCATATAACTGGAAGAAGTTCTAACTGGTAATAAGAACACATGCTCCACTATGTTCATAGCAGCCTTATATATAGTAGCCAGAAGCTGAAAAGAACCCAGATGTCCCTCAACAGAAGAATGGATACAGAAAAGGTGGTACATTAACACAATGGAGTACTATTCAGCTGTTAAAACAATGAATTTATGAACTTCTTGGACAAATGGATGTATCTGGAGGATATCAACCTTAGTGAGGTAACCCAATCACAAAAGAAGTCATTAGATATACACTCACTGATCAGTGGATATTAGCCCAGAAACATAGAACACCCAAGATACAATTTGCAAACACAAGAAAATCAAGAAGAGTGAACAAAATTTCCATGAAAGTAGTTACAGAGACAAAGTTTGGAGCTAAGATGAAAGGATGGACTATCCAGAGACTACCCCAAAAAGGGATCCATCCCATAATCAGCCAACAAACCCAGATACTATTGCATATGCCAGCAAGATTTTGCTGAAGGGACCCTGTTATAGCTGTCTCATATAAGGCTATGCTAGTGTCTGGCAAATACAGAAGTGGATGCTCACAGTCATCTACAAGATGGAACACAGGGCCCCCAATGGAGAAGCTAGAGAAAGCACCCAAGGAGTTGAAGGGGTCTGCAAACCTATAGGTGATACAACAATATGAACTAACCAGTACCCCCAGAGCTCGTATCTCCAGCTGCATATGTAGCAGATGGCCTAGTTGGCCATCACTGGGAAGAGAGGCCCCTTGGTATTGCAAACTTTATATGCCCCAGTACAGGGGAATGTCAGGGCCAAGAAGCGGGGTTGGTTGGTTTGGGCCCCCGGGTGGCAGGAGGGTATAGGGAACTTTCAGAATAGCATTTGAAATGTATATAAAGAAAATATCTAATATAAATTAATAAATTAATAATAATAAACAATTACAGCAAAACACTGCTAAACAGGTAAAAGTCCTTAAAGAGGAAGCACAAAAATCCCTTAAAGAATTAGAGGAAAACACAACCAAACAGGTGATGGAATTGAACAAAACTATCCAAGATCAAAAAATGGATGTAGAAACAATAAAGAAAACCCAAAGGGAGACAACTCTGGAGATAGACATCTTATGAAAGAAATCAGAAACCATCAGCAACAGAATTCAAGACATGGAAGAGAGAATCTCAGGTGCCCCATGAACACATAAGCAGCATACAGAACTCCAAATAGTATGGACCACAAAAGAAATTCCTACAGACACATAATAATCAGAACAACAAATGCACTAAATAAAGATAGAATATCAAAAGCAGTATGGGAAAAAAGATCAAGTAATATATAAAGGCAAGCCTATCAGAATTACACAAGACCTCTCACCAGAGACTATGAAAGCCAGAAGATCCTGGACAGATGTTATACAGACTCTAAGAGAACACAAATGCCAGCCGAGGCTACTATACCCAGCAAAATTCTCAATTACCATAGATGGAGAAACCAAAGTATTCCATGACAAAACCAAATTCACACAATATCTTTCCACAAATCCTGCCCTTCAAAGAATAATAAAGGGAAAACTCCAACACAAGGAGGGAAATTGTGTCTTAGAAAAAGCAAGAATAATCCTTCTACAAACCTAAAAGAAGATAGCCACAAAAACAAAATCCCAACTCTAAGAACAAAAATAACAGGAAGCAACAATGACTTTTTCTTAATATCTCTTAATATCAATGGACTCAATTCCCCAATAAAATGACATAGACAAACAGACTGGCTACATAAACAGGATCCAACTTTTTGCTGCATACAGAAAACCCACATCAGAGACAAAGACAGACTACCTTGAGTAAAAGGCTGGAAAACAATATTCCAAGCAAACGGTGTGAAGAAATAAGCTGGAGTAGCCATTCTAATATCAAAAAAAAAAAAAAAAATCGACTTCCAACCCAAAGTTGTCAAAAAAAAAAGACAAGGAAGGGCACTTTATACTCATCAAAGGTACAATTTTCCAAGACGAACTATCAATTCTGAATATCTATGCCCCAAATGCAAGAGCAACCACACTCATTAAGGAAATTTTAGTAAAGCTCAAAGCACACATTGCACCTCACACAATAATAGTGAGAGACGTCAACACCCCACTGTCATCATTGGACAGATCCTGGAAACAGAAACTAAACAGAAATATATTGAAACTAACAGAAGTTATGAAACAAATAGATTTAACAGATATCTACAGAACATTTCATCCTAAAACAAAAAGATATACCTTCTTCTCTGCACCTCACGGTACCTTGTCCAAAACTGACCATATAATTGATCACAAAACAGGCCTCAACAGATACAAAAATATTGAAATTGTCCCATGCATCCTATCAGATCACTGTGGACTAAGGCTAATCTTCAATAACAACATAGATAATAGAAAGCCAACATTGACATGGAAGCTGAACAACACTCTACTCAATGATAACTTAGTCAAGGAAGAAATAAAGAAAGAGATTAAGCACTTTTTAGATTTAATGAAAATGAAGCCACAAGCTTTGGGACACAATGAAAGCATCCCTAAGAGGAAAACTCATACCTCTGAGTGCCTCCAAAAAGAAACTAGAGCAAGCATATACTAGCAGCATGACAGCACACCTAAAAGGTCTAGAACAAAAGGAAGCAAATTCACCCAAGAGGATTAGACAGCAGGAAATAATCAAACTTAGGGCTAAAATCAACCAAGTGGAAACAGAATGAACTATACAAAGAATCAACCAAACCAGGAGCCAGTTTTTGATAAAATCAATAAGATAGATAACCCTTAGCCAGACTAACTAGGGCACAGGGACAGTATCCTGCTTAACAAAATCAAAAATGAAAAGAGAGACATAACAACAGAACCTGAAGAAATCCAAACTAACATCAGATCCTACTACAAATGGCTATACTCTACAAAACGGGAAAACATGGATGAAAGGGACAATTTTCTAGACAGATACCAGGTCCAAAGTTAAATCAGGATGAGATTATTGATCTAAACAATCCCATAGCCCCTAAAGAAATAGAAACAGTCATTAATAGTCTCCCAAGCAAAAAAAAAAAAAAAAAAAAAAAAAAAAAGCCCAGGACCAGATAGGTTCATTGCAAAGCCCAGGACCGGATAGATTTACTGCAAAGTTCTATCAGAACTTCAAAGAAGACCTAATTTCAATTCTCAACTATTCCACAAAATATAAACAGAAGGGGATCTAACAACTTCATTCTATGAAGCCACAATTACTCTGATACCTTAACCACATGAAGACCCAACAAAGAAAGAGATCTTCAGGACAATCTCCCTTATGAATATAGATGCAAAAATACTCAATAAAATTATCACAAACAGAGTACATAGGGAAGCAGGCTACCCGGGCCTGATCTGGGGCACAAGTCCCTTCCGCTCGACTCGAGCCCCGGGCTTCCATGCCAGCAGAGTCTTGCCCAACACCCGCAAGGGCCCACACGGGACTCCCCACGGGACCCTAAGACCTCTGGTGAGTGGAACACAGCGCCTGCCCCAATCCAATCGCGCGGAACTTGAGACTGCGGTACATAGGGAAGCAGGCTACCCGGGCCTGATCTGGGACACAAGTCCCTTCGGCTTGACTCGAGACTCGAGCCTCGGGCTACCTTGCCAGCAGAGTCTTGCCCAACACCCGCAAGGGCCCACACAGGACTCCCCACGGGACCCTAAGACCTCCGGTGAGTGGAACACAGCGCCTGCCCCAATCCAATCGCGCGGAACTTGAGACTGCAGTACATAGGGAAGCAGGCTACCCGGGCCTGATCTGGGGCACAAGTCCCTTCCGCTCGACTCGAGCCCCGGGCTTCCATGCCAGCAGAGTCTTGCCCAACACCCGCAAGGGCCCACATGGGACTCCCCACGGGACCCTAAGACCTCTGGTGAGTGGAACACAGCGCCTGCCCCAATCCAATCGCGCGGAACTTGAGACTGCGGTACATAGGGAAGCAGGCTACCCGGGCCTGATCTGGGGCACAAGTCCCTTCCGCTCGACTCGAGACTCGAGCCCCGGGCTACCTTGCCAGCAGAGTCTTGCCCAACACCAGCAAGGGCCCACACGGGACTCCCCACGGGACCCTGAGACCTCTGGTGAGTGGAACACAGCGCCTGCCCCAATCCAATCGCGCGGAACTTGAGACTGCAGTACATAGGGAAGCAGGCTACCCGGGCTTGATCTGGGGCACAAACCCCTTCCACTCCACTCGAGCCCCGGGCTACCTTGCCAGCTGAGTCGCCTGACACCCGCAAGGGCCCAAACAGGATTCCACACGTGATCTTAAGACCTCTAGTGAGTGGAACACAACTTCTGCCAGGAGTCTGGTTCGAACACCAGATATCTGGGTACCTGCCTTGCAAGAAGAGAGCTTGCCTGCAGAGAATACTCTGCCCACTGAAACTAAGGAGAGTGCCACCCTCCAGGTCTGCTCATAGAGGCTAACAGAGTCACCTGAAGAACAAGCTCTTAACAGTGACAACAAAAACAGCTAGCTTCAGAGATTACCAGATGGCGAAAGGCAAACGTAAGAATCCTACTAACAGAAATCAAGACCACTCACCATCATCAGAACGCAGCACTCCCACCCCACCTAGTCCTGGGCACCCCAACACAACCGAAAATCTAGACCCAGATTTAAAAACATTTCTCATGATGATGATGGAGGACATCAAGAAGGACTTTCATAAGTCACTTAAAGAATTACAGGAGAGCACTGCTAAAGAGTTACAGGCCCTTAAAGAAAAGCAGGAAAACACAGCCAAACAGGTAGAAATCATTAAAGAAAAACAGGAAAACACATCCAAACAGGTGATGGAAATGAACAAAACCATACTAGAACTAAAAGGGGAAGTAGACACAATAAAGAAAACCCAAAGCGAGGCAACGCTGGAGATAGAAACCCTAGGAAAGAGATCTGGAACCATAGATGCGAGCATCAGCAACAGAATACAAGAAATGGAAGAGAGAATCTCAGGTGCAGAAGATTCCATAGAGAACATCGACACAACAGTCAAAGAAAATACAAAATGCAAAAGGATCCTAACTCAAAACATCCAGGTAATCCAGGACACAATGAGAAGACCAAACCTACGGATAATAGGAATTGATGAGAATGAAGATTTTCAACTTAAAGGGCCAGCTAATATCTTCAACAAAATAATAGAAGAAAACTTCCCAAACATAAAAAAAGAGATGCCCATGATCATACAAGAAGCCTACAGAACTCCAAATAGACTGGACCAGAAAAGAAATTCCTCCCGACACATAATAATCAGAACAACAAATGCACTAAATAAAGATAGAATATTAAAAGCAGTAAGGGAGAAAGGTCAAGTAACATATAAAGGAAGGCCTATCAGAATTACACCAGACTTTTCACCAGAGACTATGAAAGCCAGAAGAGCCTGGACAGATGTTATACAGACACTAAGAGAACACAAATGCCAGCCCAGGCTACTATACCCGGCCAAACTCTCAATTACCATAGATGGAGAAACCAAAGTATTCCACGACAAAACCAAATTCACACAATATCTTTCCACGAATCCAGCCCTTCAAAGGATAATAACAGAAAAGAAGCAATACAAGGATGGAAATCACGCCCTAGAACAACTAAGAAAGTAATCATTCAACAAACCAAAAAGAAGACAGCCACAAGAACAGAATGCCAACTCTAACAACAAAAATAAAAGGAAGCAACAATTACTTTTCCTTAATATCTCTTAATATCAATGGACTCAATTCCCCAATAAAAAGACATAGACTAACAGACTGGCTACACAAACAGGACCCAACATTCTGCTGCTTACAGGAAACCCATCTCAGGGAAAAAGACAGACACTACCTCAGAGTGAAAGGCTGGAAAACAATTTTCCAAGCAAATGGACTGAAGAAACAAGCTGGAGTAGCCATTTTAATATCGGATAAAATCGACTTCCAACCCAAAGTTATCAAAAAAGACAAGGAGGGACACTTCATACTCATCAAAGGTAAAATCCTCCAAGAGGAACTCTCAATTCTGAATATCTACGCACCAAATGCAAGGGCAGCCACATTCATTAGAGACACTTTAGTAAAGCTCAAAGCATACATTGCACCTCACACAATAATAGTGGGAGACTTCAACACACCACTTTCTTCAAAGGACAGATCGTGGAAACAGAAACTAAACAGGGACACAGTGAAACTAACAGAAGTTATGAAACAAATGGACCTGACAGATAACTACAGAACATTTTATCCTAAAACAAAAGGATATACCTTCTTCTCAGCACCTCACGGGACCTTCTCCAAAATTGACCATATAATTGGTCACAAAACAGGCCTCAATAGATACAAAAATATTGAAATTGTCCCATGTATCCTATCAGACCACCATGGCCTAAGACTGATCTTCACTAACAACATAAATAATGGAAAGCCAATATTCACGTGGAAACTGAATAACACTCTTCTCAATGATACCTTGGTCAAGGAAGGAATAAAGAAAGAAATTAAAGACTTTTTAGAGTTTAATGAAAATGAAGCCACAACGTACCCAAACCTATGGGACACAATGAAAGCATTTCTAAGAGGGAAACTCATAGCTCTGAGTGCCTCCAAGAAGAAACGGGAGAGAGCACATACTAGCAGCTTGACAACACATCTAAAAGCCCTAGAAAAAAAGGAAGCAAATTCACCCAAGAGGAGTAGACGGCAGGAAATAATCAAACTCAGGGGTGAAATCAACCAAGTGGAAACAAGAAGAACTATTCAAAGAATTAACCAAACGAGGAGTTGGTTCTTTGAGAAAATCAACAAGATAGACAAACCCTTAGCCAGACTCACTAGAGGGCACAGGGAAAGCATTCTAATTGACAAAATCAGAACTGAAAAGGGAGACATAACAACAGATCCTGAAGAAATCCAAAACACCATCAGATCCTTCTACAAAAGGCTATACTCAACAAAACTGGAAAACCTGGATGAAATGGACAAATTTCTGGACAGATACCAGGTACCAAAGTTGAATCAGGATCAAGTTGACCATCTAAACAGTCCCATATCACCTAAAGAAATAGAAGCAGTTATTAATAGTCTCCCAACCAAAAAAAGCCCAGGACCAGATGGGTTTAGTGCAGAGTTCTATCAGACCTTCAAAGAAGATCTAATTCCAATTCTGCACAAACTATTTCACAAAATAGAAGTAGAAGTTACTCTACCCAACTCATTTTATGAAGCCACTATTACTCTGATACCTAAACCACAGAAAGATCCAACAAAGATAGAGAACTTCAGACCAATTTCTCTTATGAATATCGATGCAAAAATCCTCAATAAAATTCTCGCTAACCGAATCCAAGAACACATTAAAGCAATCATTTATCCTGACCAAGTAGGTTTTATTCCAGGGATGCAGGGATGGTTTAATATACGAAAATCCATCAATGTAATTCATTATATAAACAAACTCAAAGACAAAAACCACATGATCATCTCATTAGATGCAGAAAAAGCATTTGACAAGATCCAACACCCATTCATGATAAAAGTTTTGGAAAGATCAGGAATTCAAGGCCCATACCTAAACATGATAAAAGCAATCTACAGCAAACCAGTAGCCAACATCAAAGTAAATGGAGAGAAGCTGGAAGCAATCCCACTAAAATCAGGGACTAGACAAGGCTGCCCACTTTCTCCCTACCTTTTCAACATAGTACTTGAAGTATTAGCCAGAGCAATTCGACAACAAAAGGAGATCAAGGGGATACAAATTGGAAAAGAGGAAGTCAAAATATCACTTTTTGCAGATGATATGATAGTATATATAAGTAACCCTAAAAATTCTACCAGAGAACTCCTAAACCTGATAAACAGCTTCGGTGAAGTAGCTGGATATAAAATAAACTCAAACAAGTCAATGGCCTTTCTCTATACAAAGAATAAACAGGCTGAGAAAGAAATTAGGGAAACAACACCCTTCTCAATAGTCACAAATAATATAAAATATCTTGGCATGACTCTAACTAAGGAAGTGAAAGATCTGTATGATAAAAACTTCAAATCTCTGAAGAAAGAAATTAAGGAAGATCTCAGAAGATGGAAAGATCTCCCATGCTCATGGATTGGCAGGATCAACATTGTAAAAATGGCTATCTTGCCAAAAGCAATCTACAGATTCAATGCAATCCCCATCAAAATTCCAACTCAATTCTTCAACGAATTGGAAGGAGCAATTTGCAAATTTGTCTGGAATAACAAAAAACCTAGGATAGCAAAAAGTCTTCTCAAGGATAAAAGAACTTCTGGCGGAATCACCATGCCAGACCTAAAGCTTTACTACAGAGCAATTGTGATAAAAACTGCATGGTACTGGTATAGAGACAGACAAGTAGACCAATGGAATAGAATTGAAGACCCAGAAATGAACCCACACACCTATGGTTACTTGATCTTCGACAAGGGAGCCAAAACCATCCAGTGGAAGAAAGACAGCATTTTCAACAATTGGTGCTGGCACAACTGGTTGTTATCGTGTAGAAGAATGCGAATCGATCCATACTTATCTCCTTGTACTAAGGTCAAATCTAAGTGGGTCAAGGAACTTCACATAAAACCAGAGACACTGAAACTTATAGAGGAGAAAGTGGGGAAAAGCCTTGAAGATATGGGCACAGGGGAAAAATTCCTGAACAGAACAGCAATGGCTTGTGCTGTAAGATCGAGAATTGACAAATGGGACCTAATGAAACTCCAAAGTTTCTGCAAGGCAAAAGACACCGTCAATAAGACAAAAAGACCACCAACAGATTGGGAAAGGATCTTTACCTATCCTAAATCAGATAGGGGACTAATATCCAACATATATAAAGAACTCAAGAAGGTGGACTTCAGAAAATCAAATAACCCCATTAAAAATGGGGCTCAGAACTGAACAAAGAATTCTCACCTGAGGAATACCGAATGGCAGAGAAGCACTTGAAAAAATGTTCAACATCCTTAATCATCAGGGAAATGCAAATCAAAACAACCCTGAGATTCCACCTCACACCAGTCAGAATGGCTAAGATCAAAAATTCAGGTGACAGCAGATGCTGGCGAGGATGTGGAGAAAGAGGAACACTCCTCCATTGTTGGTGGGAGTGCAGGCTTGTACAACCACTCTGGAAATCAGTCTGGCGGTTCCTCAGAAAACTGGACATAGTACTACCGGAGGATCCAGCAATACCTCTCCTGGGCATATATCCAGAAGATGCCCCAACAGGTAAGAAGGACACATGCTCCACTATGTTCATAGCAGCCTTATTTATAATAGCCAGAAGCTGGAAAGAACCTAGATGCCCCTCAACAGAGGAATGGATACAGAAAATGTGGTACATCTACACAATGGAGTACTACTCAGCTATTAAAAAGAATGAATTTATGAAATTCCTAGCCAAATGGATGGACCTGGAGGGCATCATACTGAGTGAGGTAACACATTCACAAAGAAACTCACACAATATGTATTCACTGATAAGTGGATATTAGCCCCAAACCTAGGATACCCAAGATATAAGATATAATTTGCTAAACACATGAAACTCAAGGAGAATGAAGACTGAAGTGTGGACACTATGCCCCTCCTTAGATTTGGGAACAAAACACCCATGGAAGGAGTTACAGAGACGGAGTTTGGAGCTGAGATGAAAGGATGGACCATGTAGAGACTGCCATAGCCAGGGATCCACCCCATAATCAGCATCCAAACGCTGACACCATTGCATACACTAGCAAGATTTTATTGAAAGGACGCAGATGTAGCTGTCTCTTGTGAGACTATGCCGGGGCCCAGCAAACACAGAAGTGGATGCTCACAGTCAGCTAATGGATGGATCATAGGGCTCCCAATGGAGGAGCTAGAGAAAGTAGCCAAGGAGCTAAAGGGATCTGCAACCCTATAGGTGGAACAACATTATGAGCTAACCAGTACCCCGGAGCACTTGACTCTAGCTGCATATATATCAAAAGATGGCCTAGTCGGCCATCACTTGAAAGAGAGGCCCATTGGACTTGCAAACTTTATATGCCCCAGTACAGGGGAATACCAGGGCCAAAAAGGGGGAGTGGGTGGGCAGGGGAGTGGGGGTGGGTGGATATGGGGGACTTTTGGTATAGCATTGGAAATGTAAATGAGTTAAATACCTAATAAAAAATGGAAAAAAAAATTCAGGTGACAGCAGATGCTGGCGTGGATGTGGAGAAAGAGGAACACTCCTCCATTGTTGGTGGGAGTGCAGGCTTGTACAACCACTCTGGAAATCAGTCTGGCGGTTCCTCAGAAAACTGGACATAGTACTACCGGAGGATCCAGCAATACCTCTCCTGGGCATATATCCAGAAGATGCCCCAACAGGTAAGAAGGACACATGCTCCACTATGTTCATAGCAGCCTTATTTATAATAGCCAGAAGCTGGAAAGAATCTAGATGCCCCTCAACAGAGGAATGGATACAGAAAATGTGGTACATCTACACAATGGAGTACTACTCAGCTATTAAAAAGAATGAATTTATGAAGTTCCTAGCCAAATGGATGGACCTGGAGGGCATCATCCTGAGTGAGGTAACACATTCACAAAGAAACTCACACAATATGTATTCACTGATAAGTGGATATTAGCCCCAAACCTAGGATACCCAAGATATAAGATATAATTTGTTAAACGCATGAAACTCAAGAAGAATGAAGACTGAAGTGTGGACACTATGCCCCTCCTTAGATTTGGGAACAAAACACCCATGGAAGGAGTTACAGAGCCAAAGGTTGGAGCTGAGATGAAAGGATGGACCATGTAGAGACTGCCATATCCAGGGATCCACCCCATAATCAGCATCCAAACGCTGACACCATTGCATACACTAGCAAGATTTTATTGAAAGGACCCAGATGTAGCTGTCTCTTGTGAGACTATGCCGGGGCCTAGCAAACACAGAAGTGGATGCCCACAGTCAGCTAATGGATGGATCATAGGGCTCCCAATGGAGGAGCTAGAGAAAGTAGCCAAGGAGCTAAAGGGATCTGCAACCCTATAGGTGGAACAACATTATGAACTAACCAGTACCCCGGAGCTCTTGACTCTAGCTGCATATATATCAAAAGATGGCCTAGTCGGCCATCACTGGAAAGAGAGGCCCATTGGACTTGCAAACTTTATATGCCCCAGTACAGGGGAACACCAGGGCCAAAAAGGGGGAGTGGGTGGGCAGGGGAGTGGGGGTGGGTGGATATGGGGGACTTTTGGTATAGCATTGGAAATGTAAATGAGTTAAATACCTAATAAAAAATGGAAAAAAAATTATCACAAACAGAATCCAAGAACACATCAAAACAATCATCCATCAGGATCAAGTAGGCTGCATTCCAGGGATGCAGGGATGGTTTAATATATGGAAGGCCATCAATGTAATCCACTATATGAACAAAGTCAAAGACAAAAACCACATGATCATATCGTTAGATGCTGAGAAAGCATTGGACTAAATCCAACACCCATTCATGATAAAAGTCTTGGAAAGATCAGGAATTCAAGGCCCATACTTATACATAATAAAAGCAATATACAGCAAACCAGTAGCCAGCATCAAACTAAATGGAGAGAAACTTGAAGCAATCCCACTGAAATCAGGGACTAGACAAGGCTGCCCACTTTCTTCCTACCTATTCAATATACTACTTGAAGTCCTAGCCAGAGCAATTCGACAACAAAAGATTAAGGGGATACAAATAGGAAAGAAAGAAGTCAAAATATCACTATTTGCAGATGATATGATAGTACATATAAATGACCCTAAAAATTCCACCAGAGAATCCCTAAACCTGATAAACAGCTGCAGTGCAGTAGCTGGATATAAAATTAACTCAAACAAATCAATGGCCTTTCTCTACACAAAGGATAAAAAGACTGAGAAAAAAATTGTGACTATTGTCACCCTCACAATAGTCACTATATGTATATATATATATTACCTTGGCATGACTCTAACTAAGGAAGTGAAATATCTGTATGATAAGAACTTCAAGTCTCTGAAGGAAGAAATCAAAGATCTCAGAAAATGGAAAGATCACCCATGCTCATGGATTGGCAGGATTAATATAGTCAAATGGCTATCTTGCTGAAAGCAATCTACAAATTCAATGCAATCCCCATCAAAACTCCAACTCAATTCTTCACTGAGCTAGAAAGAGCAATTTGCAAATTCATCTGAAATAACAAAAAACCTAGAATACCCAAAACTATTCTCAACAATAAAAGAACCTCTGGTGGAATGGCCATGCCTGCCCTCAAACTGTACTACAGAGCAATTGTGATAAAAACTGCATGGTACTGGTACAATGACAGACAGGTAGATCAATGGAATAGAATTGAAGACCCAGAAATGAACCCACACACCTATGGTCACTTGATTTTTGACAAGGGATCTAAAACCACCCAGTGGAAAAAAAGACAGCATTTTCAACAAATGGTGCTGGCAAAAATGGTGGTTATCATGTAAAAGAATTCGAATTGATCCATTCCTATCTCCTTGTACTAAGGTCAAAGCTAAGTGGATCAAGGAACTACACATAAAACCAGAGACACTGAAACTTATAGAGGAGACAGTGGGGAAAAGCCTCAAAGATATGAGGACAGGGGAAAAATTCATGAACAGAACAGCGATGGCTTGTGCTGTAAGATAGAGAATGGACAAATGGGACCTCATGAAATTACAAAGCTTCTGTAAGGCAAAAGATACTGTCAATAAGACAAAAAGGCCACCAACAGATTAGGAAAGAATTTTTACAATCCTAAATCCAATAGGGGACTAATAACCAATATATACAAAGAACTCAAAAAGCTGGACTCCAGAAAATCAAATAACCCCATTAAAAAGGGGGTACAGAGTTAAAACAAAAAAATTCTCAACTGAGGAATACCAAATGACTGAAAAGCATCTAAAAAATGTTCAACATCCATAATCATCAGGGAAATGCAAATCAAAGAACCCTGAGATTATACCTCACACCAGTCAGAATGGCTAAGATCAAAAATTCAGGTGACAGCAGATGCTGGCAAGGATTTGGTGAAAGAAAAACTCTCCTCCATTGCTGGTGGTATTGTAAGCTTATACAACCACTCTGGACATCAGTCTGGTGGTTCCTCAGAAAATTGGACATAGAACTACCTGAAGATCCAGCAATACCTCTCTTTGACATATACCCAGAAGATGTTCCAACTTGTAAGAAGGGCACATGCTCCACTAAGTCCATAGCAGCCTTATTTATAATAGCCAGAAGCTGGAACGAACCCAGATGTCCCTCAACAGAGGAATGGATACAGAAAATGTGGTACATTTATACAATGAAGTACTACACAGGTATTAAAAACAATGAATTTAGGAAATTCTTAGACAAATGGATGCATCTGGAGGCTATCATCCTTAGTAGGTAACCCAATCACAAAAGAACACACATGATATGCACTCACTGATAAGTGGATATTAACCCAGAAAATTAGAAGACCTAAATACAATTTTCCAAACACATGAATCTCAAGAAGAAGGAAGACCAAAGTATGGATACTTCGTTGCTCCTTAGAATGTGGAACAAAATACTCATGGAAGGAGTTACAGAGACAAACTTTGGAGCTGAGACAGAAGGAAGGACCATCCAGAGACTGCCCCAGCCAGGGATCCATCTCACCCAAACCCAGACACTATGGCATATGCCCGATAGATTTTGCTGACAGGACTCTGATTGTCTCTTGTGAGGCTATGCCAGTGCCTGGCAAATACAGAAGTGGATGCTCACAGTCATCTATTAGATGGAACAGATGGCCTCCAGTGAAGGAGCTAGAGAAAGTATTCAAGGAGCTGAAGAGGTCTTCAACCCTATAGGTGGAACAACAATATAAACTAACCAGTGCCCCCAGAGTTAGTGTCTCTAACTGCATATGTAGCAGAAGAATGCCTAGTTGACCATCATTTGAAGGAGAGGCCCTTGGTCTTGCAAAGATTATATGCCCCTTATAGGGGAATGCCAGGGCCAGGAAGCAGGAGTGGGTGGGTTGGGGAGCAAGGCAAGGGGGGAGAGTATAGGGGACTTTTGGGATAGCATTTGAAATGTAAATGAAGAAAATATCTAATAAAAAAATGTTTTTGAACAAAAAAACACTTAACCTCAAATAACAAGTTTTAATTCACAAATTATTTTAATGGCCTTATCAAAACAACTAATAGACAATAAAGTAACTAAATAGCTGTTGGAGGGAGAAAAGTGGGTAATTTATTAAAACCCTAAGTTAATTCTAAGTTCCTTACAAGATATGACTGATTTATTCCATTAGAATAATCTAATTTAGAAATCTTCATTTTAAATTATTCCATACCCAATGTCAATCTCTTCCCTAAGATTAGTACATTGCCATGTAGTACCAAAAATGAGTATCAAAAACAGGAGATGAATTCAGATTTTCCATTAAGCACAAAGTTAAGCAAACTTTATTTCACATGCCTTTTTGCTTCTGCCTTCACTTCATGTTTTGAAATAATACTAATTTGCATTTCTATTACCACTTAATAACAGCAAAATGTCTAATACTTTGTCTTAAAATAAAACTTGAAGTAAAATGGAGCTAAAATGTTCACAAAACTACATAAATCTTTGCTGGCTCCTTGTTGACAGGTCCAGGTGAAAGGAAAGAGTTCCCAGTCCCAAAAGGGTCTCTCTGGGGCTGAGCAGGATGGCGAGAGTTGGCAGCCCAAAAGAAACACACCAAGCCAGGTGTCTTGTTGAATCAGGAACTCAACTTTATGGAATTAGCTTCTCTCTTATGTAAGTTCCGGAACATAGGGAGGGGTACTTTTGGTGGGGAAGGGTGACTGAGGGTTTGAAGTGACTGACAGGGCCAATGGCAAAGCTCTACCTCAGCAGTGGCAGGCAGAGACAAGGCCAAACAGGTCTTGCTGAATTACCCTGATACAGAAGTGACTGAGACAGGTCTCAAAACTCGAGCCAGGCGCAGATTTTTCCTCAAGCCCAAACCAGGGCCAAAAGGGGGCCCAACAAATCTTTACCTCTTAATAATAAATCAATGTTAACATTAGATCTTGCAATTGCAACATTTGGCTTCTCAATTTGTTCCTTTGTTAAATCAGAAATCAATAGCACTCATGTCTTTGAATTAAGGATGCCTGAGCTTCCATTTCATCTTCTGTGTCTGTGAAGTAAGAGTTAACAATGACACTACGTAAATATTGAACTTCACTCAAGTTTTCTCCTTCTTCAAGGACTCTTTTCAACTAAAATTTAGCAATCTGGGAAGATTATCCTATGCAGATTGCTTTGGTAAGAAAAACATGTCCCTCCGGGGAGCTGGGGGGCTGTAATCAGCCAAAAAAGTAAGTCATAAAACAGCAAGTAACTCTACTGCTAATAAAGCCAGAATTACCACTTTCATGATGTAAATTACTCTCATCAACCTAAGATATATAAGATAAAGAAAGCAGTATACCTTTCTACATTTTTAAAACTGGCCACATGGCAATCATATGTACAAAAATTGTAGTTTTCCTGGACTGAAGAATAACTTTATTTATAAGACATTGATCTGAAAGGTGAGTTTGCAAGATTATTCAGAAATCATACATATTGTATTTATTATTCTTGGTTCTCTGACTCGGCATTACTGTAAATCACAAGTTTGATAACACTTCACTGGAGGTGGCAATTCAAAAAATAGATAACCCAAGAATTAATTTTGCACACTGTAATTATACTTTGTATATAAAAATGTGCTTTAGAGAAACATAAAAATTATATTTTAATGTCCATTTGACAATGATATAAGTTCTCAAAAATCTCACAGTAATAATCATAGTTTGATTAAGAACAGCAAAATAGCAGTGGTTTTCTTTAAAATGGAGACCTATATCATTAGATTTACCGATGTCTGCTACTCATCCATCCCCTCCTTCATCTTTTTTCATTGTCTCTGTATATACTTTCAGGATGACATGAACAAAAGTAAAGTCAGGAGATGAGGAGATAATAACTTCATGGTCAAGAATACATATATCCAAAACTGAAGTCCAGTTCCCATCAACCATGTATGATGTCTCAGTTCTTCCTGCAGTTCCTCCTCCAGGGTATCCCACATCCTATTATGGAATTCATGGGCACCTGCTCATACAGGTGCACATTCCCACACAGAATCTACACGTGCATGTATTTAAGAACAAATAAATCTTTTTTTTTTAAATCAGCCTACCACACAACTGCAATAACAGTTACATGACATAGTTTAAGTCAATGAGACTTAAGCTTAAGAATACAGCTTATTCTCCTGAGGGGTAAAATTTTAAAATACTTAGTGTAATTAAGACTTCTCTACTATTTTTTGATTCTTCCTTCCTCTTTATGTCTCTTTTTGGACTATGGTTCAATGTTTTCTTTATATTTCATGTATTGCAAATCTATTTTTTTTTAAAGATTTATTTATTTATTATATGTAAGTACACTGTAGCTGTCTTCAGACACTCCAGAAGAGGGAGTCAGATCTTGTTACAGATGGTTGTGAGCCACCATGTGGTTGCTGGGATTTGAACTCCAGACCTTCGGAAGAGCAGTCGGGTGCTCTTACCCACTGAGCCATCTCACCAGCCCGCAAATCTATTTTAAATCATATATGACAACAATCCAGACCTCAGAAGCTCTGAAATATTCTTTCCTGATGTTAATGATCTAAATGCTTCCCAAGACATTCTGAGCACTTGGTTGTTTGGCAATAATAGTTAAAGGGCAAGTGGGTCAACTTTCCAAAGAGTTGGGTACATGCATTATCAGTCAGATGAAACAAATATATCTGATTACATTTTACATAATTTTATGTAACATTTCCAACATTTCCAATATTTGCCTATTCTGCTTATGTGTTTCCATGAAATCTCAATGTTAAAAGTCAATTTATAGGTAAGAATATCGTTTTTGAACTACTAGATCAATTATATTCAAGGTTGACTCTCTCAAGGTTGAGTCCCATATAACTATAATAAATCAAGTTATTAGATGCACTTATTTATTCACACTCTTCACCCTTATTTTTTATGTCTCACCTAGATATCTTTGCCATAGATATTGTAGACGCATTATTTGTATAGCAGTTCTGGTTTAGACATGAA
This sequence comes from Mus musculus, assembly GCF_000001635.26. NCBI lineage: Eukaryota > Metazoa > Chordata > Mammalia > Rodentia > Muridae > Mus > Mus musculus. The sequence continues at coordinate 41,039,748 of NC_000083.6, read as the reverse complement.
GTACTCCACTAAGGCATGATTATTTGACACTTTGTTTCCAAGATAGGAATTCTCAGAGGTTAGCTATGTGGAAGTTATAGAATCATGAAGACTGACCCTTACACAAATGGTTAAATCCATTGAGAGATTCAGAATTTAATTTTAAGACCAGCAGAATATGGTAGAAACTAGAAAATGGGCCCTGATTGAAAGGATTAATTTTCTGGGAGTGTGTCTTTGATATGTGCATTGTTCCTCACTCTGTCCTCCATGGAGTGAGTATCTCTACTGTACTTACAATCAAGATGTGCTTTCAGCCTTATCACAGGCCTGTAGTAATAGGATCTAGTGGCTGTGAGCAAAATATCTGAAACTATTTGCCAAAGTAAATATTTTCCTATTTTCAGCTGTTCTCTCAGATATTTATAAGAGTAACTGAAATTCTAGCCTCCACAGTATGTTGGGAAATTTGCCCAACATTTTAGTTTCTGATCTAGAATAATGATGTATTTTTCTCTTTTCGTCTCTTTGCACTGCAAGTAAATTACCTAGGCAAAGCTCAAAGTATTAGCCATTTGTAGGATTTCTTTCACTATGAGACTTACTCTATTTACAGACTAAGCTACATGTTAAAACTGGTAATTATTTTTCCAGAGAGATGGTGGAGGGAGATACAACACAGGACTAGACTCTGAGTTTCTTGCTTTTTTTTTTTTTTTTTAACTACTTACTGGATCTTCTCATATCTAATCCCTCAACTGCCGTTCCCATTGGCTTGTTGCAGTATCAGTCTGCATGTTAAGCTGTATGGGTATACCAAGTAGTTAAGCACAGGGTCATCATGGACATAATCACTTTACTAGGAACAAGTCAAGAGCTGAGTGAAAATTATTTAGAAAGTATTTAGAAAGTAAAATTGGGTTTACTTTATCCTTCCAGGAGATTCTAGGAGCAATGGTTGTTGTCAAACAGCATGGTGGAGAAAAAGAAGACTTGGTCAAATAAAGCTTCAGCATAACAGATGTTTCTGGGGGCGGGGGGGGGGGGGCGTGGAATCTCTTCTTTGGAAAAGCTACACAGGAACCAGGCAGTGAAAGAAGGGCAACTGCACAGAGACGCAAAACATCACTGGTTGTCCACAGAACAAAACATGCAAGAAAGGGGAAAAAATTATAGCCTTTTGCTATCTAATAACATTTAATGGAAGGCATTTATTAAACATTGGGCACTGGCCTTATGCTAGATCACACCATATTCTATTCCATTTCAAAGCACAACAAACCAGTTTTAACTAGTTGTCAAATGATCACAAATATATGACAGGTGTATTTAAAATACTCACCTACTCTCTCTGAAGTCCACATGCTGCCCTAACAAATTGACTCTTTTATGTACTTGTGTCAACTCCAAGACTTTACTTGGGCCTGAGGTATATTTCAGTCATAAAATACATTCATATATGTTATAAGGGAAGCCTTACAAACTCCTAATTCTAAGAGAAAGCTACTAAGAGCTGACAATGAATTTTATCCCTCACCTCCTCAAGGTAAAAGAAAATTACAAGGTTCCTTGATGTGAAAAGTATTGGAACGCAAAAAGAGGGATTCATTGAAGTTAGCAGCCTTTCCACCTGTTTCTTACATTCATGACCTTTAAAACAGGTCAACATTTGTCAATGATGAAGTTCAAATTAGTCTGTAGAACACAGAGGGTAATTCTTCCAGGCTGTGAAATACTGTGTAATGAAAATATTTTCTTTTTGATTAATCCACAAAAGAAAAGCCTTTCAGGGATTGTATTTAATCAGTTCATAAGTTAAAATAATGCCATGTGAAACCTGTTAAATTATATTTCTGTTGAAAAAATAAATTATAATTATTTAATTACACTGTTTACTGAAAGAGTAATTCATTTACTTAGTTGATATAGTAGGTTTATGCATGCAAAGCACACAGTAAGTATTATTAAAGTACTTATTTTCATTATTGGGCATGAAATTTAATTAAAACATATTAAATCTTCAACATATGAGTTATTTTTCTTCTATTATATTGACCAACTAATGATGAATGGCTATGTTGGTTGGATTTATGTCAACTCGACATAAGCCAGAGTCTTTTGAAAGAAGGATTCTTAGTTTAAAAATGCCTCCAAAAGATTGCCTGTATGCAACTTAGTAATACATTTTTGATGACTGATGTGGGAGGGCCCAGCTCACTGGGGGAGGTACTTTGCCTGGGCTACTGTCATCAGTGCTATATGAAAACAGGCAGTGTAGGCCATAGGAGCAGTCCTCTGTGGCCTCTGATTCAGTTCCTTCCTCCAAGCTCCTGTCCTGCTTGAGTTCCTTCCCTGAGTTTCTTTGGAGATGGTCTGTTTCCTGGAAGTATAAGATGAAATTTTTACTCTTTTCTCTCTAACTTTCATTCATTCATTCATGGTATTTTTATCACAGCAATAGAAATCTTGAGACAGTACCTGAATATCAAGACCTGAAAATCTATAACAACATTTTAAACAATTAACAAGCAAAATCACACAACTAAGTCCTGACCAAGGAATTTTCATATCTGTGGCTTAAGAAATCTCTTCCAAAGGCAGGTTGGACTTGGACATATGTGTGCAAGCACACAAACACACATGCATGTGTGTGCACACACACACACACACTATTGACTGAACACTCTAATTATTTTCAGGACAAGGAAAAATGAAGCCATTTACATTAAGAAGCTCAACTAGCCCTTCCGGTCCGACCAGCACCGGGGTAGCTAGGGTGCAGAGTCGGCTGACACCCGCCAGCTACTCACAACACCAGCCACGGGATCTTAAGACTTCAGGTGATCCAGCCACCCTCCCGGCCAGAGGACAGGTCTCCGCCTGGCCCGGGAGCCCTTTGCCTCAGGATCAGCGGGAGCCATCTTGGTTCCAGGACTCCGCTGAACTTAGTCTGCACAGATGAGAGTGTGAACCACAGAAGCTGACAGCTTCTGGGATAGGCGGGAGCCACAGAGCCTCTGAGGCAGCACCCTTTTTGGGCTCCAGACATCCGGCCACCCTCCCTGCCAGAGGACAGGTGTCCGCCCGGCCCGGGAGCCCTTTGCCTCAGGAGCGGCAGAAGCCATCTTGGTTCCGGGACTCCGCAGAACTTAGGAACTTAGTCTGCACAGGTGAGAGTGTGCACCACAGAAGCTGACAGCTTCTGAGACAGGCGGGAGCCACAGAGCTACTGAGGCAGCACCTTTTTCAGGCCCCAGACATCCCACCACCTTCCTGGCCAGAGGACAGGTGTACACCCAGCCCGGGAGGCTTTTGCCTCTATATTGGCGGTAGCCATCTTGGTTCCAGGACTCCACCAAACATAGTCTCCACAGGTGAGAGTTTGCACCACACAAGCTGACAGCTTCTGTGACCCGCCAAAGCAACACAGCTTCTGGGAAAGGTCCTGTTTTGGGCCTTCATCTTCGGCCAGGAGGAGGTCCAAACACCAGATATTTGTGCACCTTACCTGTAAGAGGAGAGATTGCCTGCAGAAAGTGCTCTGACCACTGAAACTCAGAGGAGAGAGCCTGTCTCCCAGGTCTGCTGATAGAGGCTAACAGAATCACCAGAAGAACAATCTCTAAACAGAGACAACTATAACAACTAACTCCAGAGATTACAAGATGGTGAAAGGTAAACATAATAATCTTACTAACAGAAACCAAGACCACTCACCATCATCAGAACCCAGCACTCCCACTTCGCCCAGTCCAGGGCACCCCAACACACCGGAAAAGCTAGACCCGGATCTAAAAGCATATCTCATGATGATGGTAGAGGACATCAAGAAGGACTTTAATAACACACTTAAAGAAATACAGGAGAACACTGCTAAACAGGTTGAAGACATTAAATAGGAAGCACAAAAATCCCTTAAAGAATTGCAGGAGAACACTGCTAAATAGGTAGAAGACATTAAAGAGGAAGCACAAAAATCCCTTAAAGAATTGCAGGAAAACACAAACAAACAGGTGATGGAACTGAATAAAACCATCCAAGACCTAAAAAGGGAAGTAGACACAATAAAAAAAACCCAAAGTGAGGCAACACTGGAGATAGAAACCCTAGGAAAGAAATCTGGAACCATAGATGCGAGCATCAGCAGCAGAATACAAGAGATAGGAAGAGAGAATCTCAGGTGCAGAAGACTCCATAGAGAACATCGGCACAACAATCAAATAAAATACAAAATCCAAAAAGATCCTAATTCAAAACATCCAGGAAATCCAGGACACAATGAGGAGACCAAACCTACGGATAATAGAAGTAGACGAGAATGAAGATTTTCAACTCAATGGACCGGCAAATATCTTAAACAAAATTATAGAAGAAAACTTCCCAAACCTAAAGAAAGAGTTGCCCATGAACATACAAGAAGCCTACAGAACTCCAAATAGACTGGACCAGAAAAGAAATTCCTCCCAACACATAATAATCAGAACAACAAATGCACTAAATAAAGATAGAATACTAAAAGTAGTAAGGGAAAAAGGTCAAGTAACATATAAAGGCAAGCCTATCAGAATTACACCAGATTTTTCACCAGAGATTATGAAAGCCAGAAGAGTCTGGAAAAATGTTATACAGAAACTAAGAGAACACAAATTCCAGCCCAGGCTACTATACTCAGCCAAACTCTCAATTACCATAGATGGAGAAACCAAAGTATTCCACGACAAAACGAAATTCACATATTATCTTTCCACGAATCCAGCCCTTCAAAGGATAATAACGGAAAAAAAAAAAAACAAAAAACAAAAAAACAATACAAGGACAGAAACCACGCCCTAGGTAAAGCAAGAAGGTAATCCCTCAACAAACCTAAAAGAAGACAGCCACAAGAACAGAATGCCAACTCTAACAACAAAAATAAAAGGAAGCAACAATTACTTTTCCTTAATATCTCTTAATATCAATGGACTCAACTCCCCAATAAAAAGACATAGACTAACAGACTGGCTACACAAACAGGACCCAACATTTTGCTGCTTACAGGAAACTCATCTCAGAGAAAAAGATAGACACTACCTCAGAACAAAAGGCTGGAAAACAATTTTCCAAGCAAATGGTAGGAAGAAACAAGCTGGAGTAACCATTCTAATTTCTAATAAAATTGACTTCCAACCCAAAGTCATCAAAAAAGACAAGGAAGGGCACTTCATACTCGTCAAAGGTAAAATCCTCCAAGACAAGGGCAGCCACATTCAATAAAGATACTTTGTGAAGCTCAAAGCACACATTGCACCTCACACAATAATAGTGGGAGACTTCAACACACCACTTTCACCAATGGACAGATCATAGAAACAGAAACTAAACAGGGACACAGTGAAACTAACAGAGGTTATGAAATAAATGGATCTGACAGATATCTACAGAAATTTTATCCTAAAACAAAAGGATATACCTTCTTCTCAGCACCTCACGGTACCTTCTCCAAAATTGACCACATAATTGGTCACAAAACAAGCCTCAACATATACAAAATATTGAAATTGTCCCATGCATCCTATTAGATCACCATGGACTAAGGCTGATCTTCTATAACAAAATAAATAATAGGAAGCCAACACACACATGGAAACTAAACAACACTCTTCTCAATGATAACTTGGTAAAGGAAGGAATAAAGAAAGAAATTAAGGAAATTTTGGAGTTTAATGAAAATGAATCCACAACATACCCAAACTTATGGGACACAATGAAAGCATATCTAAGAGGAAAACTCATAGCTCTGACTGCCTCCAAAAAGAAACTAGAGAGAGCACACATTAGCAGCTTGACAACACACCTAAAAGCTCTAGAACAAAAGGAAGCAAATTCACCCAAGAGGAGTAGACAGCAGGAAATAACGAAACTCAGGGGTGAAATCAACCAAGTGGAAACAAGAAAAACTATTCAAAGAATCAACCAATCGAGGAGCTGTTTTTTTTTTGTTTGTTTTTTTTTTTTTTTTTTTTGAGAAAATCAACAAGATAGATAAACCCTTAGCCAGATTCACTAGAGGGCACGGGGAAAGTATTCTAATTAACAAAATCAGAAATGAAAAGGGAGACATAAAAACAGATCCTGATGAAATCCAAAACACCATCAGATCCTTCTACAAAAGGCTATACTCAACAAAACTGGAGAACCTGGATGAAATGGACAAGTTTCTAGACAGATACCAGGTACCAAAGTTAAATCAAGATCAGGTTAATGATCTAAACAGTCCCATATCCACTAAAGAAATAGAAGTAATCATTAATATCTCCCAACCAAAAAAAGCCCAGAACCAGATGGGTTTAGTGTAGAGTTCTATCAGACCTTCAAAGAAGATCTAATCCCAGTTCTTCACAAACTATTCCACAAAATAGAAGCAGAAGGTACTCTACCCAACTCATTCTATGAAGTCACAATTACTCTGATACATAAACCACAAAAAGACCCAACAAAGATAGAGAACTTCAGACCAATTTCCCTTATAAATATCAATGCAAAAATCCTCAATAAAGTTCTCGCTAACCGAATCCAAGAACACATCAAAACAATCATCCATCCTGACCAAGTAGGTTTCATCCCAGGGATGCAAGGATGGTTCAATATATGGAAATCCATCAACATAATCCAGTATATAAAAAAAACTCAAAGAAAAAAGTCACATGAACATCTTGTTAGATGCTGAGAAAGCATTTGACAAAATCAAACACCCATTCATGATAAAAGTCTTGGAAAGATCAGGAATTCAAGGCCCATACCTAAACATGATAAAAGCAATCTACAGCAAACCAATAGCCAACATCAAAGTAAATGGTGAGAAGCTGGAAGAAATCCCACTAAAATCAGGGACGAGACAAGGCTGATCACTCTCTCCCTACCTATTCAACATTGTACATGAAGTCCTAGCCAGAGCAATTAGACAACAAAAGGAGATCAAGGGGATACAAATTGGAAAGGAAGAAGTCAAAATATCACTCTTTGCAGATGATGTGATAGTATATATAAGTGACCCTAAAAATTCCGCCAGAAAACTCCTAAGCCTGATAAACAGCTTCAATCAAGTAGCTGGATATAAAATTAACTCAAGCAAGTCAATGGCCTTGCTGTACACAAAGGATAAACAGGCTGAGAAAAAATAATAGGAATGGGTGGGTAGGGAAGTGGGAGGGAGAGTATGGGGGACTTTTGGGATAGCATTGGAAATGTAATTGAGGAAAATATGTAATAAAAAATATTTAAAATAAATAAATAAGTAAATAAATTTCCAGTAAAAAAAAAGAAATTAGGGAAACAACACCCTTCTCAATAGTCACAAACAAGATAAAATACCTTGGCATGACTCTAAGGAAGTGAAAGATCTGTATGACAAGAACTTCAAGTCTCTGAAGAAAGAAATTAAAGAAGATCTCAGAAGACGGAAAGATCTCCCATGCTCATGGATTGGCAGGATCAACATTGTAAAAATGGCTATCTGACCAAAAGCAATCTACAGATTCAATGCAATCCCCATCAAAATTCCAACTCAATTCTTCAACGAATTAGAAAGGGCAATCTGCAAATTCATCTGGAACAACAAAAAACCTAGGATAGCAAAAACTCTTCTCAAGGATAAAAGAACCTCTGGTGGAATCACCATGCCAGACCTAAAGCTTTACTACAGAGCAATTGTGATAAAAAACTGCATGGTACTGGTATAGAGACAGACAAGTAGATCAATGGAATAGAATTGAAGACCCAGAAATGAACCCACACACCTATGGTCACTTGATCTTCGACAAGGGAGCTAAAACCATCCAGTGGAAGAAAGACAGCATTTTCAACAAATGGTGCTGGCACAACTGGTTGTTATCATGTAGAAGAATGTGAATCGATCCATTCTTATCTCCTTGTACTAAGGTCAAATCTAAGTGGATCAAGGCACTTCACATAAAACCAGAGACACTGAAACTTCTAGAGGAGAAAGTGGGGAAAAGCCTTAAAGATATGGGCACAGGGGAAAAATTCCTGAACAGAACAGCAATGTTCGAGAATTGACAAATGGGACCTAATGAAACTCCAAAGTTTCTGCAAGGCAAAAGACACCGGCAATAAGACAAAAAGACCACCAACAGATTGGGAAAGGATCTTTACCTATCCTAAATCAGATAGGGGACTAATATCCAACATATATAAAGAACTCAAGAAGGTGGACTTCAGAAAATCAAATAACCCCATTAAAAAATGAGGCTCAGAACTGAACAAAGAATTCTCACCTGAGGAATACCGAATGGCAGAGAAGCATCTGAAAAAATGTTCAACATCCTTAATCATCAGGGAAATGCAAATCAAAACAACCCTGAGATTCCACCTCACACCAGTCAGAATGGCTAAGATCAAAAATTCAGGTGACAGCAGATGCTGGCGTGGATGTGGAGAAAGAGGAACACTTCTCCATTGTTGGTGGGATTGCAGGCTTGTACAACCACTCTGGAAATCAGTCTGGCGGTTCCTCAGAAAATTGGACATAGTACTACCGGAGGATCCAGCAATACCTCTCCTGGGCATATATCCAGAAGATGCCCCAACTGGTAAGAAGGACACATGCTCCACTGTGTTCACAGATCACTGTGGTACATCTACACAATGGAGTACTACTCAGCTATTAAAAAGAATGAATTTATGAAATTCCTAGCCAAATGGATGGACCTGGAGGGCATCATCCTGAGTGAGGTAACACATTCACAAAGGAACTCACACAATATGTACTCACTGATAAGTGGATGTTAGCCCAAAACCTAGGATACCCAAGATATAAGATATAATTTCCTAAACACATGAAACTCAAGAAAAATGAAGACTGAAATGTGGACACTATGCCCCTCCTTAGAAGTGGGAACAAAACACCCATGGAAGGAGTTACAGAGACAAAGTTTGGAGCTGAGATGAAAGGATGGTCCATGTAGAGACTGCCATATCCTTGGATCCACTCCATTATCAGCATCCAAACGCTGACACCATTGCATACACTAGCAAGATTTTATCGAAAGGACCCAGATGTAGCTGTCTCTTGTGAGACTATGCTGGGGCCTAGCAAACACAGAAGTGGATGCTCACAGTCAGCTAATGGATGGATCACAGGGCTCCCAATGGAGGAGCTAGAGAAAGTAGCCAAGGAGCTAAAGGGATCTTCAACCCTATATGTGGAACAACATTATGAACTAACCAGTACCCCAGAGCTCTTGACTCTAGCTGCATATGTATCAAAAGATGGCCTAGTCGGCCATCACTGGAAAGAGAGGCCCATTGGACATGCAAACTTTATATGCCCCAGTACAGGGGAACGCCAGGGCCAAAAAGGGGGAGTGGGTGGTTAGGGGAGTGTGCGTGGGTGGGTATGGGGGACTTTTGGTATAGCATTGGAAATGTAAATGAGCTAAATACCTATTAAAAAATGGAAAAAAAACTGCATGGTACTGGTATAACGACAGACAAGTAGACCAATAGAATAGAATTGAAGACCCTGAGATGAACCCACACACCTATGGTCACTTGATCTTATATAAGGAAGCAAAAACCATCCAGTGGAAAAAAGACATCATTTTCAACAAATTGTTCTGACACAACTGGCCGTTATCATGTAGAAGAATGCAACTTGATCCATTCCTATCTCCTTGTACTAAGGTCAAATCTAAGTGGATTAAGGAACTCCACATAAAACCAGAGACACTGAAACTTATAGAGAAGAAAGTAGGGAAAAGCCTCCAAGATATGGGTACAGGGGAAAAATTCCTGAATAGAACAGCAATGGCTTGTGCTGTAAGATCGAGAATCGTTAAATGGGACCTCATAAAGTTGCAAAGCTTCTGCAAGGCAAAAGACACCATCAATAAGACAAAAAGACCACCAACAGTTTGGGAAAGGATCTTTACCTATCCTAAATTAGATAGGGGACTAATATCCAATATATGTAAAGAACTCAAGAAGATGGACCCCAGAAAATCAAATAACCCCATTAAAAAATGGGGCTCCAGAACTGAACAAAGAATTCTCACCCGAGGAATACTGAATGGCTGAGAAGCACCTGAAAAAATGTTCAACATCCTTAATCATCAGGGAAATGCAACTCAAAACAACCCTGAGATTCCTCCTCACACCAGTCAGAATGGCTAAGACCAAAAATTCAGGTGACAGGAGATGCTGGTGAGAATGTAGAGAAAGAGGAACACTCCTTCATTGTTGGTGGGATTGCAAGCTTGTACAACCAATCTGGAAATCAGTTTGGCGGTTCCTCAGAAAATTGGACATAATACTACCAGAGGATCCAGCAATATCTCTCCTGGGCATATATCCAGAAGATGTTCCAACCGATAAGAAGGACACATGCTCCACTATGTTCATAGCAGCCTTATTTATAATAGCCAGAAGCTGGAAAGAACCCACATACCCCTCAACAGAGGAATGGATACAGAAAATGTGGTACACTTACACAATGGAGTACTACTCAGCTATTAAAAGGAATGAATTTATGAAATTCTTAGGCAAATGGATGGACCTGGAGGGCATCATCCTGAGTGAGGTAACACAATCACAAAGGAACTCACACAATATGTACTCACTGATAAGTGGATATTAGCCCCAAAACTTAGGATACCCAAGATATAAGATACAATTTGTTAAACGCATGAAACTCAAGAAGAATGAAGACCAAAGTGTAGACTCTGTGCCCCTTCCTAGAATTGGTAACAAAACACCCATGGAAAGAGTTACAGAGATAAAGTTTGGAGCTGTGACGAAAGGATGGACCATCTAAAGACTGCCATATCCAGGGATCCATCCCATAATCAGCCTCCAAATGCTGACACCATTGCATACACTAGCAAGATTTTGCTGAAAGGACCCAGATATAGCTGTCTCTTGTGAGACAATGCCAGGGCCTAGCAAACACACAAGTAGATGCTCACAGTCAGCTATTGGATGGCGCACAGGGCCTCCAATGGAGGAGCTAGAGAAAGTACCCAAGGAGCTAAAGGGATCTGCAACCCTATATGTGGAACAACATTATGAACTAACCAGTACCCCAGAGCTCTTGACTCTAGCTGCATATGTATCAAAAGATGGCCTAGTCGGCCATCACTGGAAAGAGAGGCCCATTGGACTTGCAAACTTTATATCCCCCAGTACAGGGGAATGCCAGGGCCAAAAAGTGGGAGTGGGTGGGTAGGGGAGTGTGTGGAGGGGTAGTGTATTGGGGACTTTTTGGATAGCATTGGAAATGTAAATGAGGAAAATACCTAATAAAAAATATTAATTCTAAAAAAAAAAAGAAGCTCAACTAATTCACTCCAACCCAGACCTATTTTATATTTGTTTGCCATTTTGTTTGATTGATATTTGTGTGGCTTATCCTAAACAGACTGAGATTGTCATAAAACCTGACACTTCAGTATCAATAAATCAAATACCAATCAATGCTACCTTCCTCACTAAAAAAGAAAAATCAACTTTGTACAGATGATGCTTTGAATTTGAAAAACCTGCTAACAAAACTTTAGAGGTAATCATGTCTTCCTTGCATAAAGGGCAGACTCTTGGGAAGGAACGAAAAGCTCAGTGAAAGAGGTAGTCAGGCAAACAAGGAAAGCAGATAGGAAGATAAACTTGAGCAATGGACAAGGATACACAGTCATCATTCACTAGTTATATTTTTAAATTAACTTTAAAAAATAACCATATCTTCTTGTCAAATTTTCAAAAAATTATTTCCCTTAGGCATTTCAGCTAAGAGCAACGGAAAGGAATGGGATCTGTTTGTTATTATAATAAAATGTTTTATAATAGTTTTGAAGTAAAAAAAAATCATAATATAGCAAAAGTTTTTCTAAAGAAATTTTCTCATCGGTAGAAACATTTCATGTGTATGTATGTAAGAATATATTTGGCTACATTCTTGAGTTAATAAAATTTGGAATGCCATTTAAATGCACAGTGGTACTGACAACTTTGATTTGGTCATTGAGTGTATATGTCTAAGTGTGTAAGGTTTTTTGCAGCATACATATGAATTCACACACTATATTTGCTTACTTATCATGTAGATGAACATCATGCGTCCAGGAAACAGATAACTAAATAAACTAATAATAAAAGCTCTGAAACTATATTGTTATATTAAAATGATCTTCTATTCTGCGATGACTGTGTTTTAGTATGGAAACATTTTACCTTTAAAAATAAAGAATATACAAATGTTTGTATAAAAAATTGTAAAATTTTACTAATGATCAACTTGAAAGATAAAAGTGGTTTTGCTAATATTATTTGTTTTATTATTTATTTATTTGGTCTCTCTGAAACAAGCTACATTTGGCTGATCTTGAGCTTGCTATGTAGACCACACTGATCTAAAACTGGTAGTAATCTTTCTGTCTCTACCTCTCTTACGTTGGAATTGTAGATATGTGCCACCACACCCAGGCCCCACATTTTAATGTATAAAAATCTATACCCTTAAATGATTTATTGTTAGGATACTTTTATAGATAACTTTTCATAACAGTAAAATGTTGCCTGTGTGTGCATGTTCATGTGGGTGCATACACATATACAAGACAAGTATATATGTCTAAATATGCATGTGAAGGCCAGAAGTCAGCTTCGATGTCATTGCACAGGAACCACTCACATCTGTCTGTCTGTCCTTCTGTCACAGACTTTCTGTTTTTATGTCTTTAAGACAGGAATTCTGACGAACCTAGACCTCACCAAGCATGCTCTACTGGTGAGTCAGTAAGCTCCAGGGTCCTCCCTGAATTTACCTCCCCACCACTGAGATTACAAGTTTGCATCACTATGCCTGAACGTTTTTAGGTGAGGTCTGAGCCAAACTCAAGTCCTCATGTTTGTACAGCAAACAATTTACTAATACTGAAGCCTAAGTAAAGATAATTTGTGGAAGGGCAGAGAGTCCTCTGTTAAAGCAAAACACTTTGAAGGACTAGTGCTCCTCATTAATAATGGCTTTCCTAGCATGTTTTTCAAGCTATGTACTTTTGAGAATCTCTTAAAGGCACCACCCTAGAATTAATACCCAATGCTTGCTTCTCCCACCATGTATTATCTGTAAGAATTTCAGATTTGGTTCAAATATCTTTTTATAAAAGTTCCCCTGGGCAACACAGTTATTAACTCAGAGAAATAATGCTCTTACATAATACTTACTATAGTTTAAATTATATTTTTCTTGGAAAAATTATTCATTTCATAAATGGCTGTTTATTAGACTCTGAAGTAGAAAATAATTTCTGTTTCACTCAGTACTGTTTCATTAATAACAATAATGCTAGGTGCGTGAAAATCTCTCTAATATTTGTTGAGTGAATTTATTATTTGGCAAATTTTATATTTGGCACTTCTTATACTTAAGATTTGTATGTCTAACTTTTCTAAGTCACATAAATGAGTGACGGAGAAACTGGACAGTGAAATAAGAATAGAGAGGCATTCTAACACTTTGAACTACTTTATAATTTCAAAGCCATCACCAAAAACCAGTTATTTAGTATTACTTCTACACATAAAGACTAGGCAGTCACCCTTCTATTCATTCAATTTATTCATGAATAGTAAGTTCTTGAGCTTTCAGAATTTTCAGACTGAGAAATTTTGTCAAGCAATTGTAGAGTCGGTATGGTTTCTCCTCTTTGGTTAATGTTCAGTTACACAGTAGTTCTTAAAAGCTCTTTTATCTCCTTAGTTTTGAAAGCCATGAGTTCTTGTGCTTTTGAGCCTCAATCAAATTCTTGTCTCCCTGGGTTTTTCCACTAATATCCTCTCTCAGTCTAAGTTATGTTTTACTCAGCATATCCTTGACTTAATATTCCTCATTCTAACCTTCTTGTGACTGCTTATTTTCACAATTTTATTTATCTATTTTCAAATGGACTCTCTATTGCTGTTTTGCTGCCATTAGATCTCTATTTGATGTTTCAAAAAAGTGTTGTGTCATTGGGTAACAGTCAAATTCCTGCCAATTTTTCTACTGAATCTCACCAAATTCTGTGTTTTTTATGATAAGTACAATATCTTGTGCCACTCAGGGAAATATCTATGCTTAAATGTCAAATAAAAAGTACACTGATTCTTTTAAGACAGACCCCCCCCCATTTATTCATATACATTATCCATGAAAATCCAGCATGGTACCTGGGTTGTTATTTTTCTACTTACTAAAAAACATGGTACCCAGTGGTCTTATTTTCAGAAAATCAGTTTGTATCCAACGTTCTGGGTATGCTTTTTTAGTTTGTTAGTAACATATTAAGCCATCGTGTTCTGGTACAATGTAGATAAATTATTTAATAGCACTATTTATTTTTCCATTAGCAGTTACAGAACTGTTAATGATAGCATCTTAAATTTACCAAGCTCTTTTTGTTTTACTGAATATTGTTCATATGACTCATGTCACATTTTTTTTTCATATACAGTTGTTATTGGATAACTCAGTGACCAAAAGAGGAACTGATGTACTTACAAAATTAGCCATCTCTTCTGAGGCAAACTAATAAAATTGTGTCTTCATCTGACAAGTTTGAGATTAATGCATTGATAACAGGAAAAAAAATAATATCCTCTATCAAAGTAAAAGATATTATGACTGTGGAATAAAGGAACACTGTGGTGCTGGTAATATCAAAGTTGGTCAAGAAGAATGGATTTAGAGCTAGAAAGATGAATCAGCAGTTAGAATCATTAAATGACCCCATTTCAGTTGCCAACACCAACATGGCAGTTATTCATCATTTGCAACTCCAGGTCCCAAATATCTCTCACCATCCTCTGGCCTATGCAGACATCACTGACACATGGTGACTAGACAAGCACTCTGAATCACACAGATACACATTAAATAAAAACATCTTAAATACATCTTAAAGGTGGGATTATATTTGTCAAATAATTGAGAAAAGCTAGAGAAACGTTTCTGTAGTGATACCATCTTCTTGAGCTAGATTTGCAATTTCTATACTTAAGTTGGATCCAATATTCTACTTCCTCATGAACATAGCACTCTGGTATGAACTATGGTGCCAGTTTTGAAAATCTAAGTTTAATATCTCTGTCATAAATATGTCCTCTAGTTCTTTCTGAATGCTTAGCAATATGACACATATACAAGGCTGCTAGGATCCATCCTGCGTCCCCCAGAGAAGTTGTATTTAAATTTTTATGACATTGTAATATCTATTCCCCAAAAGAAGTAGTCACTATTTTTTTAAATTAAGTATTTTCTTCATTTACATTTCCAATGCTATCCCAAAAGCCCCGGATACTCTCCCTCCCCCACACCCCTACCCACCCACTCCCACTTCTTGGCCCTGGCATTTCCCTGTACAGAGGCATATAAAGTTTGCAAGACAGATGGGCCTCTCTTTCCAATGATGGCAGACTAGGCCATCTTCTGATACATATGCAGCTAGAAACACGAGATCTGGGAGTTACTGGTTTGTTCATATTGTTGTTCCACCTATAGGGTTGCAGACCCTTTTAGCTCCTTGGGTACTTGCTCTAGCTCCTCCATTGGGGGCCCTGTGATCCATCCAATAGCTAACTGTGAGCATCCACTTCTGTGTTTGCTAAGCCCCGACATAGCCTCACAAGAGACAGCTATATCTGTGTCCTTTCAGCAAAATCTGGCCAGTGTATGCAATGGTGTCAGCATTTGGAGGCTGATTATGAGATGGATCCACGGGTATGGCAGTCTCTAGATGGTGCATCCTTTCGTCTCAGCTCCAAACTTTATCTCTGTAACTCCTTCCATGGGTGTTTTGTTCAAGAAGGGGGAAAGTGTCCAAATTTTGGTCTTCGTACTTCTTGAGTTTCATGTGTTTTGCAGATTGTATCTTGTATCGTGGGTATTCTAAGTTTCTGGGCTAATAACGACTTATCAGTGAGTACATATCCTGTGAGTTCTTTTGTGACTGGGTTACCTCACTCAGGATGATGCCTTCCAGGTCCATTCATTTGCCTAAGAATTTCATAAATTCATTCTTTTTAATAACTGAGTAGTACTCCATTGTGTAAATGTACCACATTTTCTGTATCCATTCCTCTGTTAAGGGGCATCTGGGTTCTTTCCAGCTTCTGGCTATTATAAATAAGTCTGCTATAAACATAGTGGAGCATGTGTCCTTCTTACCGGTTGAAATATCATTTGGATATATGCCCAGGAGAGATATTGCTGGATCCTCTGATAGTATTATGTCCAATTTTCTGAGGAACCGCCAAACTGATTTCCAGAGTGGTTGTACAAGCTTGCAATCCCACCAACAATGGAGGACTGTTGCTCTTTCTTCACATCCTCGCCAGCATCTGCTGTCACCTGAATTTTTGATCTTAGTCATTCTGACTGGTGTGAGGTGGAATCTCAGAGTTTCTTTGATTTGCATTTCCCTGATGATTAAGGATGCTGAACATTTTTTCAGGTGCTTCTCAGCCATTCGGTATTCCTCAGGTGAAAATTCTTTGTTCAGCTCTGAGCCCCATTTTTTAATGGGGTTATTCAATTTTCTGGAGTCCACCTTCTTGAGTTCTTTATATATATTGGATATTAGTCCCCTATCTGATTTAGGATAGGTAAAGATCCTTGCCCAATCCGTTGGTGGTCTTTTTGTCTTATTGACGGTGTCTTTTGCTTTGCAGAAGATTTGCAATTTTATGAGGTCCCATTTATCTATTCTTGATCTTACAGCACAAGCCATTGCTGTTCTATTCAGGAATTTTTCCCCTGTACCCATATCTTCGAGGCTTTTCCCCAATTTCTCCTCTATAAGTTTCACTGTTTCTCGTTTTATGTGGAGTTCCTTGATCGACTTAGATTTGACCTTAATACAAGGAGTTAAGAATGTATCAATTCGAATGAAGACTGAAGTGTGGACACTATGCCCCTCCTTAGAATTGGGAACAAAACACCCATGGAAGGAGTTACAGAGACAAAGTTTGGAGCTGAGATGAAAGGATGGACCATGTAGAGACTACCATATCCAGGGATCCACCCCATAATCAGCATCCAAACGCTGACACCATTGCATACCCTAGCAAGATTTTATTGAAAGGACCCAGATGTAGCTATCTCTTGTGAGACTATGCCGGGGCCTAGCAAACACAGAAGTGGATGCTCACAGTCAGCTAATGGATGGATCACAGGGCTCCCAATGGAGGAGCTAGAGAAAGAACCCAAGGAGCTAAAGGGATCTTCAACCCTATAGGTGGAACAACATTATGAACTAACAAGTATCCCGGAGCTCTTGACTCTAGCTGCATATGTATCAAAAGATGGCCTAGTCGGCCATCACTGGAAAGAGAGGCCCATTGGACACGCAAACTTTATATGCCCCAGTACAGGGGAACGCCAGGGCCAAAAAGGGGGAGTGGGTGGGTAGGGGAGTGTGCGTGGGTGGGTATGGGGGACTTTTGGTATAGCATTGGAAATGTAAATGAGCTAAATACCTAATAAAAAATGGAAAAAAAAGAAAAGAAAATACTTAAAGAACTAAAAAAAAAAAAAAGAATGTATCAATTCACATTCTTCTACATGATAACCGCCAGTTGGGCCAACACCATTTGTTGAAAATGCTGTCTTTTTTCCACTGGATGGTTTTAGCTTCCTTGTCGAAGATCAAGTGACCATAGGTGCATGGATTCATTTCTGGGTCTTCAATTCTATTCCATTGGTCTACTTTTCTGTTGCTATACCAGTACCATGCAGTTTTTATCACAATTGCTCCTTAGAACAGGTTTAGGTCGGGCATGGTGATTTACCCAGAGGTTCTTTTATCATTGAGAAGAGTTTTGGCTATCCTAGGTATTTTTTTTTTTTTGTTATTCCGGATGGATTTGCAGATTGCCCTTTCTACTTCTTTGAAGAATTGAGTTGGAATTTTGATGGGGATTACATTGAATCTGTAGATTGCTTTCAGCAATATAGCCATTTTGACTATATTTATCCTGCGAATCTATGAGCATGGGAGATCTTTCCATCTTCTGAGATCTTTAATTTCTTTCTTCAGAGACTTTTAGTTTTTATCATACAGATTTTTCACTTCTTTGGTTAGAGTCATGCCAAGGTATTTTATATTATTGTGACTATTGTGAAGGGTGTTGTTTCCCTAATTTCTTTCTCAGCCTGTTTATTCTTTGTGTAGAGAAAGGCCATTGACTTGTTTAAGTTAATTTTATATCTAGCTACTTCACTGAAGCTCTTTATCAGGTTTAGGGGTTCTCTGGTGGAATTTTAGGGTCACTTATATATACTATCATATCATCTGCAAAAAGTGATATTTTGACTTTTTCCTTTCCAATTTGTATGCCCTTGATCTCTTTTTGTTGTCTACTTGCTCTGGCCAGGACTTCAAATACTATGTTGAATAGGTAGGGAGAAAGTGGGCAGCCTTGTCTAGTCCCTGATTTAAGTGTTATTACTTCCAGCTTCTCACCATTTACTTTGATGTTGGCTTCTGATATGCTGTAGATAGCTTTTATCATGTTTAAGTATGGGCCTTGAATTCCTGACCTTTCCAAGACTTTTATCATGAATGGGTGTTGGATTTTGTCAAATGATTTCTTCGCAGCTAACGAGATGATCATGTAGTTTTTGTCTTTGAGTTTGTTTATATAGTGGATTATGTTGATGGATTTCCATATATTAAACCATCCCTGCATCCCTGGAATGAAACCTACTTGGTCAGGATGGATGATTGTTTTGATGTGTTCTTGGATTCAATTAGTGAGAATTTTATTGAGTTTTTTGCATGGATATTCAAAAGGGAAATTGGTCTGAAGTTCTCTATCTTTGTTGGGTCTTTTTGTGGTTTAGGTACCACAGTACATGTGGCTTCATAGAATGAATTGGGTAGAGTACCTTCTGCTTCTATTTTGTGGAATAGTTTGTGCAGAACTGGAATTAGATCTTCATTGAAGGTCTGATAGAACTCTGCACTAAACCCATCTGGTCCTGGGCATTTTTTGGTTGGGAGACTATTAATGACTGCTTCTATTTCTTTAGGGGATGTAGGACTGTTTAGATCATTAACCTGATCCTGATTTAACTTTGTAAGCTGGTATCTCTCTAGAAATTTGTCCATTTCATCCAGGTTTTACAGTTTGTTGAGTATACCCTTTTGTAGAAGGATCTGGTGGTCTTTTGGATTTCTTCAGGATATGTTGTTATGTCTCCCTTTTCCTTTCTGATTTTGTTAATTAGGATGCTGTCCCTGTGCCTTCTAGTGAGTCTGGCTAAGGGTTTATCTATCTTATTGATTTTCTCAAAGAACCAACTCTTCGGTTGGTTGATTCATTGAATAGTTCTTCTTGTTTCTACTTGGTTGATTTCTCCCCTGAGATTGATTATTTCCTGCTGTGTACTCCTCTTGAGTGAATTTGCTTCCTTTTGTTCTAGAGCTTTTAGGTGTGTTGTCAAGCTGCTAGTTTGTGTTCTCTCTAGTTTCTTTTTCGAGGCACTCAGAGCTATGAGTTTTCCTTTTAGAAATGCTTTCATAAAACCCAGAAGCCTCTCAACAGAGTAATGGATACAGAAAATGTGGTACATTTACACAATGGAGTACTACTCAGCTATTAAAAACAATGAATTTATGAAATTCATAGGCAAATGGTTGGACCTGGAGGACATCATCCTGAGTGAGGTAACCCAATCACAAAAGAAGTCAAATGATATGTACTCACTGATAAGTGGATATTAGCCCAGAAACTTAGAATACCCAAGATGTAAGTTACAATTTGCTAAGCACATGGTACTCAAGAAGAACAAAGACCAAATTGTGGACACTTTTCCCCTTCTTGGAATTGGGAAAAAAACACCCAAGGAAGGAGTTACAGAGACAAGGTTTGGAGCTGAGACGAAAGGATGGACCGTCTAGAGACTAACATATCCAGGGATCCATCCCATAATCAGCCGCCAAACGCAGATGCCATTGAATAGAATACACTAGCAAGGCTTTGCTGAAACGACCCAGATATAGCTGTCTCTTATGAGACTATGCCACGGCCTAGCAAACACAGAAGTGGATGCTCACAGTCAGCTATTGATGGATCACAAGGCCCCCAATGGAGGAGCTAGAGAAAGTATCCAAGGAGCTAAAGGGATCTGCAACCCTATAGGTGGACCAACAATATTATCTAACCAGTAACCCCTGGAACTCCTGACTCAAGCTGCATATGTATCAGAAGATGGCCTAGCCAGCCATCAGTGGAAAGAGAGGCCCATTGGTCATGAAAACTTTATATGCCTCAGTACAGGGGAATGCCAGGGCCAAGAAGTGGGAGTCGGTGGGTAGGAAAGTAGAGAGGAGGGTATGAGGGACTTCTGGGATAGCATTGGAAATGTAAATGAGGAAAATACCCAATAAAAAATTAAAGAAAAAAAAAAGAAATGCTTTCATTGTGTCCCATAAGTTTGGGTATGTTGTGGCTTCATTTTCATTAAACTCTAAAAAGTCTTTAATTTCTTTCTTTATTCCTTCCTTGACCAAGGTATCATTGAGAAGAGTGTTGTTCAGTTTCCACATGAATGGTGGATTTCTATTATGTATGTTGTTATTGAAGATCAGCCTTAGTCCATGGTGATCTGATAGAATGCATGGGACAATTTCAATATTTTTGTATCTGTTGAGGCCTGTTTTGTGACCAATTATTTGGTCAATTTTGGAGAAGGTACCATGAGGTGCATAGAAGGTATATCCTTTTATTTTAGGATAAAATGTTCTGCAGATATCTGTTAAAAACATTTGTTTCATAACTTCTGTTAGTTTCACAGTGTCCCTGTTTAGTTTCTGTTTCCATGATCTGTCCATTGATGAAAATGTTGTGTTTCCCACTATTATTGTGTGAGGTGCAATGTGTGCTTTGAGCTTTACTAAAGTTTCTTTAATGAATGTGGCTGCCCTTGCATTTGGAGCATAGATATTCAGAATTGAGAGTTCCTCTTGGAGGATTTTACCTGTGATGAGTATGAAGTGTCCCTCCTGGTCTTTTTTGATAACTTTGGGTTGGAAGTCGATTTTATTCGATATTAGAATGGCTACTCCAGCTTGTTTCTTCATACCATTTGCTTGGAATATTGTTTTCCAGCCTTTCACTCTGTGATAGTACCTGTTTTTTTCCCTGAGATGGGTTACCTGTAAGCAGCAGAATGTTGGGTCCTGTTTGTGTAGCCAGTCTCTTAGTCTATGTCTTTTTATTGGAGAATTGAGTCCATTGATATTAAGAGATATTAAGGAATAGCAATTGTTGCTTCCTATTATTTTTGTTGTTAGAGTTGGCATTCTGTTCTTGTGGCTGTCTTCTTTTAGGTTTGTTGAAGGATTACTTTCTTGCTTTTTCTAGGGCATGGTTTCAGTCCTTGTATTGGTTTTTTTCTGCTATTATCCTTTGAAGGGCTGGATTCGTGGAGGGATAATGTGTGAATTTGGTTTTGTTGTGAAATATTTGTTTTCTCCATCTATGGTAAGTGAAAGTTTGGCTGGGTCTAGTAGCCTGGGCTGGCATTTGTGTTCTCTTAGCGTCTGTATAACATCTGTCCAGGCTCTTCTGGCTTTCATAGTCTCTGGTGAAAAGTCTGGTGTAATTCTGATAGGCTTGCCTTTATATGTTACTTGGCCCTTTTCCCTTACTGCTTTTAATATTCTATCTTTATTTAGTGCATTTGTTGTTTTGATTATTATGTGTCAGGAGGAATTTCTTTTCCGGTCCAGTGTATTTGGAGTTCTGTAGTCTTCGTGTATGTTCATGGGCATCTCTTTCTTTAGGTTTGGGAAGTTTTCTTCTATAATTTTGTTGAAGGTATTTGCTGGCCCTTTAAGGTGAAAATCTTCATTCTCATTTGCTCCTATTATCCGTAGGTTTGGTCTTCTCATTGTTTTGGGTTTCCTGGATGTTTTTAGTTAGGATCATTTTGCATTTTGCATTTTCTTTGATTGTTGTGCCCATGTTCTCTATGGAATCTTCAGCAGCTGAGATTCTTTCTTCCATATCTTGTATTCTGTTGCTGATGCTTGTATCTATGGTTCCAGATTTCTTTTCTAGGGTTTCTATCTCCATCGTTGACTCACTTTGGATTTTCTTTATTGTGTTTACTTCCCTTTTTAGGTCTAGTATTGTTTTGTTCATTTCTATCACCTGTTTGGATGTATTTTCCTCTTTTTCTTTAAGGACTTCTATCTGTTTGCTTGTGTTTTCCTGTTTTTCTTTTATGACTTGTAACTCTTTAGCAGTGCTCTCCTGTATTTCTTTAAGTGAGTTAGCAAAGTCTTTTTTGATGTACTCTACCATCATCATGAGATATGCTTTTAAATCTGGGTCTAGCTTTTTGGGTGTGTTGGGGTGCCCAGGACTGGGCAAGGTGGGAGTGCTGCATTCTGATGATGGTGAGTGGTCCTGGTTTCTGTTAGTAAGATTCTTACGTTTGCCTTTCACCCTCTGGTAATCTCTGGAGTTAGTTGTTATAGTTGTCTCTGCATAGAGCTTGTTCCTCTAGTGATTCTGTTAGCCCCTATCAGCAGACCTGGGAGACTAGCTCTATCCTCTGAGTTTCAGTGGTCAGAGCACTCTCTGATGGCAAGCTCTCTTCTTACAGGGAAGGTGCACAGATATCTGGCGTTCGGACCTGCCTCCTGGCAGAAGATGGAGGCCCTAAAGAGGATCTGTCCCAGAAGTTGTGTTGCTTCAGCCTGTCACATGAGCTGTTAGCTTCTGTAGTCCACACTCTCAAGTGCGCAGACTAGTCTCAAAGGGATCTGGAAACCAAGATGGCTCCCCCAGGTGCTCCAGCAAAGCCCTCCCGGGCAGGGCAGACACCTCTCCTCTTTCCCGGATGTCTGGAGCCCGAAACAGGGTCTGCCTCAGAAGCTGTCCTCTAGGTACCTTGTGGGTGTCCACCAACCCTGTGCCCAGGTGACCCTGTGCTGGCGCCGACCAGAAGGGGCTTGTGACCCTGGTCAGGCCAGGTTTCCTGCTTCCCTAATGCTGTCTCAGGTCCCACGCAATTGGATGGAACAGAAGTTTTGTTCCACTCACCAGAGGTCCTAGGATCCTGTGGAGAGTCTTCTAAGGACCTTGGGGGTGTCTGCTGAGTCAGCGCCCAAGGTGACCTGGTGCTGGCGCTGACCAGAGGGGATTTGGACCCTGGTCAGGCTGGGTTTTCTGCTTCCCTAGTGCTCTCTCAGGTCCCACCAATTGGGTTGGAACAGAAGTTGTGTTCCACTCACCAGTGGTCCTAAGATCGTGTGGAAAGTCCTCTAGGGGACCTTGGGGGTGTCCGCTGACTCCATGCCCAAGGTGACTCAGTGCTGGTGTGGACCAGAAGGGCATCATTAAATTTTTAATAACATTTTTTCTTGGCGTGAGGGAGGGGGGTGTGCATATGGAAATCAGAGGATAGTTTATGAGAATCACTTCTCTCTATTTACTATGTAGACTTCAGAACCTGAGATCAGGCCATCAGGGCATGGCAGCAGCAGATTTTACCCACTGAACCATCTACTGACACACAAAAGTAGTCTTATTACTTGTTGACACACAGATTGAGCCACTCCAGTGTGCCCTGCACTATGGTGTAAATCCAGGGTTACAGAATTTATACTTTTGTGGAGCTGGTAGTTGATAAAAGAAGTCTGAAGTACAGTTGTCTTAGTCAGGGTTTCTATTCCTGAACAAACATCATGACCAAGAAGCAAGTTGGGGAGGAAAGGGTTTATTCAGCTTACATTTCCACATTGATGTTCATCACTGAAAGAAGTCAGGACTGGAACTCAAGCAGGTCAGAGAGCAGGAGCTGATGCAGAGGCCATGGAGTGATATTCATTACTGGCTTGCTTCTCCTGGCTTGCTCAGCCTGCTCTCTTATAGAACACAAGACTACCAGCCCAGAGATGGTCCCCACAAAGGGCCTTTCCCCCTTGATCACTAATTGAGGAAATGCTTTACAGTTGGATCTCATGGAGGCATGTCCTCAACTGAAGCTCCTTTCTCTGTAATAACTCCAGCTGTGTCAAGTTGACACAAAACCAGCCAATACAACAGTTAATTAGAAATTATTTTTTGTAAGTTAAAATGTTGGATCTATTTTTCACTGGGACTGGAGAGATGTCTCAGAGGATAAGAGCTTTGGCTGTTCTTCCAGTGGGCCTGAGTTTAATACCCAGCAACTCTGTCCATCTATATAATGAGATTTGGTGCCCTCTTCTGGCCTTCAGGCATACATGCTGGCAGAAAAATGTATACATAACAAATCTTTAAAGTATTTTGGAATTTGCCAAATTACCTAATAGTCTTTAATACTTGAATAAAATCAAATATGACAACTTGCATTGTATATGGACAACAACATGTCAAGACATTGGATTATTTAGTTTGTTACACCTGCAGTGAGTGAAAAGGCCAGATAAAAACATTCTTACTTTGGTTATAAAACTAAATCTGCAATGAAAGTACAGGCAAAAATATCTCTGACAGAAACAACACAGACACAATTGCCAAATATTGTGAACACACTAAAAGTAAAATTAATCATCAGGCACAATGGCTCAGAAAATTATTTTCTTTTTATAAGTGAAAGTATAGTTACCTAAATTTGAAACTCCTTTGTAGCAATGTTTGCTTTTATTGAAATGGATAATTAAATTTTTAATATCTTTTTAAATTGGTTAGTAATGTGACAAATCTATACCGATTTTACTTTTTTCTTTTTGTTTTTTATTGTATATTTTCTTTATTTCCATTCAAGTGTGGAATGCAAACCCCTTCAGCTCCTTCAGTCCTTTTTCTAACACCGCCAGTGAAGAACACATGCTCAAGCAACCATCTCCGTATTTGTCAAGCTCTGGCAGAGCCTCTCAGAAGACATCTATATCAGCCTTCTGTCAGCAAGCACTTTTTGGCAACCACAATAGTGTCGGGGTTTGGTAACTGTATATGAGATGGATTCTCAGGTAGGGCAGTCTGTAGATGGTCTTTTCTTCAGTCTCTGCTCCACAGTTTTCCTCTGTATCTCTCCTGTGGTTATTTTGTTCCCCCTTCTAGGAAGGATGGAAGTATCGACACTGTGCTTTTCCTTTTTCCTGAGCTCTCTACCCCATTTTTTATTAGATATTTTCTTTATTTACATTTCAAATGTCATCCCCTTACCTGGTTTTCCCTCCAAAAAAGCACTATCCCCTTCCCTCTCCCCCTGCTCACCAACCCACCCATTCTCACTCTTAGGTCTCTGTTTTTATTTTCCTTTAAATGAGGAACATGATCTTGGAGTAGGAAGACACTGAGTATTTGAACATGAGTACAATCTTCACATATTAAAATACAGACAAACTGCATTGTGTGGAAGAGAATGAAGATACCACATAACATAGCAGATGTCTCTGTGATGGTTGTTAATCCCCAGTGTGGCTCTTAGTTTTATGGGGAAATCAAAGACAATTCAATGGTTTTCCTTGCTTCCTATTTTTGATCTTCAAAGGCCCTTTGAATTGTGTACTATGCAATTGATTATTCTCTTGGACATTTAAATCTTTGTTCTGTCAATTACTTTTTTCCATGAACATACAAACCCACCTTAGTGAAACACAGTCAATGAAATTATAATACGAAAAGAAAAACTGTAATGGAAATCAAAACATTTGATGGAAGCTGGCGTTTGAAGAAGCTCCTAAAACAAAGAAATACCTGGAAGGTTTGTTCAACAAGATAAAGAAAAGTTGAAATAAACCCCTAAAAGCTATGGGTTAAAAATAGAGATCTTTTATCTTCTAATGGAAGAGAAAAGGGCATGGACTGTGTTTGAATTTGATGGTAAAATTAGTGTTACATTTTTCTTAAGGAAGAAAAATTAAAGGTATAACGTGCCAGGCACTAAAATAAAATTTAGAAACTCTCCAAATTTAATATTTGAAGATATATCTTTGGTAATCAAAGTCTTATAGAAGTATCATATGCGCTCTGGTTACCCTGTATACTGTTCTTCAGTTCTGTGTGCTTATTTCTTAACCAGAACCATTTATGAAGAGAATGAAATGTTTTGGAAGCAAATGTTCTAGGCTGACTGCAAGAGAAAAGAACTTGGGCTTTACAGATCAATATCAAAGCTCAGATCTTGCCAGCTTGTTTCCTACCTTTCCATGTTTAAAAGAACTTGAAAGAAACTAAAAAGTAGAGCATTGTGCTCTGGGCTTACTGCTGCATTTTGCTTTGCTTTTCTGCAACCATCCATAAAATTCTTGTTGGAAGCAGCCAACTCTAAACCAGTGGCCTTTGTACAGAGCACCACGACACCTACATCCAGTCCACGCTGAACAAGATCAGAGGGATTTCCTGCAAGTAGACACATAAAAAAAGACCATCTGGGTTCTGAACCACCATTCTATTTCATGCTCAGTTATTTCTCTGGATGAGTTCTATCCAAAATGTACCCATGATGAACCCACGAAAAGAAATACACAGCATGAGATGGAAAAGTGATTTGATTTATTGAAAGTAAGACATGGAAGAGTTGCTGTGCTGGATCAATGCACTAGACAGTTTCACTGACGCAGGGAAACCTATCACTTTTAATTGGAAAAATTTAATAAGAGAACAATCATTATATCCAAGTTCATACAGTAGTTGGAGGAGAAAGTAGGAGGAACAAAAAATCCATTTCTATGATGCTTCAATGTTTAAAGATTGTTTCAACAACTCATCTGGGAAGGAATAGTGCACTCTTTATCCTTAAACTATGACACCATGACCAAAAGATTCAAAACTGCTTGCTCACAATACTTAAGTACTGAATATTTCTAAGATATTTTAAACTACATTAATAAATATTTCATCAAAAACAGGTCTTTAAAATAGAGCTATATAGCATCTGAAGAGCAAAAATACCCAAAATATGTGTCTAAAACATGTATATAAATAATATTTATACATAAATAATATGCTCCAAAGATATGAAATTTTTTCCAAGAATGTAAATCATTCTTTTCTAGGTATGTAGATGTCATTAATTTTCTGTGTAATTTTTTTTATTTTGTCGACTATGAAAAAAACCTGCACCCCTGTTCCTTTCCAACCTAGCATAGAATACACACCAATGGAATCATCTATGAGATTTTCTTTCAAGCTGAAGAATAAAAAGGTGATGTGTCCTTGACACCCTATCCTGGCTTGAGCACTGCAGGACTAGAAAATAAAATTAGAAGGCATTGAGAAAGGAAGTATGTCTCTGAACTATAGTTAAATTTTGGCTGGGCTATTCTAGTTTGGTAACATAGGACATATTGAAAGTAACAGTTCTGGAAATCAAACTCAGTTGTCCATTATTACCACAGTGAGTCACAGCCCAATTGTGGCACAAATTATCTCTAGGGAGAGAGAGAAAATAGAGTGTACAACCAGAATTCCCTTTGGGTTCCTTGAAAAAGAAACCAGGAACATTGATACAGAGGATAGTAATTTCCAAAATGCTACATTGGGGAATAGGAAAGGTGTTTAAAACTATTTCTGAGGAGAAAACTTCGGTCTATTGTTGAGGGGCAAAAAGCAAGGTCACAAAATAAAAGCTTTAACCTGGTCTTTATTAATATATAGAAAAATTAAATACAAAAAGACCTAAACCATGCTCACAATATAATGATTTCCTTTTAATTTTGTTAACCTTAAGTTTTCTGAAATTTGTGATAATGTACATATGGGTATAAGTTTTGAAACTGTTATGGTCATGGTTAGATAACTAATGATAGTTTGAGGGAGTATGGTAGTTTACACAGGGATTTGCTTTGGCAGAATACTAAATATGCTGTTCAGGATTTATTCTGTGCCTTCTTCAATGAACTCTGAGCTTATTGACAGCAGAGACCAGACCACATACATACAGCCATCATAGTAACTCTCTGTAATAATTTTCAACAACACACAAATGAAAAAATTAAACACACATATATTAAGATAATAGCATCATCACAGGTCACTGGGTAAAAGTGCTTGTCATGCAAACCTGACAGCCTGAGTTTGATTTCCAAAATCTACATAAAATTGTAAGGAAAGAACCAACTCCACAAAGCCATCCTCTGACCTCCACACACATACACACACGAGGCATGTACACACACAGTAATAATAACAAAATAAATACTCTTAAAAGATATTAAATAGCCTGGCTAATATTCTTCATTTAATATGTGATGAACCATATCTCTCTGACTTTAAATCGAAACTGGGGCCAAATGTTGATGTTAAAGAGAAAAAGGAGACAGGAAAAGCCGTGTATACAGAAAATGCTGTAATATAAATTTGAATCAAATAAGTGGAGTGTAAGCTAAAATATAAACAATCAATTATCTATAAAGTATGTATAGAACATACATCCATCTCGAGATGCATGACCTCACTACTTTATCTGCATGGCAGCTGAATTACTAGCAATTAAAAAAAAATGTAGAAAATGCTTTTAATCTAAAACCAGGCCATATCCAATTTGTGTTTCCTATAATATTTTATTAGACTTAATCCTCTGTCTTTTTTAATGAAATCCCCAGGTATTTTTTTTTTCAAGAGACAGTAACACAACTCTTCCTTTTGAAATGCTCTTTCATTTGGCAGCAGCATCCCAAGAGTACATGAATAAAATAACAATCAGAGGAGGCCTAGCAGCTGTGAAAGAATGGATAAATCGCGAGAGGCTCTTTGGAGCAATACATCAGCAAAAGTCATGAATGCAAGTGTGGTCTTATAAATTTAGTGCAGTGGTTTTTAGTAATTAAAAGTTATGCCATTAGTTATATCTCTAGAGCATAGTGCTGCTTGATTTTTTTGATACTTTTAATTAAAGAGTATATATACCCATAGGTAAATGGTAGGTGTGGTGGTATTCTCAGAAAGTAGGGCAAGCTCACATTAGCTAAGTGTAGACAGAGTCCTTGGTTTCTTCTCTTGGGCTAAAAAGGATTTATCAAGTCACTCGGAAATGTAGATCTGAATAAGAGCACTCCAACACATTACCATTGAAAGCCAACTCTTGTCTAAATGCACAGCTCTTATCTCACACATAAATGTATAAAGTTTAATAGGGAAATCAGGAATCTTACCCATTGAGTGTTTTTCTGCCACATGACTAAAGAAATGTGCTGCATTCTGTGAGCAGAACTGATATTCTGGAAATCATATTAGTAGTATAAGTAGACAGATAGTAATTCATGATTTTGTAATGACTGTTAGAAAGTTGTTGTTGTTGGTGGTGGTGGTGGTAATGGTGGTGGTGGTGGTGGTAGTGCTCAAATGCAGGGTCTTGTATACACTGCTATGTTTTCTTCTCTGAGGCATAACATCATCTTGTAATGTTATTAAGTAAAGATATTCCACTGTAAAACATATATCAGTGAGTCTAATAATATAAATTTGTATAAAATAGTATGAGTTTTACCCATTTCATATTTTAGTTTGTCTTTCAACCTTTATTTAGAACTTCAAGTTTATCTATTCCTTTATACAATACAAAACACATATGTCTGAGAGAATGTGACCATTACCAGATTCTAAAAGCTCTGGCAAAATGAGATGAACAAAGGTAATAGTCTCCTAAATCAATTTGGGAGATAGCAATTAGAGATAAACTGACATTCAATACACTCTCCTAACCTTAAAGTATACATAAAGATTCATGGAGAGCTCTTGATCACAAGAACTTCATTGTTCTAGGGAAACATGAGCCCATAAATATACATTATAATACTTTGAGGCAGGTACACTGAAGGGGACATGCACATGGTAAGACACTGGGGTGAGCCTGAAGTTATTCTTTTTTTTTTTTTTTTTTTTAAAGATTTATTTATTTTATGTAAGTACACTGTAGCTGTCTTCAGACACTCCAGAAGATCTTGTTACAGATGGTTGTGAGCCACCATGTGGTTGCTGGGATTTGAACTCCGAACCTTCAGAAGAGCAGTCAGGTGCTCTTACCCACTGAGCTATCTCACCAGCCCCTGAAGTTATTCTTGTATTGAGGTATGAAAAGCCTGAGAATATGGTGAAAGTAGAGTAATATATGGAAGATTTGCCAGGAAGAAGAGGCAATATGTACAAAACCAGTGGGCTAAGAATATGTGGTGAGAATTATGAAACGAATCTAAGTCATTAGGTTATAAATGATAAAGAGAAGAGTGAGGAGGTATAAGGCTACAAAGCTAGGCAGAGTGGCTCACAGGTAAGAGTTAACAATTAAGGTACAAATGGGCAAAGGGGGATAAAGTCACAGGAAGGGTTAAATGGGGTGAGGGATGGGAAGACTAGTTAAACGAGGGAGTATAAGGAGGAATACGTATACTAAAAATATTCAAAAAAAAGAAATATGGAAACCTACTGTTGTAGAAGCTGAGATGCCTAAAATATATACAAAAGTAAATTAAAAAGAAAAAGAAGAATTATTTGGGGGAAAGAATAGCAATTGGGTATAGAGGGAACAGGGGAAGACAATGGAGTCAAACATGAACACAGAATAATATATGAATGAAATGTCACAGTCAAATTCATTATTCAAATCAGTGACTCTATGGGGTCATTTTTATTCAAACCATCACTGTATATGGTAAGTTATGATGATATTGATGATGGTGATGATGATGAAGACAATGATGGTGATAACAAATGGAGAAAGAATCCACAAAGAAAACAGGACTAAGCAAAGAACCATCAAGAAAATCAGTAGACAATGATGTTATAATTTTGTTTCTTTTTTTTAAGTAGAAAAATATTTTTATTATTTTGTTTGAGAAGTCAAGAGGGGATCCATAGTAGAAAATGAAGTAGTGTCATCCAAGAAACCAATTATGGAAAGATGTTCAATTAGAACTCTAATTAAGAAATCAGTATATCCCTTAATAAAAGTGGTTTCATTTGAACAGTAAGTGAATGCTGTGAGTTGTGGAGTAAACAAAAGTTGAGAAGGACCCAGTGATGAGAAACTTTCAGAGACACTCGTGCCAGTGAAGAGAAGCTATTGGGTGTGCAGGATCGAGGCCAAGTGAAGTAATAAGGGAGAAAGGAAAAAAAAAAAAACTAAACCTAGGGGAAAGAGGAGAGATGTTTAAAGGTCAGTGTTCAAAGGAAGGTATAAGGCAAGAAAGCATCCAAAACAGAAGAGCTGAAGTGACAACCATACCTTCAAGCATGCTATTAAGGAGCCATAAGGCTATCTCAAGGTGGAAATTTTTGAAGTGAAGTAGACTGAGCCTTAGAGTCTTAATTTCTTAATGAAGAGATGCCAGAAGCAAAAACATTAAGCTGATGTTGTAAGATGATGTTGACTTGCCAGAGCTACATATTCTTTATAGAACATGGTAATAGGCAGGCATTATACATCTGGATTAAGAGTTACAAAAGAACAGCTGGAACTAACCTGTCTACTCACAAAGATCCACTTCATCCTTAAGGATGTGAAAATGAAGCTTCTCTTGCTTAGGAAAAGCATTAATCAAGCCATATGCAAGTGTTTGGCCTTCACAACTAATTCTTCCTAAAGACCTGGGTCACCTATGGTCACTGCCTGCATTAAACCTTGACACACTGTCAGTAAGTCTTATGCTATAGAATACCAGGTTTTCTGTCCTCAATGGTACTGTTAGGAAGAACATCCTATTCTTGTTTAATTAACATTGATTTTCTTCAAACTCGTTGTTACCCTTGGGTCTTAACTTTTTTGTAATTCCTTGAAATGAGGAAAGTATTTCATTTGGTAAATCTTCTAAAAGGAACATCCCGATGCCTTTGATTAATTAAAGACTGTGCTACTTGCTTATATTTAATACACTTTGTCATTACATCAGAGTAATTTTGTCTCAGTGTCTAAAAAAATTTTGATGAGTGGTATTCAACGCAGAATGAGCACAAGGATACAATATTATTTAAATCTGAGTATTTGCTAGCCAGTAGGTCCATGTGTTGAGCAATTATCCTGTTGCTCTTTACATTTAAAGAATGATTTCATTCCTAGGATAGCTCCAAGTAACTAGATACCTGTCCTTGCAGTCAGTGGATAATAGCCCCAAGCTCTTGCTGTGTCTCCATGTAATATAGGTGGATATCAACAACCACAGTTAAAATGACCCCTTAATGATCCAAATATTTCCTCCTGTATGCATCACACTCTTTATTTGTAGCTCAGTGCTTTAAATGCCAACTGCTTTGATCCAACTAAATTATACTTCATAATGATACTAGATTAGGCCTTGGGAGTGAAGGCAAACAATAGTCTGAAAATTGTTAGATATCTGAAAAATGTTTAGATATCTCACAGCTAAGCAACATTCACATATCACCTACCTACCCTCAAAGTACATTTGTTTTTTTGGGGGGGTTGTTTGTTTGTTTGTTTGTTTGTTTGTTTGTTTGTTTTTCAAGACAAGGTTTCTCTGTGTAGCCCTGGCTGTCCTGGAACTCACTCTGTAGAACCAAGCTGGCCTCGAACTCATAAATCTGCCTGCCTCTGCCTCCCAAGTGCTGAGATTAAAGGCGTGCACCACCACTGCCTGGCTCAAAGTACATTTGGAATAAGAAGTTGAATCATTTGAGATTCTGTCCCACATCACTACAGTCAACAAACATCAGTGAGAGTCAAACATAGAATGGTAGTGCTAACAGGCTACTCCACACTACTATAGCAGAGAAGAGCAGGGCATGGGGTAACCCAATTCTCTAACACAGTACAAATTTAAATTGCCAATGAACATGAGTGGCATTGGTGGATTTTGCCTCTGCAATGGTTACAACTTTGAGACAAAAATGTTGTGGGTTCTGACACAAACCAGATAATATGTCTGAAGGACTTGAAGAATTTTGTTCCAAAGCTATACAGTACCAAATTCTGTAACTGGCCAATCCTGTGCACACTCTGATGGCAAAAAAATATTATTTCCCCTTTTCATGGTTTCACATCTAAAGTACTTTGGATCACTTCCAGGATACACACATACAAGATGGGGACTCAGCTGAGCCACTGTGGCTTCAGCCTAGGGTTATACCTGTCCATGAGCACTACCTGCAAGTCTTCCCTATGTCATCAATATTTCAGTCTCTCTGTCCCAAATACTGACCTGTTATGCTATCCCAGATCAGTCACTCTTGCTTCTTAACCACCTACCACCTACCCTCCCCCAGGCCCTGGTTATCTCTATGGTCTTTAGCTGTTGATAAACCATCGTACCTCTCTTTTACTCACTCTATATTTCTCCCTCCAAGTCATGGACACTTTCAAAGATTCTATAGTAATTTAGCATTGGCTTGCCAGTTGTCTTCTCTCAAGAGTCAAAATGGGGGAGAATTTTTTTGCTCCATAAATCTTGGCATATGCCCTTTGTTGGAAGCCTTCTTCTACCTAAGACAAGGAGATCCAGTCTGCAAAGAAAATGAAAATGTCTCTGGGGGTTCCAAGTTGTTGTGGAAAATGGAAAGCACATGTCAAAATACAAATACTCTGAAGAAGCTCAGATAGGGAAAAGCAAAATTGGTAATCCTTGCCAACAACTTCCCAACTTGGAGAAAATCTGAAATAGAATTCTGTGCCTTGTTGGCCAAAACTTCTGTCCATCATTCCAATGGCAATACTGTAGAATTGGGCACAGCATGAGTAAATAGTACAGAGTATGCATCCTGGGTATCACTGACCAAGGTGATTCTGATGTTATTAGACATGCCAGGATAGACTGATAAAAATTATACCGGGAAAGATTTTATTTATTTTTACTTTTATTATTATTATTATTATTATTATTATTATTATTATTATTATTATTATAGAGCCAGAGCTCTTTAAAAAGAAAAATGAAGTCAGAGAGGTGATGCTCCAAATTCAGCTGCTGGTGGAATATTCATCATTGTCTCTCCAGTCTCCACAGAAACATGCTCTTGTCATACTTCCCTTCTATTTAGATAGATAGATAGATAGATAGATAGATAGATAGATAGATAGATAGATAGATAGATAAAACTTAAGCAAACAAAAAAAGTTGTCTTGTTTAAAAGCAAGACCTCTTCCTTCACAGGCTGATCCTTTTCCAGTAAAAGATGATCATGTACTCCCGATCATCCTGATTCTATCATTCAAGTGCTAAGATAACAACCCTGTGCTAACATACCAGGTAGCAGTATATGTGGTAATTGGGATGCTACCCAGAGCATGCTAAGCCAGTATTCCATCAACTGAGCTCCAGATCCTACCCTGGGATGTTTGCTAGTGTCTGATATATGTGACTTTAGGAATCAGCATTAACCAAGATTCAAAACATCTTTTCCAGACTCTTATATGGTTGGTCCAGGTATGATCCTCCCTACCGTTGACTGGCAATAGCCAGGTAGGTCTGACACACTACAAAAGGGGCTGCTTGGCCCCTCCTCCCTCTCTTGCCTCTTACTTCTCTTTTGCTCTCTTGTGCTTGTCCCTTCCTCACTCCCTTCCCTATTTCCTTCATCCTCTTTCCATGTGTTCATGGAAAGCCTCTACTTCTCTACTCTCCATCTTTCTCTGCCTTTCTCTACCTCTATTACCCTCTTAACTCCCCTCCCCATGCCCTGAATAAACTCTATTCTATACTATACCTTCGTGTGGCTGGTCCCTCATGGGGAAGGGGTGCCTTGGCATGGGTCCACTGAGGCACCTCCTCTCTCCCTTACCTCATCACAACCCCATAAAGCATATCTTATACCTCTCTATCTTTTATTAAACATATCAGTTATTTCCTGAAAACATACATACACCTTACATTATATGGACTCAACAGATTATATGTACAGATTATATATATATATATGTATATATATATATATATATATATATATATGAAAATACAAATAGGCATTCAATAAGAATTAGTGAAAAATGCAGTCGTCATTCTGTAAGAAAGGAGGGGTAGATGAGACGGTATGGATAAAGGAAAGGGAGAAGTGTAATCAAATTATAATCTCAAAAATAAAGTTCTGATGGAGCAGAAAAACCTTTAGGTATGAAATTTATTTTTCGTATAGCCATTTCAACACCCACATCTATGTGATTCAGTTACGTTGTTATATCCTGGTGACAACACTCTTCTAGGTAACTGTTAAGTGTTTAAATAAGTTTGCATCTATTGGTGAGGCAATATCTTATTTTATAATCTAAGCTGATTCTAGCCTTGCAATAAATGGGGTATAGAAATCTGTTTGCACTTGAGTTCTCTGACTGTCTGTGCTGTGAAAATCAAATTAGCACTACCAAAAAGACAGGGTAGTGTACCAAAGCATAAAGTAATGGCAATCATTCCTCCCACTCTTGCTCCTTGCACCATAAAACACTTCCTATCAGAGTAATTAGCCTAAATAAATTATAGTATTATTGTCCTCTGAACATTTTGTCAATTATCTCTCAAAATTTCTAGATTAAATTTAGGGGCTTCATCTTTGCATGGCATTTTTGCATTAACATATGAACACATTTGCACACTTTGCCTTGTTGATCAGTCATGTATAATCGCAAGCTTCTAGTAAAGGAGAGTGGGTATTAATAAGTAAGGATGCATCTATCTTTAAATTACCAACAGTCATCTCTATATACAGCCCATGGAAGTCTGACAGCAAGGACCATGAGTATATTTCTAATTTATCAAACTGTATATCACAAGTTCCTTCAGTTCACTCACAAAGCTTTCAGCCAATGCTGAAATACACACAAAGCAAATATTTCACAAACATTGTAAAAAAGAATGGGCATTCTCAGAACATTTGTTTGTATGTTACTCCCTAAGAATGGAAAATAGAAGAGATTTTTATCCCCTTTAGTTTATTTTACCCAAAAATGATGACAATTAAATGGATTCCTTGGAGGGCAGACAGATGGATTTAAACTTAATAGTTTAAAATGCTTGCTGCTCTTCCAGAGGTCTCAAGTTCCATTCCCCTAAAACACATCAGGTGGCTTATGCCTCCCTGTAACTCCAGCTCCAGGGGATCTGACACATAATTCTATAATCCACAGGCACCCTATAGTTCCTTCAAATGGGACTTAACAGCCTCATTGTCAACAATGATACATCATGCTGCTGGCAGACAACCTTGATTTGGCTTGATACAGTGATATGTCAATGGTGCTTCACCCTTGTACAGTTGTTCTCTATATCCATATTTCAAGTTATGAGTTATAAGGAAAAATCACAGGACATTCTGAAAAAGGCCTAAACAGTAGTCTTCAAAAGTGTTGAAGCTTATCAAAAACAATGAAATGAGAACATCTGAGTGGTTTCCAGCTTCTGGCTATTATAAATATGGTTGCTGTGAACATAGCAGAGCATGTATCCTTGTTATATGTTGGAGCATCTTCTGAGTATATGCCTAGGAATGGTATAGCTGGGTCCTATGTCCAATATTCTGAGGTACTGCCAGACTGATTTCCACAGTGGTTGTATCAGCTTGCAATCCCACCAACAATGGAGGAGTGTTCCTCTTTCTGCACAATCACGCAAGCATCTGACACCACCTGAGTTTTTTTATCTAGTCTTATTATAGCCTTTTTGTTGTATTTGGTTGTTGTCTCTTAGAGGTGTGCTCTTTTCTGAAAGGAAACAAGGGGGTATAGATCTTACAGAGACAGGAAGTGGGGACTGGGAGGCATGGAGGGAGGGGAAATATATGGCATGAAAAAAGAATCTATTTTCAATTTTTGAAAGAATGTGTTTTTTCTAAAATATATTTAAACAAACTACCTGAAAATTTTTATACAATATGAAACAACTTCTCTGGAGTCGACTTCATTCCCTACTTATATTTTTTTCCTCCAAATCCATCTGCTTTTATTATTGAGCTTTAGAAGACTAGAATTTAGCAATGAGATTTCAGAGATGCATGAATTAAAGAGTATGCTTAGCTCATTCATAAGAGAAGGCAATGTATCTATGGGGAAAGATCAAGTTTCTACAAAGCTACAAACAGAACCTTACTATGTGCTGTATACTACGAGTTTGACCTAAATTAACTTGCTAAATTTATAAACATATCAATAGCAGTCAAATGTATATGTGTGTTCGTGTGTGTGCAGATACATGTGTGTGCTCAGATACAAGTCTAATTGTGTAGGTACATGTTTGGTTCTTATAGGGCAGACAATCTTTGGCATCATTACTCAAAGGCCATCTACCTTGATTTTTGAGACAAGATCTCTCATGAGACCTTGAATTTTCCCATTTTACTAGACTAACTGGTCATGTAGCCCCAGAAATCTGCCTACTCCTGCCTCTAAGTCCAGTGGTGGGATTACAAGAGCATACCCTATAACCAACTCTTTAGATCTTTTTGTCCTGGGTTCTGGGAGCTCACATCCTCCTACTTGAGTATCAAGCATTTTATCTATTGTTATCTCCATTGCCTATTGATGGTACTCATCATTTTCCCATGAGTCTTAGCATATTATGATCCCAGTGTTAACAGGTGCTCCAGACAATTCCACATTTAAGATTTCACGTTCTTTCCCTCTGTTCAAACTGTCTCCCAGGAAAACAGTAGGACTATCATTTGCCTTCTGCAGGCTGCCACTTCCATTTCTGTCTATCTGTCTGATATGTGATGCTTATGAAACCTTCCCAGTGTTCATTCTATGGGTAAATGGAGGTAAAGGGCTATGAAGAAAGCACATTGCAAACTTGGGAGGAAGAACAACAATTAGTTAAATAGCTACTATATCCAAAAGCACTTAATAGACTTAACTTACCTTCATAATCTTCATTTTTAGTTGCATTGGAAGTGTCATTACCTCTGCTGTTATGTAGTTAAAGCTCTGATTTCTTATCACTTTTCACAGTATTCCATGGTATAATATGCTAGCTACATCCACTTTCTCTCTGTTTTGTACCCCTTGTGCTAGTATGCTTTCATCAACTACCTTCATACACACACAAACACACACACACACATATATATATATATGTGGACGTATGTATATAAAATCAAGGTGGATGGCATGTGAGTAATGATGCCAAGGATTGTCTGCCTTATAAGAACCAAACATGTACATATGTGTGTGTGTGTGTGTGTGTGTGTGTGTGTGTGTGTGTACTAACCTTTTATATTTTATCTAATTATAAACTTCATGAATAAAGAGATGCCACATATTTTGTTCTCCTGGGCCTGACCAATGTTCTGCTAAATAAATGCTTTAAGAAAATTTTACAAGTTAAAAGTAAGTGTCAAAATAATATATTTCATTTCTGAAGTCTGCCTATACTCTGCCAGTGAAACATCATTATGCTTCTTATGTGTAGCTGTGATTTTCAGTGAGTTTGTGTGTGTAGAGTATGCATGCATCCCTGTAGTAGTCTTCTCACATACCTGTGTACATGCGGAGGCCAGAAATCAATACTGGGTGTCTTCTACTATTCTTCACCTCAGTTTTGAAAACAAAGTCTCTCAGGGAATACGTCATTTCGGCTGGGCAGGTTAGACAGCAAGTCTGCCTCTGTCTTTCCAGTACTAAGGTTACACATGTTTCCTGTAGCACCCAGCCTTTATGTAGGTACTGGGGACCCAAACTCAAGTCTATACTTGAACAGTAATCACTTCATCCACTAAGCCATCTTCCCAAACTTAGAGTTAGCTTGTTGTTGTTCAACATTTTCTTAACTGCACTAAGCTTTATGGAAAAAATAGTTTTATAATATTTCACCCTATGTACCCTCTAGCTCTTACTCATACATCAATAGTATCCTATGTTACATATGTCAATAATGATGCCCTTGATAACAGAAAGGCATTTATAATCAAAGTATGAAACCTTGGCTATAGTTTTACATCTTCCCTTCCTGGGACTATTTTTACATCAAAGATACATTATTGGGTTTTTCAAACGTTTTTATTAATCATTCCATTCATTTACATCTCAAATGATATCCCCCTTCCTGGTTACCCCTCCACAACTCCCCAACCCATCTGTCCTCTCCTCCCTCCCTTTTGCCCCATAAGAATGCTCACCCACTCACTCTCACCCCACAGTTCCATTGTAACAGACGCACAGAATGGATATGCCAAGAAATTTAATGTACTACAAAATGAAAACCATAAATAACAATGCTGATCTCATATTTAATCAGATTGTAAATTGGTATTATGTTGTATTCTATTAGGTAGTTATGCAAAAGTAAGATGGGTATACTTGGACTGAAGATATGGCTTAGTGGTTAAGAGTTACAACTTAGCAGAAAATAGTGGTAAACAGAATGTTCTCAAACAATTAAATATTAATGACTAAAAAACACTTTTTGTTGTTGTTGTTTGTTTGTTTTGTTTTGTTTTTTGAGACAGAGTTTCTTTGTGTAGCTCTAGCTGTCCTTGGAACTCTCTACGTAGACCAGGCTGACCTTGAACTTAGAGTTCATTCTGACTCTCCCTCCTAAGTGCACTACTTTGACATGTTCTCTTGCCCAAATCAAATCAGAATAGTTAAGGAGAAGAAAGAAAGAGAGAAAGAAAGAAAGAAAGAAAGAAAGAAAGAAAGAAAGAAGGAAGGAAGGAAGGAAGGAAGGAAGGAAGGAAGGAAGGAAGGAAGGAAGGAAGGAAGGAAAGGAAGGAGGAAGGGGGAAGGAGGAAGGAATGAGAGAGAGAGAGGAAGGAAGGAAGGAAGGAAGGAAGGGAGAGAGAGAGAGAGAGAGAGAGAGAGAGAGAGAGAGAGAGAGAGAAAGAAGAGAGGGAGGGAGGGAGGGAGGGAGGATGAGGGGGAGAGATGCTGGCATGGATCAGGGAAAGGTAAACACTTCCTGTCTGTGGTAGAGCAAACTGATGCAGCCAGTGAGAAAGCCAATGTGGAGGCTTCTTTAAAAGCTAGCCATAGATCTGCAGTATGAACGATGTATTTCCAAGGGATTCTATATCTTACTCTAGAGATGCCTGCTCACTCATGTTCTTTGCTGCTCAAGTCACAATAGCCAGGAAATGGAAACATCTCAGATGTCCAACAACTAGATGGATAATGAAAACATGTTACATTTATCCAATGGAATCTTATTCAGCTGTTTGGAAAAATGAAGTCATGAAAATCTCAAGTAATTTGACAGAGGTGCATATGACCATTCTGAGAAAAGTAACTGAGACCCAGAAAGACAAGCATGACATGTTCTCAGCTCCTTGGGAAATTGTATGATGCATGATGCATATGAGATGTTTTCTTTCAGGTTTGTGTAGTCATAGGAGAGGGCTGCTTCTCCCTACTCTGTCCTTGTTCCAAGATAGGGAGCTTCCACTTCCCATGTCTGTTTCCTCAACCCTTCCTTAAGCTTAGTGAACTGGGCATTATCTTCTCAAAGAATTCCATTCATTCAGTTTTTGCTTTGTTTTGCTGTTTCTTTTGTAATCAAGAATTCTGACTTGTCCAGATTTTACTGCCCTGGTCCTCACTATTCTAAAGATTTTTTATTTCTGTTTTGCTAAGAAAGGAAAGACAATTATGAGTATGTCCATTTCCAGCAAGTTCTAAATACTTCTTGCTCTTGTATAGCTTACCTCTATTAAATAATGGCCTTATTGTTCAACAATAAATTTATAAGGTAGATATTGTCAATAATATCATAATGTGAGATACAAGGTTAAAAGGACACATGGTTGCTGAGGTGGTGGACTCCAGATAAAATTCAGAACCTGTGAGTGTCACTGTCAAACAACTTTTACTATTTTCAGCTTTTTTATTGATTTTCCTCCCTTCAGATCACAGGAAGAATATTGTCTTGCTCCTGTTTGAGGGAATAGCTTTTCATTGACGGCACTTTTCCACTTCCTTTGTTTCCTCTGTTTTCAGTTTTGACTTCTTTTATTCATAAATAACATTCAATATTGCATCTACCCTCACAGATGCAGAGAACATAGTAGTGGTTCTGGCTCCAAGGGAGGGTGGGTGGGAAAGGTGATGCCACTTCAAAATAACACTGTTGACATTAACATCACAATTCACCATAAATGAATCTTTATGCCAAGTGAAATCAGTAAAACACAAAACACAGAAACATAACAAAAAGTACACCAAGAAAATGGAATCTGATGTGGGTTTTTCAGTAACCCTTGGGTGGAAAGATTCTAAGACCCAGGAATGGTGGATGATCCCAAGAAAACTGCACCTTCAAGACATAACAGGACTGATGAAGATATGAGCTCAAAGATACTGTAGCAGCAGGCACAGGTCCTTCCCATGATACTAACATAGAGAAGGGGAGTGGCCACAAAATCCCACCCCTAACTAATATGTGCTTGGAGAGGAAATATTTTCTTTTTCTTTCTTCCTTTCTTTCCTTTTTTCTTTCTTCATTTTTTATTGATTGATTAAAATTCCATTGTAATTACATGTTCTATGTTCTCCATATTATCTACATATCTTGGTTACAGTGAGTAACTCTGCAAAGATTATGCAAGTGAGGCTATCTCTTAGAAGTTCTGATTTCAGTTTGGGATACATACAACAACTGGGGCAAGTGTTCAGTAAGAACATACACTCATCAGAGTTTCTGCAGTTTCATCAACCCTTCAGCCTCTACAAGGCTTCCAGTCTCTCCACAGTCCTGACAGTATTTTGGCTTTTTATAAAGACTCATTTTATTCTTTTTATTTATTTGTGTGTGTGTGTGTGTGTGTGTGTGTGTGTGTGTGTGTGTGTGTGTGAAGCTACAGTTACAGGTAGTTGTGAGGAGACTAACATAGATGCTGGAGACAGAATTTCCTGGAAAATCAGCAGGTACTCTTGACTTCTCCACCATATTTTCACTATTTTGCTTAATGATCTCCTACCAAGTATGAGTGATATGCCATTATAGGTTTTATTTTCATTCCCCTGATAATTAAAAAGCCATCCATTATTATACTAGCTACCTGTTTTATGTTTTCTTTGGGAAAAAGTCAGCTAAAATCCTCTAACCATCTTTTCAGATTAATTACAATTTTGGCACTAAAGTTTAAGATTTCTCTGTGTTTTGGAAATTAACCCTTTTCCTTCCAAAGTGCTTGAGGATACCACCAGCATCTTTCTCAAGTAGCCAAATTGCTACTTGAGAAATCACTGCAAATTGCTTCTTGAATGCTGACTCCTCTGGTATATCTAGTATTGCACTCTTAATATTGAGGAAGATGACAGCCTGTTCTTTTCATTGAAACAGATGAACTGAAGTGACCAGGAGTCACTGAGAGGCTAATACTGCTAGGACCCACTGCCAATAACACTAAGTCTCTCTTACATCTCTCTTGACATTATTCAAAATCAAGTCCACAATAGCTGGGTCTTTACAACAGCAGTCTCCTCACATAGGCCTAGGTAATGTAGATGAACATGTCTGATGTAGACACCTTTCAGCTAAGGGTGGTTTCTAGAATTGGATTCCTGACTTAAGTTTTTTCATTTCTAACTATGATCCCTAGTTTAACAGCCTTTCTAGATTCGTGTATTAATTCTGCCTAATTGAACAGTGTGCCTTACTTACAAATCTCTCAGTTGCTATAACAATTGAGTGTAATCTCAATATAAATCATGTGAACACATCTATGTCTAAAATTTCTTCTGTCACTTGGGATAATTCACAGTAAAGAATCCTATCCTAACATCTAATAGAAAACTCCAGAGGTTTCCAGTATAGTTTCAAATAGCCTTCATTTGGTCAATTTCTATTATCAATCATTACATTACTAAGTAATTTCATGGGTCATAAACCTTTTGAAGTCCAGTAGAGTCATTTATTTAATGCATTTGTCAGTCATTCAAGAAAGATTTGTATCTTTATGCTATGAGTTAATTGTCTAGGATAGAATTCGAAAGCAAATCTCTATGGCCAGGGGCATGGTTCATCAGGTACGAACACTTGTCTCCAAGTTTGATGGCCCAATTTGATCTCTGAAATGCATGTTAGAAGGAGAAAACCCTTTCCTCACATTGTCCT
Organism: Mus musculus; assembly: GCF_000001635.26. Taxonomy (NCBI): domain Eukaryota; kingdom Metazoa; phylum Chordata; class Mammalia; order Rodentia; family Muridae; genus Mus; species Mus musculus. Next base: position 40,996,813 of record NC_000083.6, on the reverse strand, counting down.
CTCACCTCTTTGTGTACTCTATAATACACACATACACACACACACACACACACACACACACACACACACACACACACACATACATACACACACACACAAAGTATATGATTAAACAGTTTTAGGTGAATTACCGTAGTGACATGACTTTCCAATAACTGTCTTAGAATTTTCATAAAGCAGTTCCTTCACAAATGATACATTTGATGTTTGAGGATTTCTGCAAATATTTTTGGACAGTCTTACTGAATCTAAGCTATACTTTAGGTTGTTAGTGATTTGAACTTGATGCAATGACATCAGAAATGGGAAAGAGGAGAAAAGAGTAGTAAAAGCAAAATTAAGCATCTGCCACAAATGGAGTAAGGGAGCAATTTATACAAAGAGCTAGAGTTTTCCATTACCAGTTTGGGACCATTGTTGGGAGAGCTGTCAATGATAGTATATCTGTGGAATCTCTTTATCTTGCCTATATTATGTCTTCTTTCAATGTAAGTCTTATTCACATAAGGCCTGGGGCCTGTTTTCTTTGGTTAATGATTCAGTTATATGAGCTGAACAATCTGTTCTGACTTCAGGGCCTTTTGTCATTTCCCTGCTTTTGCAACCACTCTAAAACCTTAGTTCCCACGTCCTAAATATCCCATAGAAGTGCACACGCTGGTAATCAAACAGGAAGGGAGTATTTAAGAACAAAAACTCAGCTTTGATATTGGAGGGGAAAATATAAATAGCTATTAGAATAATTTTGCCTACAAGGAAGAGAACATGAAGGTAAAAGTACCCTAATTTGTAAAAAGAAAAGTAATAGCTTTTTCTTATATAAAGTTCTGGAACCAGGGCTATTTCAGTGTCTGTATAAAAATTCAGCATTGAAACCAAGATGCGTCTTTGTGGCAGCTTTCACCTCAGTTACACTTAGATAGCTGGATTACTCTTAATTTTTTTCCTGGGTATTTCAAGAAAGTCATCACAGCCCCATCTCAGTAAAGCAAAGCAAGGTGAGGATTTTATTTTCATGAGTTTTTATATCAGGGAGTAAAGTATATTCCAGGAACTATAGAACTACTTACTACTTGGGACTCATATCCAGACCCTAAGCATTCGGGTAGTAAGGATGAGAGCTTAAGACACCTTCAGCCTCAACAAGTAGCCCACCATTCTGACAGGAAGACAGCATGGAGGAGCATGTAAGGTGTGTGTGTTGGGGGGGGGGGTGGACAATGAACATATTCTTTCACCCCACATAAGACATATTATATTTCCACGGGGCTTCCAGTTTAACACTAATGTCATCTAGTATGGTTTTTGATAGTTCCTAAAGCATTCTCAAATAAACTACCCCTTTCATTTTCATATTACTTTGAAATATAGATTCTTTGTTCCAATTTTTAACCAGAAAATATAACTTGAGTAATAAAATAATATAAGGCAAATTAAAATTTCTTCACTTTTGTAACTATGGTGAAACATAAGTTTGAAACTCATCAACATTGATTAGTACCAGGATGGAGATATATAGCCAGAGACTCAGTAAGGTGAATCAATTTCAGTATAGCATGATAGCAACCAAAACATCCTGAGTGATCTAGAGGAAGAGAGAGTGAGTAAACAAGAAACAATTAGTGCAGCAGAAATGGCCATTTCTCACATATGAGCTCACAGAGACTGAAGCAGCAAGCATAGGTCCTATAATTATATTCCAGGTCCTCTGAGATATACATGGGTTATTAGCTTAGCATTTTCATGGGACTCCTCACTGTGAGACAAGTGTTTCTCTGACCTTTGATGGCTCTTGGTCCTCTATTTCACCTGTTAATTTGCTATGTCTAACTTCAATGTGATAGTTTTTGCTTCATCTTATTGTGTTTTATTTTGTTTGCTGGGTTATTATCTCTTGGAGGCTTATTATTTTCTGATGAGAAACAGATTGGGGTTGATCCAGAGGGGAGAGGAGGTGGAAAAAAAACAGGAGGAATGGGAGGAGGGGAGACTATGTATTATATAAGAAGGAAATCTGCTTTCAATAAAAGAAAAAAAAATAGCCATTTCTAACAAGGAACCTGAAACCAAAAAAAAAAAAAAAAAAAAAAAAAAGCATAGCTGAGAAGCTTGATTTCACAGAACTAATTAGGCACCTAATGTATACAAAATAGCCTCTGGAGAAAACAAATGTGAATTGAACTCATTCTAATCTTCAGAAAGCAGAGTTAAACACTAATCACTAAAGCATTCTATCTGAAATTTGAATAGTACTCTGCTACGAGCTCATGAGGAAAGATGAAATAAGAATACCTTAGAGAATAGTCTGCATCACATTTAACTTTGATAAAAAGATTTCAATTAGTGAGTAAACCAGCGGTGGCCATAAACCTCTTGGCTGTGAGAGGCAGACTTGGGTGCAGAAGGATGGTGAAGGGAGCCTAGATTGGTAGTAAAAGTGATCATATGGATAGGAAATGGGTGACAGGATGTAGGTAGAGAACTACAGAAATGTGAGGAGAATGTCTGGATGTTCTAACTGAAATATTAGAAGACATTTTTATAATTCAAGAAATGAAGGTGATTAGACAATTGTTTTGGAAGGTTAAATGCTGTTTGAGGCTGAGATATACTAAATCTGTGAGGATGACAAAAGACAGGTAAGATGCATATTGAGGTGACAGTACTAAAGAAGTAAGAACGGAAACAAGAACAACTCCTGCATAGAGCAGATGGGGATGTTAGGACAGAGGTGAGAAGAATGCTTTAAAGACCTCCACACAGGAATCAACATGAACTTATCCATAGAGTTTAAAACTTCAGTTACCTAACAGAAAAATGTATTTTTAAAAGCATTAATATGAAGCTGAGAATGAAGCTCGGCTGACAGAGGACCTACCTGGAGACAATCTTAAGCATCACATAAAGCAAGCTGGTGGTCCATGACTATATCCCAAGCACTCTGGAGGCGGTGGTCAGCAGCATCTGGAGTTTGGGGCCACCCTGAGCAACGTTGTGTGTTAGAAGTCAACCTGTACTATTGGAGACAATGCATGAAAACAAACAAGCCACTACTTAGAGAGGAGATGGTTAAAAATGAGAAGGACAGAGGAGAAAGAAGGGTCAGAAGGAAGGAGGGAGAACATTGCAGAAAGAAAAGCAGAAAAGGAATAGGAAAGGCAGGAGAGAGAGAATGTCTTAGTACATTGGGAGGACAGCATAGGAAATTGCCACATTTTCTGAATGTTTGATTTAAAAAAATAAATGAGTGGGAAACTTTTTATATATTTTTATTTAAACTTTAATTACATCACTTTCCACCTTTCCTTTTCTCCCTCCAACCATTCCCATTCCTTCCTTCCAATCTTTCCCATGTCCTCCACCCGCAATCCCTCTGAAAATTGTGGCCTCTTTTTCTTTTTATCTCATCTTGCAATCGTTTTGATGCCTGTTTTTTTCCTCTGAGGATAATCACTGTGTTCTGCCCTCCTTCCAACCTTCAAGCTGCTGTGCTTTCAAGGTGCCTGAAAGAGAACATTTTCTAAAATACCTCCATATGGTTTTATCTTCTTGTCCGTGTGTGTCATCATAAAATTTTGATTGTAGCCCTCAAATTCAGTGGGCCAGACTCTGACTAAGTGTAGTGAAACTTCTATAAAATGACACACTCAGAGATGGAGCCAAACAGAAAATAAAAAGAGGAATATTTTCACCCTCAAGGCCTCGATGGGGGCTGCCTAGGGATATGAACACAGCCCCAAGTCTCTAACTATGCAAGTGGACAGAATCTGTGGGTGAGTATCCTGGGGTCTGCAGAAGTCCCCAGAAGTTACTTGTATTTTGTCCTATTTGGGATTACTGTTTAAGACTAGAGAGCACAATCATTGCCATACAACATCTTTGCTGTGAAGTTCTGGGGGAGTTACTTCACCTTCTCAGCATCCATTCATTTCCCCAGATGTTGGAAGATGGTTTAGATCATCAAAAGGAGAGGGACACACACCTTGGTGAACTGTGATTTATGGAGCCTGCTGGGCTGGCTCCAGTTGCACAGTTTTGACCTTTCAGAATCTGAACCACACTTCCTGAATAAACAGATAACTGATGTCCGCTAAGGATATTGAGAAGATCCGGGCTGTCACTGTGGACTTTAGCCAGCTCCTATCATTATCCGATCACCTCGTCTTCTCTGATAACCTAGTGCTCAGCTCCCAGTCCCCTCAAGCAGATGAATCTGGAAACAAATTTTGATTCTTTTGCTTCCTAGTGAAGATAAGGGGCATTTTTAGTCCATGGGTCATCTGGAGCAGCTGAGAGTAGGCAAAATGGAGGAAGCAGTCTTTATATACTGTAAGCATGCAAGGAGCAAACCTAAATTGAACAGTGACAGCACAAATGGCTGAGAGGCTCCTGCTATAACAGCCTGGCTCAAGCCCTTAGTAGCTCTTCAGAGAGAAGACAGGGGTAGCATAAAGAATGAAGCAGCCATCTGTGGAAAAGGAGCAAGCCCTGGCGATGCCCCTGGTTTCAATTCATGACTGCACAGCTTGACAGAAAAGCCATTTAAGCATGCTGAGCCTCGTTTCTCATTGTATGTGGGAATCATAACTCATTCTCCTTGGAATGACTGTGATGGTTAAAGGTTAAATGGCCAGTGCAATCCAGGCAAATGTCACGTGTCCTTCCTCTATTCCAGCTCTTCCTTTGCCTCCCTCTCCCTTTCATGTCAACTGAAAATATCACAACATTCTACCCCAGTATTTTATTCAGCTTCCCTCCCCCTTTTTTGAAGCAGTCCCTGATAATGGAAATTCCCTGATAACAGAATTCTTATGGAACTATACTGAGAGCCATAATATTGGACAAAATTAATGATTACTCAGGATGAATGGTGGCCAGTATACCACAGTCTACTCTCCAAGTTTTATCTTTAAGCGTCTGAGTTGGGGGAACTCTTTCCTGGCTTCATGGAGGACAGTGATTGGCAGATCACTGGAGTCTTTGAATCTCTCCAACTAGGCCTTTGGCCCTTGGTGATCCTGAGTTACTCCTATTTATATCAGGCTGTTATGTCCTGGCCATCACATTTTCAGTAACCATGTAAATCTGGGATCAAGGGCCTACCCAGAATTTAGCCAGAAATACATCTACTGAACACAGATCTGGTTCTTCTTCATCTTACTAAGTTTTCCTCCAGCGTAATCTCTACTTCTATGTGGATTTGCTTCTGGGATGTTGTTGTAAATGAGCTATAACCGGAACGAGCAGAGAGGATCTGGAAATGGACAAACGGAATCACGAAGAACGAACACGGATTTTTCTCTCTGGTAGTTGTCAACTGAAAGTAGGAGTTAATCCTATCTTCAGCAAATTTTGCTTTTATAAAATTGTGTTGCCGGGCGTGGTGGTGCACGCTTCTTTTTTTTTTTTTTTTCCATTTTTTATTAGGTATTTCGCTCATTTACATTTGCAATGCTATACCAAAAGTCCCCCATAGCCACCCACCCCCTCTCCCCTACCCACCCACTCCCCTTTTATGGCCCTGGCGTTCCCCTGTACTGGGGCATATAAAGTTTGCGTGTCCAATGGGCCTCTCTTTCCAGTGATGGCCGACTAGGCCATCTTTTGATGCATATGCAGCTAGAGTCAAGAGCTCCGGGGTACTGGTTAGTTCATAATGTTGTTCCACCTATAGGGTTGCAGATCCCTTTAGCTTCTTTGGTACTTTCTCTAGCTCCTTCATTGGGGGCCATGTGATCCATCCAATAGCCGACTGTGAGCATCCACTTCTATGTTTGCTAGGCCCAGGCATACTCTGACAAGAGATAGCTATATCAGGGTCCTTTCAGCATAATCTTGCTAGTGTATGCAATGGTGTCAGCATTTGGAAGCTGATTATGGGATGGATCCCCGGATATGCTAGTGTCTACATGGTCCATCCTTTTATCTCAGCTCCAAACTTTGTCTCTGTAACTCCTTCCAAGGGTGTTTTGTTCCCACTTCTAAGGAGGGGCATAGTGTTCACACTTCAGTCTTCATTTTTCTTGAGTTTCATGTGTTTAGGAAATTGTATCTTATATCTTGTGTATCTTAGGTTTTGTGGTGCACGCTTCTAATCCCAGCACTCAAAAGTCAGAGGCAAGCAGATTTCTTGTAGCCAGCCTGGTCTACAAAGTGAGTTCCAGGACAGCCAGGGCTATACAGAGGAACCCTGTCTCGGAAAAAAAAAAAGTTGTGTTGATTTGACTTTGCAACACAAATTCCTGTCTTGAACAATTTGGGGTGTGTGCAGCCAAATATACCCCAATACAATAACTTCACCTCATGCTATCAAAATTTCTCTGTTATTCTACACTCAGCAGAAATTTCATCAGAGAGGTCAAAGGCAGAAATACTTTTAAAAAAGGGAAGCTTTGGCATTGTCCGACCTTCTAGGAAATAGGGCAGATCTATGTTTGTGTTCACCTGAACAAATACTTCAAGGACCTGCCCTCTGGGTGTCTTTTAGCTGTCCATGCAGCTACAGGAGCCCAGTGCATAGGAATGTGGAAACCGTGGCTGTGAAGAGAGTGGCTGAAGGAATAGAAGCAGCCTTCTCCTCAGTAGCTAATAAAAGGTGGAAACACCTGTCAACTCGTGTATTAAATTTTATTTTTTAATGCACCAGGGGTTGCACAGAAAATTGGGTTTGGAGAAGCTAGCAAAGTGGCATATCCATCGCCTTTCCCGGAGAGTTTGACATTTATATTCATGACATTGTTTCAAAACTGACAAGGTGACTCAAATCAAATCCACTTATAGAACCTGGGACCTGCTGCTGTATATTTGGTGAATTACAAGTCCATACTTTAGAAAGCGACTATGTAAATATCGTGTCTCTGGTATCAGTGTCCTGTGAGCACTCTCAGAGTCAACACCAAGTAAAAATTCTCATTTTGTTTCACTTCCCACATTACATGAACGAAGAACATTGTCTACAGTACAGCTGCATAACTTTGTAGATATGGTTCTCTTACTAAGGGAAGCAAAGCTAATGTGTTCTTGTAGAGAGGATTTAAGGAAAATATCTAAATAAATAAATAGATAGATAAATAAAAAATAAAAATAAATAAATAAATAAATAAATAGAGGCTCAAAAGAATATGTAAGGTTTTTGACCAAAAAACAAATCATATTAAGTGGCTGTATGACCGCTCCCTTCTGTACCTGTCCAGTGACTGGGTCACAAGTTGATTTAGTTTGAAGAATTAATAGGAAGTGATGTCCCAGGTGCTTGTTACATGTATTTGCATTCTAATTTGAGGTCTTGAGAAGCTGAGGCATGATAATTACCAGATGAAAGTAAGTTTGGATAACATAGTACGATACTATCTCTTAAAGGGTCGCAATGAGAAAGCAAAACCCTGCTCAAAGGAACAGAGAGAAAGGGAAATTCATTTTCACTTTGGGATCAAAATCATATACGTGACAGACACTATACCTATACTAACCTAGAATTATACTTCTCCCTCAGCAACAAACACATGTTCATCAACACACACACACACAGAGTCACGTGCACACATACTCATCTGACATATGCCCACATGCACATGCACACATATGTGCAAACATGATTGTTAAATCTTTCACAGTATTTGAGAATAAAGAACTTGACAGAAGAAAAATATGATTATAAAGATGTGTATGAAGCATTTCTTAGAACTTTGCTTCTTTCCTACTGAGGTCTACATGGGGTACAGAAGTCCTATTCTCGATCTCTTCAGGAATTATCTTTCTTCATAATACTAGGAACTGTAGATACATGAAGCAAAATGCCCTCATTAAATCCATATTTTCCTTGATTTCATATATTAGGGTAAGAGAAAGAACAGGAGCTTGAGCTATGCATTGTGTGTCTGTGTGCGTGTGTGTGTGTGTGTGTGTGTGTGTGTGTGTGTGTGTATGTGTGTGTGTAATGCCAAATAACTGCAAGAACAAGTTCCATCCCCTTTTCTCTGCTCCTCTGTACATAAACTAAGGTTTCACTTCCCTGACACCTTTACAGCATCTCTGAAATCAAACTCCATGCTTGTAACATAATAAAGCACAGACTATACATACCTGTTAAGGAGACAGTGCGTGCTCGTTTTAAGGAGGATAAAGATGTGGTCTACCTAAGGTCAATTTCCAGTAGAACTTAGCATTCATGAAACTGTATTTTAAGCAGCAACTCTGACATCATTTTACTTTATATTTCCCCTCCACTGACGAGCCATGCTTAACAACTGATTAGACGAAAGGATGGACCATCCAGAGACTGCCCCACCCGAGGGTCCATCCCATAATCAGCCACCAAAGGCAGACACTATTACATACGCCAGCAAGATTTTGCTGAAAGGACCCTGATATAGCTGTCTCCTGTGAGGCTTTGCCAGTGCCTGGCAAATACAGAAGTGGATGCTCACAGTCAGTTATTGGATGGAACACAGGGCCCCCAATGGAGGAGCTAGAGAAAGTACCCAAGAGCTGAAGGGGTCTGCAACCCTATAGGTGGAACAGCAGTATGAACTAATCAGTACCCCCAGAACTCATGTCTCTACCTGCATATGTAGCAGAAGATGGCCTAGTTGGCCATCATTGGGAAGAGAGGCCCCTTGGTGTAGCAAACTTTTTATGCCCCAGTACAGGAGAACACGAGGGCCAAGAAGTAGGAGTGAGTGGGTAGGGGAGCAGGGCAGGAGGAAGATATAGGGGACTTTTGGGATAGGATTTGAAATGTAGAAAATATCTAATAGAAAAATGAGTACAAAAAAAAAAAGCCGTCTACCAGGACACTACTGTGTCATATTAGCATAGACTATGTAGAATTTGAAGATATATATTCTCAAAACATTTAAAAATTGTTATGTTAATTATTGATCTGCTTAGTAGTTTTACTACTTACTATCTTGATATCATGTATATTATGATCTCTCAAGCCACTCCAATATATCAGAATATCTCAATGAGCTTGCTTCTTTTTCTTATTATGTACATATGTATGTATATGCATGCTCATATGAACACACACATACATACATATCATCTGCTGAATTAATTTTTGTTGTGTGGTTTGAAACAGTGACCTCTTTCAGGGAATGATTCAGTTGGTCTAGCTAGGCTTCCTTGAGAGACATGTGTCAGAATACTAGGAAGTATGGTGTTAAACAGACTATTCTAGAAACAGTTGCATAACAGGGATGAAATAATTGTGATACCAATAGATATGAAAATGGAGAAGGGACAAAAATTCATTACTTCCACTTGTGAACAAGAACTACAGCCACCTTTTGTAATTTGTATGCCTTTTATTCTTTTCTGTTATTGACAACTTCCTAATAAAAGCTGCTCACAGGGTTAAAAGAATTTTTTTTGATGGTACCACCTCACAACAGTCAGAATGGCTAAGATCAAAAATTCAGGTGAGAGCAGATGCTGGCGAGGATGTGGAGAAAGAGGAACACTTCTCCATTGTTGGTGAGATTGCAAGCTTGTACAACCACTCTGAAAATCAGTCTGGCAGTTCCTCAGAAAATTGTACATAGTATTACCTAAAGATCCAGCAATACCTCTCCTGGGCATATACACAGATGTTCCAACTTGTAATAAGAACACATGCTCGACCATGTTCATAGCAGCCTTACTTATAATAGCCAGAAGCTGGAAATAACCCAGATGTCCCTCAACAGAGGAATGGATACAGAAAATGTGGTACATTCACACAATGGAGTACTACTCAGCTATTAAAAACAATGACTTCATGAAATTCTTAGGCAAATAGATGCATCTGGAGGATATCATCCTGAGTGAGGTAAAGCAATCACAAAAGAATACACATGATATGCACTCACTGATAAGTGGATAGTAGCCCAGAAGCTCAGAATACCCAAGATACAATTTGCAAAATACATAAAACTCAAGAAGAAGGAATAACAAAGTGTGGATACTTTGATCCTTCTTAGAAGGAACAAAATACCCATGGAAGGAATTACAGAGACAAAGTTCAGAGCAGAGACTGAAGAAATGACCATCCAGAGACTGCCCCACCTGGGGATCCATCCCATATACAATCACCAAACCCAGATACTATTGTGGATGCCAACAAGAGCTTGCTGACAGGAGCCTGATAAAGCTGTTTCCTGAGAGGCTCTGCCAGTGCCTGACAAATACAGAAGTGGATGCTCAAAGCCATCCATTGGACAGAGCACAGGGTCCCCAATGAAGGAGCTAGAGAACGTACCCAAGGAACTGAAGAGTTCTGCAGCCCCATAGGAGGAACAATATGAACCAGTACCCCAGAGCTCCCTGGAACTAAACCACCAATCAAAGAAAACACATGGTGGAACTCATGGCTCTAGCTGCATATGTAGCAGAGGACGACCTAGTTGGTCATCAATGGGAGGAGAAACCCTTGGTCCTGTGAAGGTTCTATGCCCCAGTATAGGGGAATGCCAGGGCCAGGAAGAAGAAGTGGGTGAGCTGAGGAGCAGGGGGAGGGGAGACAAGATAGGGGGTTTTCAGAGGGGAAACTAGGAAAGGGGATACCATTTGAAATGTAAATAAAGAAAATATCTAATAATTTTTAAAAAAACGGATTGAAGGTATGTGCTTGTTGGGAGCCGCGCCCACATTCGCCGTTACAAGATGGCGCTGACAGCTGTGTTCTAAGTGGTAAACAAATAATCTGCGCATGTGCCAAGGGTGGTTCTCCACTCCATGTGCTCTGCCTTCCCCGTGACGTCAACTCGGCCGATGGGCTGCAGCCAATCAGGGAGTGACACGTCCTAGGCGAAGGATAATTCTCCTTAATAGGGACGGGGTTTCGTTTTCTCGCTCTCTTGCTTCTTACACTCTTGCTCCTGAAGATGTAAGCAATAAAGTTTTGCCGCAGAAGATTCTGGTTTGCTGTGTTCTTCCTGGCCGGGCGTGAGAACGCGTTAATAACAATTGGTGCCGAAACCCGGGACGAGAAAAAACTCGGGACTGGCGCAAGGAAGATCCCTCATTCCAGAACCAGAACTGCGGGTCGCGGTAATAAAGGTTCCCGTAAAGCAGACTGTTAAGAAGGATTCAACTGTGTGAATTCAGAACTTTTCAGCTGGGGAACGAGAGTACCAGTGAGTACAGCTTTACGAGGTAAGTCTGGTCTTGAACTTTCTAAGGAAATTCAAGACAGTCTATCAGAAGTAAAGTGGAATATGTTTGGCCTTGAATTTTTTCTGGTGTTAGGAGCCCTTTTGTTCCTTTTCACATGTTATCAAGTGATTAAGATAGGGCTGAAAATTCTAGAGGAAATTCAGGACAAGCTATCAGAAGTAAAGTGGGGAGAGAGAGTAGGAACAAAGAGGAAATATGGTACACAAAATAAGTATACAGGCCTTTCCAAGGGTCTTGAACCCGAGGAAAAGTTAAGGTTAGGTAGGAATACCTGGAGAGAGATTAGAAGAAAAAGAGGAAAAAGGGAAAAGAAGAAAGATCAATTAGCGGAGGTCTCTAGGAAAAGGAGCCTGTGCTCATCGCTGGATGGGCTCGGGGAGCCAGCTCTTGGTAGCTCTGAATCAGATGATGAATTCTCCTCTGAAGAAACAGACTGGGAGGAAGAAGCAGCTCATTATGAGAAAAAAGGGTACCAGCCAGGTAAAGTGCTAGCTAATCAGTTAAGGAAGCCAAAAGCGGCTGGCGAAGGCCAGTTTGCTGATTGGCCTCAGGGCAGTCGGCTTCAAGGTCCGCCCTATGCGGAGTCCCCGCCCTGCGTAGTGCGTCAGCCCTGCGCAGAGAGACAATGCGCAGAGAGGCAGTGCGCAGACTCATTCATTCCCAGAGAGGAACAAAGGAAAATACAACAGGCATTTCCGGTCTTTGAAGGAGCCGAGGGTGGGCGTGTCCACGCTCCGGTAGAATACTTACAAATTAAAGAACTCGCCGAGTCGGTCCGTAAATACGGAACCAATGCTAATTTTACCTTGGTGCAGTTAGACAGGCTTGCCGGCATGGCACTAACTCCTGCCGACTGGCAAACGGTTGTAAAAGCCGCTCTCCCTAGTATGGGCAAATATATGGAATGGAGAGCTCTTTGGCATGAAACTGCACAAGCGCAGGCCCGAGCAAACGCAGCTGCTTTGACTCCAGAGCAGAGAGATTGGACTTTTGACTTGTTAACGGGTCAGGGAGCTTATTCTGCTGATCAAACAAACTACCATTGGGGAGCTTATGCCCAAGTTTCCTCCACGGCTATTAGGGCCTGGAAGGCGCTCTCCCGAGCAGGTGAAACCACTGGTCAATTAACAAAAGTTGTCCAGGGACCTCAGGAGTCCTTCTCAGATTTTGTGGCCAGAATGACAGAGGCAGCAGAGCGTATTTTTGGAGATTCAGAGCAAGCCGCGCCTCTGGTAGAACAGCTAATCTATGAGCAAGCCACAAAGGAGTGCCGAGCGGCCATAGCCCCAAGAAAGAACAAAGGCTTACAAGACTGGCTCAGGGTCTGTCGAGAGCTTGGGGGACCTCTCACCAATGCAGGCTTAGCGGCCGCCATCCTCCAATCTCAGAACCGCTCCATGAGCAGAAATGATCAGAGGACATGTTTTAATTGCGGAAAGCCTGGGCATTTTAAGAAAGATTGCAGAGCTCCAGATAAACAGGGGGGGACTCTCACTCTTTGCTCTAAGTGTGGCAAGGGTTATCATAGAGCTGACCAGTGTCGCTCTGTGAGGGATATAAAGGGCAGAATCCTTCCCCCACCTGATAGTCAATCAACTGATGTGCCAAAAAACGGGTCATCGGGCCCTCGGTCCCAGGGCCCTCAAAGATATGGGAACCGGTTTGTCAGGACCCAGGAAGCAGTCAGAGAGGCGACCCAGGAAGACCCACAAGGGTGGACCTGCGTGCCGCCTCCGACTTCCTATTAATGCCTCAAATGAGTATTCAGCCGGTGCCAGTGGAGCCTATACCATCCTTGCCCCCGGGAACCATGGGCCTTATTCTCGGCCGGGGTTCACTCACCTTGCAGGGCTTAGTAGTCCACCCTGGAGTTATGGATTGTCAACATTCCCCTGAAATACAGGTCCTGTGCTCAAGCCCTAAGGGCGTTTTTTCTATTAGTAAAGGAGATAGGATAGCTCAGCTGCTGCTCCTCCCTGATAATACCAGGGAGAAATCTGCAGGACCTGAGATAAAGAAAATGGGCTCCTCAGGAAATGATTCTGCCTATTTGGTTGTATCTTTAAATGATAGACCTAAGCTCCGCCTTAAGATTAATGGAAAAGAGTTTGAAGGCATCCTTGATACCGGAGCAGATAAAAGTATAATCTCTACACATTGGTGGCCCAAAGCGTGGCCCACCACAGAGTCATCTCATTCATTACAGGGCCTAGGATATCAATCATGTCCCACTATAAGCTCCGTTGCCTTGACGTGGGAATCCTCTAAAGGGCAGCAAGGGAAATTCATACCTTATGTGCTCCCACTCCCGGTTAACCTCTGGGGAAGGGATATTATGCAGCATTTGGGCCTTATTTTGTCCAATGAAAACGCCCCATCGGGAGGGTATTCAGCTAAAGCAAAAAATATCATGGCAAAGATGGGTTATAAAGAAGGAAAAGGGTTAGGACATCAAGAACAGGGAAGGATAGAGCCCATCTCACCTAATGGAAACCAAGACAGACAGGGTCTGGGTTTTCCATAGCGGCCATTGGGGCAGCACGGCCCATACCATGGAAAACGGGGAATCCAGTGTGGGTTCCTCAATGGCCCCTATCCTCTGAAAAACTGGAAGCTGTGATTCAACTGGTAGAGGAACAATTAAAACTAGGCCATATTGAGCCATCTACCTCACCTTGGAATACTCCAATTTTTGTAATTAAGAAAAAGTCAGGAAAGTGGAGACTGCTCCATGACCTCAGAGCCATTAATGAGCAAATGAACTTATTTGGCCCAGTACAGAGGGGTCTCCCTGTACTTTCCGCCTTACCACGTGGCTGGAATTTAATTATTATATATATTAAAGATTGTTTCTTTTCTATACCTTTGTGTCCAAGGGATAGGCCCAGATTTGCCTTTACCATCCCCTCTATTAATCACATGGAACCTGATAAGAGGTATCAATGGAAGGTCTTACCACAGGGAATGTCCAATAGTCCTACAATGTGCCAACTTTATGTACAAGAAGCTCTTTTGCCAGTGAGGGAACAATTCCCCTCTTTAATTTTGCTCCTTTACATGGATGACATCCTCCTGTGCCATAAAGACCTTACCATGCTACAAAAGGCATATCCTTTTCTACTTAAAACTTTAAGTCAGTGGGGTTTACAGATAGCCACAGAAAAGGTCCAAATTTCTGATACAGGACAATTCTTGGGCTCTTTGGTGTCCCCAGATAAGATTGTGCCCCAAAAGGTAGAGATAAGAAGAGATCACCTCCATACCTTAAATGATTTTCAAAAGCTGTTGGGAGATATTAATTGGCTCAGACCTTTTTTAAAGATTCCTTCCGCTGAGTTAAGGCCTTTGTTTGGTATTTTAGAAGGAGATCCTCATATCTCCTCCCCTAGGACTCTTACTCTAGCTGCTAACCAGGCCTTACAAAAAGTGGAAAAAGCCTTACAGAATGCACAATTACAACGTATTGAGGATTCGCAGCCTTTCAGTTTGTGTGTCTTTAAGACAGCACAATTGCCAACTGCAGTTTTGTGGCAGAATGGGCCATTGTTGTGGATCCATCCAAACGTATCCCCAGCTAAAATAATAGATTGGTATCCTGATGCAATTGCACAGCTTGCCCTTAAAGGTCTAAAAGCAGCAATCACCCACTTTGGGCGAAGTCCATATCTTTTAATTGTACCTTATACCGCTGCACAGGTTCAAACCTTGGCAGCCACATCTAATGATTGGGCAGTTTTAGTTACCTCCTTTTCAGGAAAAATAGATAACCATTATCCAAAACATCCAATCTTACAGTTTGCCCAAAATCAATCTGTTGTGTTTCCACAAATAACAGTAAGAAACCCACTTAAAAATGGGATTGTGGTATATACTGATGGATCAAAAACTGGCATAGGTGCCTATGTGGCTAATGGTAAAGTGGTATCCAAACAATATAATGAAAATTCACCTCAAGTGGTAGAATGTTTAGTGGTCTTAGAAGTTTTAAAAACCTTTTTAGAACCCCTTAATATTGTGTCAGATTCCTGTTATGTGGTTAATGCAGTAAATCTTTTAGAAGTGGCTGGAGTGATTAAGCCTTCCAGTAGAGTTGCCAATATTTTTCAGCAAATACAATTAGTTTTGTTATCTAGAAGATTTCCTGTTTATATTACTCATGTTAGAGCCCATTCAGGCCTACCTGGCCCCATGGCTCTGGGAAATGATTTGGCAGATAAGGCCACTAAAGTGGTGGCTGCTGCCCTATCATCCCCGGTAGAGGCTGCAAGAAATTTTCATAACAATTTTCATGTGACGGCTGAAACATTACGCAGTCGTTTCTCCCTGACAAGAAAAGAAGCCCGTGACATTGTTACTCAATGTCAAAGCTGCTGTGAGTTCTTGCCAGTTCCTCATGTGGGAATTAACCCACGCGGTATTCGACCTCTACAGGTCTGGCAAATGGATGTTACACATGTTTCTTCCTTTGGAAAACTTCAATATCTCCATGTGTCCATTGACACATGTTCTGGCATCATGTTTGCCTCTCCGTTAACCGGAGAAAAAGCCTCACATGTGATTCAACATTGTCTTGAGGCATGGAGTGCTTGGGGGAAACCCAGACTCCTTAAGACTGATAATGGACCAGCTTATACGTCTCAAAAATTCCAGCAGTTCTGCCGTCAGATAGATGTTACCCACCTGACTGGACTTCCATACAACCCTCAAGGACAGGGTATTGTTGAGCGTGCGCATCGCACCCTCAAAACCTATCTTATAAAACAGAAGAGGGGAATTGAAGAGATTTTACCCCGAGCACCAAGAGTGTCTGTGTCTTTGGCACTCTTTACACTCAATTTTTTAAATATTGATGCTCATGGCCATACTGCGGCTGAACGTCATTGTTCAGAGCCAGATAGGCCCAATGAGATGGTTAAATGGAAAAATGTCCTTGATAATAAATGGTATGGCCCGGATCCTATTTTGATAAGATCCAGGGGAGCTATCTGTGTTTTCCCACAGAATGAAGACAACCCATTTTGGATACCAGAAAGACTCACCCGAAAAATCCAGACTGACCAAGGGAATACTGATGTCCCTCGTCTTGGTGATGTCCAGGGCGTCAATAACAAAGAGAGAGCAGCGTTGGGGGAGAATGTCGACATTTCCACTCCTAATGACGGTGATGTATAATGCTCAAGTATTCCCTTGCTTTTTTACCACTAACTAGGAACTGGGTTTAGCCTTAATTCAGACAGCCTTGGCTCTGTCTGGACAGGTCCAGACGACTGACACCATTAACACTTTGTCAGCCTCAGTGACTACAGTCATAGATAAACAGGCCTCAGCTAATGTCAAGATACAGAGAGGTCTCATGCTGGTTAATCAACTCATAGATCTTGTCCAGATACAACTAGATGTATTATGACAAATAACTCAGCTGGGATGTGAACAAAAGTTTCCG
The DNA here is from genome assembly GCF_000001635.26 of Mus musculus. Taxonomy (NCBI): domain Eukaryota; kingdom Metazoa; phylum Chordata; class Mammalia; order Rodentia; family Muridae; genus Mus; species Mus musculus. Next base: position 40,980,213 of record NC_000083.6, on the reverse strand, counting down.
GGATTGTGTGTTATTTCCATTCAGTATGTTAAATTTACTAGGGCAGCTAATTTGTCAAAAAGTCTTTTTCAGTATATGTTACAGAATTGGATGGCTGAATTTGAACAGATCCCTTCGGGAATTGAGACTTCAGGTCAACTCCACGCGCTTGGACCTGTCGCTGACCAAAGGATTACCCAATTGGATCTCCTCAGCATTTTCCTTCTTTAAAAAATGGGTGGGATTAATATTATTTGGAGATACACTTTGCTGTGGATTAGTGTTGCTTCTTTGATTGGTCTGTAAGCTTAAGGCCCAAACTAGGAGAGACAAGGTGGTTATTGCCCAGGCGCTTGCAGGACTAGAACATGGAGCTTCCCCTGATATATCTATGCTTAGGCAATAGGTCGCTGGCCACTCAGCTCTTATATCCCATGAGGCTAGTCTCATTGCACGGGATAGAGTGAGTGTGCTTCAGCAGCCCGAGAGAGTTGCACGGCTAAGCACTGCAGTAGAAAGGCTCTGCGGCATATATGAGCCTATTCTAGGGAGACATGTCATCTTTCAAGAAGGTTGAGTGTCCAAGTGTCCTTCTCTCCAGGCAAAACGACACGGGAGCAGGTCAGGGTTGCTCTGGGTAAAAGCCTGTGAGCCTAAGAGCTAATCCTGTACATGGCTCCTTTACCTACACACTGGGGATTTGACCTCTATCTCCACTCTCATTAATATGGGTGGCCTATTTGCTCTTATTAAAAGGAAAGGGGGATGTGCTAATGGTATGTCTCTATTTAACCCATATCATACTGTAATCCAGGGTGTGTCATTTTGGCCAGATCATATCTTTGGGTATAATCACTTGCCAGAGCAGTCATGTTGCTAGACTACAATTCCTCTAAAAAGACTGCATATGCATCATTTCAGTCTTTCTACTAAACAGATTCGTGGGTCTCTATCATCTTTTCATTAAATAGAAAACACCACTCAGATCTTACAGTGCATGGTGACAATGTAAATACCACCCTGGAGTTGATCTCAAAATTAGTAATGACTCTCTTAGTGGCTATAAATATATATTAAGACAAACACCTTCATACTCAGCTTTTTCCAGGTATATTTATAATCATGGGGAGTATTTTTAAATGCATAATTGCCTTAAATCAAAAGGAGCTTGTCAGAGAGCAGCTGCTTTGTGTTCTTCAATACTTAATGTCTGGATAATGATTTATTCTCTCTGGCAGAAAATTGTCACTAATATTGCTCTGACGACCATATGGTCTGACAAGACTGACATCATTTGAGGGACAGGAAGAAAGAAATGCATGAAGTCAAAGAACGATGGCTCATGGAATCTAAGGATAACACTGTATTGCTCTGGTCTTGTACCCCTCTAAGCAACTGTGGATGAAGCTTAACATCACAGGAACACTGAACAGAAAAGCTGTCTTCACGGACATATGAGGTTATGAATTTTGCTTTGTGCCAAATTTAAGAGAGGGAAGAAGTCATGTCTAGGGTTCCAGCCTATGATTCCCCACTTAACAGGGTGAGGATCAAGAGAGCAATGAGACCATGTCTCAAAACACCAAAAGTCACAACAGCAAAATAGAAGACAATCCTATTTTTTTAAGTTGTAATATTAGAATTTAACAATTAGAAAATATAATTACAAATTACTAGTCAAAGAAAAACACATTACAATGAAAAAAGTTTACCTCTGTTTTAATAATTAAGAATTATCACTAAACAAATTATTGATTTCTGCAGTTCCCTTTTTAAGTATTTAAATCCAAATAATTATTAATGTGTTAAACAGACTCTATTTCATAGCTTGGTCTCATTGTAAATAGTAAGAGCTCAACACAATACAAAATTTGAAATGAGATGGCACAGGCCAAGAAAAAATAAAAAGTTAAAATGAGTCAATGTAAATCAAGGATGGGTCTATACAACAGAATTCAACATTAATCCTATCTTAATTGCGGTGCTAATAAACGGACCACCTTAGCAACCATGTACAGAACAGTTCGTATGCAATTACCAAGACAACATGCTCCAAACGATGGCATTAGGAATGCCTACATGGATTATCAAACACGATTTTTCTAACAGTGCTTATGGGCAGAGGATTTCAAAAATAAGTTATCATGGCTAAGAGGAAAAGAGTATTCCTGGGCTTAAAGCGCCACCTAAAGGTAGGAAAAAATAAAGAGGAAAATTTTGAAAGTCAAAAAAACGTGCGCGCGCGTGTGTGTGTGTGTGTGTGTGTGTGTGTGTGTGTGTGTGTGTGTGTGTGTGTGTGTCTGGTGGGGTGTCTTTTTTATTAGATATTTTCTTAATTTACATTTCAAATGATATCCCAAAAGTCCCCTATACTCTACCCCTGCCCTGCTCCCCAACCCACCCACTCCTGCTTCCTGGCCCTGGCATTCCCCTGTACTGGGGCATATAATCTTCACAAGACCAAGGGCTTCTCCTCCCATTGGTGGCATACTAGGCCATCCTCTGCTACATATGCAACTAGAGATACAAGCTCTGGGGGTGGGGGTGGTAGTAGCTGGTTAATTCACACTGTTGTTCCTCCTATAGGGCTACAGACCCCTTTAGCTCCTTGGTACTTTCTCTAGCTCCTTCACTGGGGGCCCTGTGTTCCATCCAATAGATGACTGTGAGCATCTGTACTGGCTAGTTTTGTGTCAACTTGACACAGCTGGAGTTATCACAGAGAAAGGAGCTTCAGTTGGGGAAATGCTTCCATGAGATACATAAGGCATTTTCTCATTAGTGATCAAGGGGGGAGGTCACCTTGTGGGTGGTGCTATCTCTGAGCTGTTAGTCTTGGTTCTATAAGAGAGCAGGCTGAGCAAGCCAGGGGAAGCAAGCCAGTAACATCCCTCCATGGCCTCTGCATCAGCTCCTGCTTCCTGACCTGCTTGAGTTCCAGTCCTGACTTCCTTGGTGATGAACAGCAATATGGAAGTGTAAGCCAAATAAACCCTTTCCTCCCCAACTTGCTTCTTGGTCATGATGTTTGTGCAGGAATAGAAACCCTGATTAAGATAAATTGGTACCAGCATAGTGGAGTATTCCTGTGACAACCTGACCATGTTTTGGGGAGGACTGTGGAAGGACTTTGGAACTTTGGGCTTGAAGATCCATTCATTGTTAAGAGCTCTGTCGAATGTTGTGTAGGAGCTTGGAAGATAATGTTGAGAACAGTGCAGAAGATGGAGGCCTGGCTTGTGAAATTTCAGAGGGAAGATTAAAGACTTTTTTCAGGGCCACTGCTATTTTGATTGTGAAGATTCTGTGGTTCTGGTTAGCTGGGGCTAAAGAATCAGCTGTGATTAACAAGATACCATAACTACTAAAGCAAAAACTTTGCATTACTGGGACTATTGATGCTGGTTAGCTGGAGCTAAGAAATTAGCGGTGATTAAGAAGAGACCAGCATAGCATCATTGAGGTGACATCTTCTGGGATGTGTTTTCTGAAAGCACAGAGGTTGTGTTCCAGAGATAGCCAAGGTTGTACCTTGTGCTGTGGCTGGACTTGGTAATGTGTAAGAGTCACTCAGGTGGTACTGGTTTGAAGGCATGAAGGGGTCATGTAGAGCAGCTTGAGGCTCAGCACTGTGAGAGGCCATGGAAGGCCATTGGTGATGGTGCAGCCTCAATAGCAATTGATGGCCCAGGACTGAAGGGGTCATGCATGTGTTTTGGAGATTCCAGGACCATGAATGGCCACCAAGAACAACAGCAGCAGTGGAGCACAGGCATATGGAGCCTAGAGGAAAAGCTGTGTGCTACAAAGGACAGGGCTGGAGAAGTGACCCAAGCCCTTGGAGGAGCCCAGAAGATTGAGTTGGATCCCAGACATTAGACAGTTGGAGTTTAATTTTTGCTTTTGATTGTGACTGTGCCCTGATATTTTTCCCTCTTGAAGGAAGTATTTTAGTGGAGGCCACAGTTAAGAGACTTTGAATTTTAAAAGATATTGGATATTTTAAAGTGATTTAACTTTTAATATGTAAAGACTGTGGGACTTTTAAAGTTATTTAGATCTTGAGGATGAATAAGAACTAAAGGTTGAGGCTTACTAGTGATGTGTTTGTGTGTCAAGTTGACAAGGGGTCAATTGTACTGGGTAGTTTTTGTCAACTTGACACAGCTGGACTTAACACAGAGAAAGGAGCTTCAGTTGGGAAAATACCTCCATGAGATCCTAAGGCATTTTCTCATTTGATAAAGGGGGAAGGTCCCCTTGTGAGTGGTGCTATCTCTGGGCTGGTAGTCTTGGTTTTATAAGAGAGCAGGCTGAGCAAGCCAGGAGAAGCAAGCCAGTAAGTAACATCCCTCCGTTGCCTCTTTATCAGCTCCTGCTTTCTGACCTGCTTGAGTTCCAGTCCTGACTTACTTTGGTGATGAATAGCAGTGTGGAAATGTAAGCCAAATAAACCCTTTCCTCCCCAACTTTCTTCTTGGTCATGTTTGTGCAGGAATAGAATCCCTGACGAAGAGAGCATCCACTTCTGTATTTGCCAAGCACTGGCATAGCTTCACAAGAGACAGCTATATCAGAGTCCTGTCAGCAAAATCTTGCTGGCATATGCAATAGTGTCTGGGTTTGGTGGTTGTATATGGAATGGATCCCCGGGTAAGGCAGTCTCTGGGTGGTCTTTCCTTCCATCTCAGCTCCAAATTTTGTCTCTATAATTCCTCCCCATTCTAAGAAGGAACAAAGTATCCACACTTTGGTCCTGCTTCTTCTTGAGTTTCATGTGTTTTGCAAATTGTATCTTGGGTATTCTAAGGTTCTGGGCTAATATCCACTAATCAGTGCATATCATGTATGTTCTTTTGTGATTGGGTTACCTCACTCAAATGATATCCTCCAGATCCATCCATTTGTGTAAGAATTTCATAAATTCATTGTTTTAATAGCTGTGTAGTACTCTGTTGTGTAAATGTACCACATTTTCTGTATCCATTCCTCTGTTGAGGAACATCTGGGTTCTTTCCAGCTTCTGGCTATTATAAATAAGGCTACTATGAACATAGTGAAGCATGTGTCCTTATTTCAAGTTTGAACATCTTGAAAGCCAGGAGATATTGGCTTATAAAGTTAATAAATGAATTCAATAAAAATAAAAAATATCTGTTTCGATCATAAAATCACAGAGGATTAAAAGAGAAAGAAGGGAAAGTATTTATTAGGATGCCTGAGAGTTGAGAGGAAAAATTGGGAATGATATATATGTATGAAATTGCCAAAGAAAAATAAAATATTTTCAATTTTTAAAAAAATCTTGAGCACAACAAATTCCATTGTGGGAGAGAGCAGATTTCACATATCAAATACAATATATGGGCAGATATCTTTCTGAAGATAAAATTCCCTTTCTACAAGTCATTCTTTCAAAATATGATCACATCCTCTCCATCACTGCCATCTCCATGCTGTACCTAAGCCGATAAGCTTACAGGCTTAGAATTTCTAACATCCCTATAATAACCTCCAAACTCTTATCTCCACTCTTGTGTCCATAAAAAGCAGCGTATACACTGCTGCTACGCTATGCAGCATGAGTCTTGCTGAAAGGACCCTGATATAGGTGTCTCTTGTGAGGCTATGCCGGGTCCTAGCAAACACAGAAGTGGAGGTTCACAGTCAGCTATTGGATAGAACACAAGGCCCCCAATGGAGGAGCTAGAGAAAGTACCCAAGGAGCTAAAGGGATCTGCAACCCTATAGGTGGAACAACAATATGGACTAACCAGTACCCCCAGAGCTCATGTCTCTAGCTGCATATGTAGCAGAAGATGGCCTAGTCGGCCATCATTGGGAAGAGAAGCCCCTTGGTCTTGCAAACTTTATATGCCTCAGTACAGGGGAACGCCAGGACCAAGAACTGGGAGTGGGTGGGTAGGGGAGTGGTGGGGGGGGAGGTTATGGGGGACTTGTGGGATAGCATTGGAAATGTAAATGAAGAAAATACCTAATTAAAAAAATTCCTATGCAGTTCTTTGTAGGCTTTAGAATAAAAATTCAGATCCCATAACTGTATATACCCTTCTAAATGATCTAGCCCTGCCTTTCTTCTATGATCCACACCTTTCCATTTATTTATTCCAAATATAGCAATGGGAGATATAATAAGATCAACATAATAGAGGCTGGATTGATGGCTCTACAGTTAAGAACACCAGCTGCTCTTCCAGAGAACCTGGGATTGGTTCCTAGCACCTACATGGCAGCATATAATCATTTGTAACCCCATTACCAGAGGATCTGAGAGCCTCTTCTGATCTCTGCAGGCACCAGGCACACAAAGTGGTGTGCCAACATAAATGCAATCAAAATTCCCATACACATAAAGTTTAAAAGAGTAATAAAAATAAGCTGGGTGGTGGTGGTGCACGCCTTTAATCCCAGCACTTGGGAGGCAAAGGCAGGTGGATTTCTGAGTTTGAGGCCAGCCTGGTCTACAAAGTGAGTCCAGGACAGCAAGGGCTACACAGAGAAACCCTGTCTCGGGGAAAAAAAAAAAGAGTAATAAAAATATTAGCAATTACCTACACTTAGACTATAGATGGTATCATATGCCAAGTATTGTCCTTAATTTATAACTATAGTAAAAGGTGAAAAGCACTACATGGATTGTATCAATTATGTTTAGATATACAGTTATGTGGCCTTTTATGTGTTCATTCTGTTGTGCAATCAACATCACCATACACCTCCAGGGATGTTTGCATTCTCTTTGGTTGAAACTCTGTATACAGGACAGTCTTATTCCCTGCTCCACTCTGCCCAGCCTCTGCTAACCACTATCTCCACAACAATCTCCATCTCTGTGCATGCAAGTCCTCTAAGAATTTCATGCAGGTAGAAGTGTACAGTATTTGTTCTTTGTTACTTGCTTATTTCCCTCTGCACAATGCCTTCTAGTCTCATTCTGTAGCCTGCACTAATATTACTTTCCTTTTTTAGGTAAAATATTTCTATATATTTCTATATATATGTGTGTGTGTAATATATATATATTATATATGTATTATATATATTACATATATATATATATATTTGCCACATTTTTTCAGTAGGTAAAAACTTGGATTGTTTCTGCCTTTTGACTCTAATATATAATGCCACCATGAAGACCAGTGTCAATATGTCGGATTGCTAAAAGAAAATAATGTCCTATAGGCCAAATAGAAAATTTCAGTTTTAGAAGTAGTGAAGTCAAAGATTAACATGTGAGCCTTCATTGAGGGGTCTGTTGAAGATAGTGCCTGCCTTCTAATATAACAGTGGGGACAGGGACCAGGATCTATGGTCTCTTCTTATCAAGACATACATTACAGCATGAAGACCGGGCAGTGATTCCCTTGTTTAATTTCTAAATACTGTCACAATGTCAGTATTCAAAATATAGGTTGAGAAGCCACATGAAAATGACAATTGTTTAAAAAAATGACAATTGTTATATGTTTGAACACTTGCATTCACCTTTTGTAATATAAAAAAAAACTATACAACTAGAATTGAAACTGCTAGATAATGTGGTAATTATGTTAAGTTTTGTGCAGGACCTAGATTGCTCTCCACAACAAATGAACCCAAGTTCCTACAGGAAATGCACAAGGTGCCAAACTTCCCATATCCTAACCATTTGTTCATTTCCTTTCTTTTAAACTATGTAAGGGACATTCTAATAGGTGTGAAAGTAAATACTGCTTGGTATCTGTTTGCATTTTCTTAATAACTGGGGAGTGTTGATGGTGATTATCTTCATGAGTGCTTTTGGATACCTACAGAATTTCTATGGAGAAATCTATTTAAGTCCTTAGCAAACTCTAAAAAGTAATCTTGACTAATTCCTTTCGAATTTCATACATGTATGCATACAGTGTATTTTGATGATACCCCTATTGGAATCCCTCCCAGATTCACGTTCTCTCTGATTTTGTCCACTTCTTATTTTTACTGATTTAGATTTATTTTTAATCTACGTATGTATATGTACCATTTGTGTGCTTGGTGCCTGCAGAAGCCAGAAGAGACCATCCAATCCACTGGAACTGCAGTTACCATTGTGAGCTACTACGTGGGTGCTGGGAACAGAACCCAGCTGCAAGAACAGCAACTTTAACCTCTGGGTCATCTACACATCCCATTCCCCTGCTTTTTTTTTTTTTTTTTTTTTTTTTTACTTTTGTATTTTATTTATTTTTTTATTTATTTTTTTATTTTTTTTTTCCATTTTTTATTAGGTATTTAGCTCATTTACATTTCCAATGCTATACCAAAAGTCCCCCTTACCCACCCACCCCCACTCCCCTACCCACCCACTCCCCCCCTTTGGCCCTGGCGTTCCCCTGTACCGGGGCACACAAAGTCTGCGTGTCCAATGGGCCTCTCTTTCCAGTGATGGCCGACTAGGCCATCTTTTGATACATATGCAGCTAGAGTCAAGAGCTCAGGGGTACTGGTTAGTTCATAATGTTGTTCCACCTATAGGGTTGAAGATCCCTTTAGCTCCTTGGATACTTTCTCTAGCTCCTCCATTGGGAGCCCTGTGATCCATCCATTAGCTGACTGTGAGCATCCACTTCTGTGTTTGCTAGGCCCCGGCATAGTCTCACAAGAGACAGCTACATCTGGGTCCTTTCGATAAAATCTTGCTAGTATATGCAATGGTGTCAGCGTTTGGATGCTGATTATGGGGTGGATCCCTGGATATGGCAGTCTCTACATGGTCCATCCTTTCATCTCAGCTCCAAACTTTGTTTCTGTAACTCCTTCCATGGGTGTTTTGTTCCCACTTCTAAGGAGGGGCATAGTGTCCACACTTCAGTCTTCATTTTTCTTGAGTTTCATGTGTTTAGGAAATTGTATCTTATATCGTGGGTATCCTAGGTTTTGGGCTAGTATCCACTTATCAGTGAGTACATATTGTGTGAGTTCCTTTGTGATTGTGTTACCTCACTCAGGATGATGCTCTCCAGGTCCATCCATTTGGCTAGGAATTTCATAAATTCATTCTTTTTAATAGCTGAGTAGTACTCCATTGTGTAGATGTACCACATTTTCTGTATCCATTCCTCTGTTGAGGGGCATCTGGGTTCTTTCCAGTTTCTGGCTATTATAAATAAGGCTGCTATGAACATAGTGGAGCATGTGTCCTTCTTACCAGTTGGGGCTTCTTCTGGATATATGCCCAGGAGAGGTATTGCTGGATCCTCCGGTAGTACTATGTCCAATTTTCTGAGGAACCGCCAGACTGATTTCCAGAGTGGTTGTACAAGCCTGCAATCCCACCAACAATGGAGGAGTGTTCCTCTTTCTCCACATCCTCGCCAGCATCTGCTGTCACCTGAATTTTTGATCTTAGCCATTCTGACTGGTGTGAGGTGGAATCTCAGGGTTGTTTTGATTTGCATTTCCCTGATGATTAAGGATGTTGAACATTTTTTCAGGTGCTTCTCTGCCATTCGGTATTCCTCAGGTGAGAATTCTTTGTTCAGTTCTGAGCCCCATTTTTTAAGGGGGTTATTTGATTTTCTGAGGTCCACCTTCTTGAGTTCTTTATATATGTTGGATATTAGTCCCCTATCTGATTTAGGATAGGTAAAGATCCTTTCCCAGTCTGTTGGTGGTCTTTTTGTCTTATAGACAGTGTCTTTTGCCTTGCAGAAACTTTGGAGTTTCATTAGGTCCCATTTGTCAATTCTCGATCTTACAGCACAAGCCATTGCTGTTCTGTTCAGGAATTTTTCCCCTGTGCCCATATCTTCAAGGCTTTTCCCCACTTTCTCCTCTATAAGTTTCAGTGTCTCTGGTTTTATGTGAAGTTCCTTGATCCACTTAGATTTGACCTTAGTACAAGGAGATAAGTATGGATCGATTCGCATTCTTCTACATGATAACAACCAGTTGTGCCAGCACCAATTGTTGAAAATGCTGTCTTTCTTCCACTGGATGGTTTTGGCTCCCTTGTCGAAGATCAAGTGACCATAGGTGTGTGGGTTCATTTCTGGGTCTTCAATTCTATTCCATTGGTCCACTTGTCTGTCTCTATACCAGTACCATGCAGTTTTTATCACAATTGCTCTGTAGTAAAGCTTTAGGTCAGGCATGGTGATTCCACCAGAGGTTCTTTTATCCTTGAGAAGAGTTTTTGCTATCCTCGGTTTTTTGTTATTCCAGATGAATTTGCAAATTGCTCCTTCTAGTTCGTTGAAGAATTGAGTTGGAATTTTAATGGGGATTGCATTGAATCTGTAGATTGCTTTTGGCAAGATAGCCATTTTTACAATGTTGGTCCTGCCAATCCATGAGCATGGGAGATCTTTCCATCTTCTGAGATCTTCTTTAATTTCTTTCTTCAGGGACTTGAAGTTTTTATCATACAGATCTTTCACTTCCTTCGTTAGAGTCACGCCGAGATATTTTATATTATTTGTGGCTATTGAGAAGGGTGTTGTTTCCCTAATTTCTTTCTCAGCCTGTTTATTCTTTGTGTAGAGAAAGGCCATTGACTTGTTTGAGTTAATTTTATATCCAGCTACTTCACCGAAGCTGTTTATCAGGTTTAGGAGTTCTCTGTTGGAATTTTTAGGGTCACTTATATATACTATCATATCATCTGCAAAAAGTGATATTTTGACTTCCTCTTTTCCAATTTGTATCCCCTTGATCTCCTTTTGTTGTCGAATTGCTCTGGCTAATACTTCAAGTACTATGTTGAAAAGGTAGGGAGAAAGTGGGCAGCCTTGTCTAGTCCCTGATTTTAGTGGGATTGCTTCCAGCTTCTCTCCATTTACTTTGATGTTGGCTACTGGTTTGCTGTAGATTGCTTTTATCATGTTTAGGTATTGGCCTTGAATTCCTGATCTTTCCAGAACTTTTATCATGAATGGGTGTTGGATCTTGTCAAATGCTTTTTCTGCATCTAACGAGATGATCATGTGGTTTTTGTCTTTGAGTTTGTTTATATAATGGATTACATTGATGGATTTTCGTATATTAAACCATCCCTGCATCCCTGGAATAAAACCTACTTGGTCAGGATGGATGATTGCTTTAATATGTTCTTGGATTCGGTTAGCAAGAATTTTATTGAGGATTTTTGCATCGATGTTCATAAGAGAAATTGGTCTGAAGTTCTCTATCTTTGTTGGATCTTTCTGTGGTTTAGGTATCAGAGTAATAGTGGCTTCATAAAATGAGTTGGGTAGAATACCTTCTACTTCTATCTTGTGAAAAAGTTTGTGCAGAACTGGAGTTAGATCTTCTTTGAAGGTCTGATAGAACTCTGCACTAAACCCGTCTGGTCCTGGGCTTTTTTTGGCTGGGAGACTATTAATAACTGCTTCTATTTCTTTAGGGGATATGGGACTGTTTAGAAGGTCAACTTGATCCTGATTCAACTTTGGTACCTGGTATCTGTCCAGAAATTTGTCCATTTCGTCCAGGTTTTCCAGTTTTGTTGAGTATAGCCTTTTGTAGAAGGATCTGATGGTGTTTTGGATTTCTTCAGGATCTGTTGTTATGTCTCCCTTTTCATTTCTGATTTTGTTAATTAGGATTTTGTCCCTGTGCCCTTTAGTGAGTCTAGCTAAGGGTTTATCTATCTTGTTGATTTTCTCAAAGAACCAACTCCTCGTTTGGTTAATTCTTTGAATAGTTCTTCTTGTTTCCACTTGGTTGATTTCACCCCTGAGTTTGATTATTTCCTGCCTTCTACTCCTCTTGGGTGAATTTGCTTCCTTTTTTTCTAGAGCTTTTAGATGTGTTGTCAAGCTGCTAGTATGTGCTCTCTCCCGTTTTTTCTTGAAGGCACTCATAGCTATGAGTTTCCCTCTTAGAAATGCTTTCATTGTGTCCCAAAGGTTTGGGTACGTTGTGGCTTCATTTTCATTAAACTCTAAAAAGTCTTTAATTTCTTTCTTTATTCCTTCCTTGACCAAGGTATCATTGAGAAGAGTGTTGTTCAGTTTCCATGTGAATGTTGGCTTTCTGTTATTTATTTTGTTATTGAAGATCAGCCTTAGTGCATGGTGATCTGATAGGATACATGGGACAATTTCAATATTTTTGAATCTGTTGAGGCCTGATTTGTGACCTATTATGTGGTCAATTTTGGAGAAGGTACCATGAGGTGCTGAGAAGAAGGTATATCCTTTTGTTTTAGGGTAAAATGTTCTGTAGATATCTGTCAGATCCATTTGTTTCATCACTTCTGTTAGTTTCAGTGTGTCCCTGTTTAGTTTCTGTTTCCATGATCTGTCCATTGGTGAAAGTGGTGTGTTGAAGTCTCCCACTATTATTGTGTGAGGCGCAATGTGTGCTTTGAGCTTTACTAAAGTTTCTTTAGTGAATGTGGCTGCTCTTGTATTTGGAGCATAGATATTCAGAATTGAGAGTTCCTCTTGGAGGATTTTACCTTTGATGAGAATGAAGTGTCCCTCCTTGTCTTTTTTGATGACTTTGGGTTGGAAGTCAACCTTATCAGATATTAGGATGGCTACTCCTGCTTGTTTCTTCATACCATTTGCTTGGAAAATTGTTTTCCAGCCTTTCATTCTGAGGTAGTGTCTATCTTTTTCTCTGAGATGAGTTTCCTGTAAGCAGCAAAATGTTGGGTCTTGTTTGTGTAGCCAGTTTGTTAGTCTATGTCTTTTTATTGGCGAGTTGAGACCATTGATGTTAAGAGATATTAAGGAAAAGTAATTGTTGCTTCCTGTTATTTTAGTTGTTAAAGGTGGCATTCTGTTCTTGTGGCTGTCTTCTTTTAGGTTTGTTGAGGGATTACCTTCTTGTTTTTTCTAGGGCGTTGTTCCCGTTCTTGTATTGGTTTTTTTCTGTTATTATCCTTTGAAGGGCTGGATTCGTGGAGAGATAATGCGTGAATTTGGTTTTGTCGTGGAATACTTTGGTTTCTCCCTCTATGATAATTGAGAGTTTGGCTGGGTATAGTAGCCTGGGCTGCAGTTTGTGTTCTCTTAGTGTCTGTATAACATCTGTCCAGGCTCTTCTGGCTTTCATAGTCTCTGGTGAAAAATCTGGTGTAATTCTGATAGGCTTGCCTTTATATGTTACTTGACCTTTTTCCCTTACTGCTTTTAGTATTCTATCTTTATTTAGTGCATTTGATGTTCTGATTATTATGTGTCGGGAGGAATTTCTTTTCTGGTCCAGTCTATTTGGAGTTCTGTAGGCTTCTTGTATGTTCATATGCATCTCATTCTTTAGATTTGGGAAGTTTTCTTCAATAATTTTGTTGAAGATGTTTGCTGGACCTTTGAGTTGAAAATCTTCATTCTCATCCACTCCTATTATCCGTACGTTTGGTCTTCTTATTGTGTCCTGGATTTCCTGGATATTTTGAGTTAGGATCTTTTTGCATTTTCCATTTTCTTTGATTGTTGTGCCGATGTTCTCTATGGAATCTTCTGCACCTGAGATTCTCTCTTCCATCTCTTGTATTCTGTTGCTGATGCTCAAATCTATGGTTCCAGATTTCTTTCCTAGGGTTTCTATCTCTAGTGTTGCCTCGCTTTGAGTTTTCTTTATTGTGTCTACTTCCCTTTTTAGGTCTAGTATGGTTTTGTTCATTTCCATCACCTGTTTGTATGTTTTTTCCTCTTTTTCTGTAAGGACTTCTACCTGTTTGATTGTGTTTTCCTGTTTTTCTTTAAGGACTTGTAACTCTTTAGCAGTGTTCTCCTGTATTTCTTTAAGTGATTTATTAAAGTCCTTCTTGATGTCCTCTACCATCATCATGAGATATGCTTTTAAATCTAGGTCTAGGTTCTCAGGTGTGTTGGGGTTCCCTGGACTGGGCGAAGTGGGTGTGCTGGGTTCTGGTGATGGTGAGTGGTCTTGGTTCCTGTTAGTAAGATTCCTCCGTTTACCTTTCGCCATCTGGTAATCTCTGGAGTTAGTAGTTATAGTTGACTCTGTTTAGAGATTGTTCTTCTGGTGATTCTGTTACCGTCTATCAGCAGACCTGGGAGACAGATTCTCTCCTCTGAGTTTCAGTGCTCAGAGCACTCTCTGCTGGCAAGCTCTCTTACAGGGAAGGTGCGCAGATATCTTGTATTTGGACCTCCTCCTGGCCGAAGAAGAAGGCCCAAAACAGGACCTTTCTCAGACACTGTGTTGCTTTGGCAGTTCCCAGGTGGTACAGACTCTCACCTAAGCAGACTAAATTCCTAAGTTCCTTGGAGTCCCGGGACCAAGATGGCGACCGCTGCTGCTGTGGCTTAGGCCGCCTCCCCTGCCGGGTGGGCACCTGTTCTCCGGTCCGGAAGGTGGCCGGCTGTCCCCGGCCCACACAGGGTGCTGCCTCAGCCCCTCTGTGCTTCCGCCTGTTCCAGAAGCTGTCAGGTTCTCTGGCGCACCCTCTCACCTGTTCAGACTAATTCCCTAAGTTCGGCGGGTCCCGGACCAAGATGGCGACCGCTGCTGCTGTGGCTTAGGTCGCCTCCCCAGCCGGGCGGGCACCTGTCCTCCGGTCCGGAAGGTGGCCGGCTGTCCCAGGCCCACACAGGGTGCTGCCTCAGCGCCTCTGTGCTTCTGCCTGTTCCAGAAGCTGTCAGGTTCTCTGGCGCACCCTCTCACCTGTTCAGACTAATTTCCTAAGTTCGGCGGGTCCCGGACCAAGATGGCGACCGCTGCTGCTGTGGCTTAGGCCGCCTCCCCAGCCTGGTGGGCACCTGTCCTCTGGTCCGGAAGGTGGCCGGCTGTCCCCGGCCCACACAGGGTGCTGCCTCAGCGCCTCTGTGCTTCTGCCTGTTCCAGAAGCTGTCAGGTTCTCTGGCGCACCCTCTCACCTGTTCAGACTAATTTCCTAAGTTCGGCGGGTCCCGGACCAAGATCTCCCCTGCTTTTTAAAAGGGCCAGTCATTCTTCTGCTTTGTTATTGAGCTGGAGATCTACATATATTCTCAAGATTTATAAAATCACACTACAGTAAATATTCTTCCTTTATGCAACTACTCATTTTTTGTGTAGTGTACTTTAAGGAACAAATTTTTAATTTTTATGTCAAATTTTCCAATTTTTTTTTTGTTGTCTGTGCTTTTGACATCACATCCAAGATTACAGCCAAGTTCAGTCATCCCCTGTTAGCTCTTATTTTCACATTTGAGTTAAGTTTTGTAAATGTTACCAGGTGAGCATCCCACTTCACGTTTGTGTAGTGCTTACTTTTGCCATAGCCGTTATAGCCGTTACTGCTTTGTTTGGGCTACTCTACTGCATGGAAGGCATCTTCTATTCATGCTGTATAGGAAATTAAACATAAGCAGAGTGGGTTGGTCTTATTGAGCCAAAGAGCAGAGGTCAGAGTTCAGATGGTAAAAGTGACTAGGACATACAGGGGAGAGTATCAGAAAAAGCGTCACTTCTCAGAGAAAAATGCCAAGGAAGACTTCTCTGCTCATGGAGGTTATGACATTCATGTCAAGGAAAAACTAGCAAAGAGAATATTTGCACAGGACAAGGAATAGCTTGATCTCCCCACAGCCTGCATTAGTAGATCCTTTATAGTCAAATCCTCAGAACTCACTCAAAAATTAAGCTATAAAACCCTACAACTTATTGGTTAGTGCTCTGTTGTTTAAACAGCTTCCTGTTCTTTTTTTTTTAAAAGATTTTATTTATTTATTTTATATATAACAAGACACATCAGAAGAGGACATCAGATCCCATTACAGATGTTTGTGAGCCACCATGTGGTTGCTGGGAATTGAACTCAGGACACCTGGAAGAGCAGTCAGTGCACTTAACTGCTGAGCCACCTCTCCAGCTCTGGCTTCCTGTTCTTAACCTCAACTCTCTGTAACCTCGACACAGCTGCTCTTCTCTAAATTTCTATGAAATTAACCTTTTAAAACTACCTTTTAAAGTGAATTTTTATGTCTTTGTCATAAAGAAATGATGGACTTTAAGGTAATGAATATAATAATTACATTGTTAGAATCATGAAACAATTATACGTTTAACAAAACATCATACTATAGTCCCATTAATATGTAAAAAGCTATTCTTACCTCTTCCTAACAAAATTTAAAAATAAAAATAAATAAATTGAATCTAGTAACTTATACGTTCTTTATCTCTGTCTTGAGGAGGAAAGGCAAAACTGTGCATATTCTATCTCATGAAGGATGTTATCACTATCCAAACTTATTAGGTTTTAGATGGGGCAGAGTTCTCTCCATTAAGTATCTAGAAGGGTCTTGAGGAATCAAGAGTTTATTAGAAAAACTATTAATGCTACAGACAGAAGTCAGAGGTAAGACCATGGAGAGGGCTTTGAGGAAGCTCAGGACCCGTCACCAGAGACAGACACTATGGTGGGTAGATGCGGAGGCTGTTCTTCCAGCTCTCTGTTGATAGGAGATTTCACAAAGAGATTGCAGCTCTCTGGTTCCTGGGCTGAAAGGTGATAGGGAGCAAGAGATGTAAACTAACTTCCCTCGTGAGAAATCCAGGCATGATTGCCGGTAATGTCAAAATAGGGGACCTTGATATATAGAGTATCTGTGGAAGGGGGGCTGGGGCACAGCTGGATTCTAACATCACATTCTTACAAACACGAGTCATGGGAGGTTCATTAAAAGACTCCTGGAAATAAAAGCATTTTTTAATGACTTGTTTTAAAAAAAGAACATTTCCAAATACCTTGGAGGTAAGCAGTTTCCATCAGTGTCAATGTCATTCTTCCTCAATTTTTCTACCACCAAATACGAGTATCTATTGTTTCTACATGTGGGGCTGCCATGTTGGATAGAAAACATGGACAGGAGTAAGTCTCTGGTTCCTGTGCCTTTCTCCATACATGAATAGAAAACATCCTCTAACTGCTAATACTGTGTATGTCCAGTTAAGTGGCCTACAGGGTTAGTCACTTGAGATTACAGTAGAAAGATAAAAAACTGTCAGTTCGGTGACATGCATACACACACACACACACACACACACACACACACACACACAGACATACACACAGAGAAATACACACAGGTGCACAAGCATGCATGCACAAACACAAAGTCAATCATTTCTGAATCTTTATATGCCGAGAAGGATTTTATGTTATAACTAAAGTTCTTATTCAGTTGGCTTTAATCAAATGAGAGATTATCCAGAATGAGCCATTTGACCCCCTGAGAGGGGCCAAAAACCTTTTCTGTATAGACACCATAGTGTGGCTATACCTGCAATTGTTCTCTGTAAACCCTGCTCTCTCCCTTCCTGACTGCCTACACTTACAGAGAGCATGTCTCAGCTTGTGGCTGAGAGCAGCTGCCTCCTTGTGGTCTTTTGTAGGTTTCTGTTCAGTTGTATTAATAAGCCAGTTCCTCGTATGAAATCATAAGGCACACATCACTATCCCTAGTGATTCTTCTTTTTAAACCCTTACTGACACAGGCTATTTTCTCTCTGCAATTCCACTGTGTGTGCAAGGGTCTACCGCTTACCCTTCGTCTGTAAATACTCAAAGACTCATGTTCAATGCCACATGGCATATGTCCTCATTACCTTTGCCTATACCACTATGATCACAAACCAACCAATGATCAAAGAGGAATGCTGGTGCTGAGGTGTGGCTTTGAACATTTAGCAGCTGGAGAAAGCACCTGAGTCAGGTTTCTACATAAGGTAAATCCTCTTGGAGTTGTATTCTGAATGTGCTTAGAATCTTCGATTTTGATCCCAGTTCCTGTCAGAAAGGTGTAAGGATAGCAAATGCCTTCCTAATAATTTCAACTTTGTAATCTGTGGCGACTGAGGAACACTCACTTGTTTCTCATACTTGGTCATCACTGTCTAATTCCAAACATGCTTATTAGATAACATAGAGGTTTTCATCTAAAAAGGAGAAAAAGTAGACAGAATGGTATTTCCTTTGGAATTTTTTGAAACAGTTAAATGTCTAAATGTTGACATCTCCTACATATAGTGATAAACACTTAATCTACAGTAAGACCAAATTTATCACCTATGCATCATGTTTCTTGGGACTTTTGGAAATACATTTCCAAATGGTAAGGTTATTGAATATTACTATGAGGTTCAGGTAAAAAATACTTGACAAACATAAAATCTAGGAGCTTTTGATGACATTCTTTTCTAAGTGCTTTTCAAAGAAAAATGTCAGAAATTGTAAATATATAAAACACAGTACATGACATGTTACTAGCACATAATGGAACACACAACAGGAACATCGTATTTATCAAATATATATTTCTTTATAAGTAGTACATAAGATAACACAATAAATATATTGTTGTCCTTGACGTCAAACTGCTCATCTTTAAAATAGAAAACAATAATCATGATGCCCTCCTAAGAGTCATGGTCTAAAAATTAAACTATAGTATAGTTTATTAATTTTACAGCATTATATGATTTTCCCTCCCCAATATTATTTGATCTATAATGTAGAAAGTTACAAAAGAATCCTTGTTGCTCACCTCACCTTCGCTGAATACATTAGGTTAACACAGAGTGAGTCTCTTCCTTCAATGAGTGAAGTAACATCACACTACAAGAGTTCTTCAGACTATTTTTTTATTTTTATAACTTATATTAATAAGAAAGTGTATACAGATCAGCGTGTTTCTAGATCTGAAAATTCATTTACTTTATGTAATAGATTTAGACTGTCATTATAGCAAATGCATCTGTCCATCAACATTCATTTAAGAGAGCGTCACACACATCTTTTCCAGAGTTTTGAACCTGACATTAACAATATCATTCCCATGTGAGGAGCTGACACAATCCTGGAAGGCCTATCTACCATGTCCCCTATTCCATTGTACAGGGGGTGATAAACACTACTTTTATTGAAGCAATAGTAGGTCTGGCTGAGGATCCATCCATAAATACCCTCCACTATTTCTTGTAAGATAAATGTCATTATTTTATTAAATTAACACAGGAACTTGAGTTTCTAGTACACAAATCAACACTAAATTGAAGGAAGAATCGGTTAAATTTTAAAATTTTATTTAATTTTTAAGTTTAATAATTTGCAGGACATGGAGGCACATACCTTTAATCCCTGTACTAGGAAGGCAGAGGCAGGTGGATCTCTGTGAGTTTGAGGCCAGACTGTTCTACAGAGTTAGTTGCAAGACAACCAGTGCTACATAGTAAGACCCCATGTCAAAGGATAAAACAAAACAAAAGTTCAATTATTTATAAGAATTGTAAGCTATTTCTAAATAGTATACCATTTTAATTTTCTAGAATAATATACTTAAAACATATTTGGTATAAATGATTTTCAGAGGTTTTTTTTTTTTTTTTGAACTCAGATTCTTTAAATATGTGTATTGGCATGACTGCACATTTATAGTTAGAATCTTTTAATGTGAGGTTTCCAAAGCAAGCATTCTAAGAGCTGCTGGGATTACCTGACGAAACGGATTTACCACTACCTTCTTCGGTCATAACTAAAGATCCAGATGTTACACAGACTGCTGCTTCAGTCATAACTAAAGATCCAGATGTTACACAGACTGCTGCTTCTCTGCCAAACACTTCTCAATATCATCAAGCACTTGGACAGCAGCTCTTGGAATCCGGGTTCCAGGACCAAAGACGTTGGAAACACCAACTTCATACAGAAATTCATAATCCTGTTAAACAAATTTGCTTAACTCAAATAAACATTATTTCAGCTTCGAAGAAATATTTTATACATAGGTGCATGCATGTGTGACAGTGTATATGTGTGTGTTGTCTCTGTGTGTGTGTATACATGTATGTGTGTGTGTTCATGCATACACCTTTTCCTTTCTTCACCAACGCCAAAAGCTTTCTTAGCTGGAACACTGTATGTGGAGCTGAAACAAACATCTTCCTTGACTGAAGCAGCTAAACACCAGCAGCACTGTGCTCAGACTGTAAAAGGAATTATATATTCTAGCTAGTGCATAAAAAAGATATACAGGCCTGGTATTTTACTTACTTTTCTTACAAGCTGTAAGCCTGGATCAGGCAGGTTTGGGAGCTATTCCAAACTTACATCTCAGCCATAGGTCCCTTGTTACTTGATGTTTCTTCTGGTTGTGTGCTCATGGTCCATCTCTTCTCATGGCAGCCTTCTCCTCCCTTTGTGTCCTCTTTCCTTCTCTGTAGTCTCTCCTGAGATCCCTCACTCAATCCTCAAGTCCTACCTTTCTCTTTTCCCAGTTTTCAAATGATCAAAATTAGACAATAAATTACCAATGACATGAATTGTCCACCAAGTACCCCTTCCTACCTTTGTAATAGTCTTATAATGCTAAGAATTTTGCAATAGCATTTAACATAAACTCCTGAACCTATGTCCTTCTTCTCTGAATTTCTAAGAATAGAGATAATGTCCAAACATCTTTGTATCCCCAGCACTGAACCTATAAGCACTGAAAACACATCACTGACTGAGACAGCAAGTTCTATATGTTTTAAGAGCTTATAAGAATGACTGAAGCATTCAGTAACAATCATCTCCAAGTTGAGAACAGGTTGACAGGCTATCTTCTTTTCTTTTCTTAATAATGTGGTGTTCCATGGCATTATCCTTACATCTGAGTTATGAACTTGGAATTGTGGTACTCAGCTGGCAGGGTTGTGGAGTACTCTGAAATTCTGATACCCAAAACATCCTCAGAAACATGTTTATGTTATCTGCCTGTTTGCCTGCCTACTGCCCCCTTTCTGCCTCTCTCTCTCTCTCTCTCTCTCTCTCTCTCTCTCTCTGTCTCTCTCTCTGTTTCTCTCTCTGTCTCTCTCTGTCTCTCTGTCTCTCTCTCTCTCTCTGTCTCTCTCACTGTGTGTGTGTGTGTGTGTGTGTGTGTGTGTGTGTGTGTGTGTGTCTGTGTTAGCTCCATGTTATCTATAATCTCATAGTCTAATACATATGTATCATGGTGGGTGGGGTATGTGTATTGTTTTACATAGCAATTTCCTCTGAATTACTGAAAACTTCCTTAAAGGAAGAGGCTGAAGGGTTCCTGAGACTCAGAAAAAAAAACAAAATCCGTATGACTGGGATGCCTGAAATTTGCCAGATTCCCAAGGACCGCACTCCAAGGCTACAGAAGCGGTGAGCAACTGCTGGAGGATGCTGACTGACAGAGCTCTGAAGCGGGCAATGTTCTGACCTACTGAGCCGCCTAAGAACTCCAGTCTTAACCAGTGTGGACTGTGCTTTTTGATGGTGTGCTTTTGAGTCATCCTTGAGCCTGTAAGTAACCCTTCACTTGAACTCCTGTTAATCAAAACTCGTGTGTGAGTATGTACGTGCGTGTACATGTATGCATGTGCAGGAGAGTACAGAGAAGGAAAAATACCTGTGGTGGAATCACGCCCCCACACATGACAAGGATATCTGGCCGCCCCAGGGCGGTGAGTTCTTTGATAAGCTCAGGAACGAGGGTTTTATGACCAGCAGCAAGTGTGCTGACACCCACAGCATGGACATCTGCATCCACAGCTTGCTGCGCCACTTCACGGGGAGTCTGAGCACACAGAAAGCAGAGAGAGATCTGGTTATTACAAGGTAAGGGTGAAGCAAGTCCTATTGCAAAGCACTATGCTACTTCTGCTGACATCCCAGGATTCTTACTGACTGTCTCTTATTTTGTCATCTTAAGATTTTGAGTAGTATTGAAGCTACTGACACAATGAACATCAATCCTGCACATCACCTTGGCTATTATTTACTTTTCTAAATATGACATACCTGAAAAAGAGGGCCTATGTCCACATCAAAACCAAGATCAGCAAATCCTGTAGCAATGACCTTGGCTCCCCTGTCATGGCCATCTTGTCCCATTTTTGCCACAAGAAGACGAGGTCTGCGACCTTCACGTTCCATGAATTTATTAACTCTGGGAACATTTTAAAAGGCAATAATAA
The DNA here is from genome assembly GCF_000001635.26 of Mus musculus. Taxonomy (NCBI): domain Eukaryota; kingdom Metazoa; phylum Chordata; class Mammalia; order Rodentia; family Muridae; genus Mus; species Mus musculus. The sequence continues at coordinate 40,958,301 of NC_000083.6, read as the reverse complement.
CAGTTAAATTATTAACTATCCAAATATAAGATGTAAAAACTGCAAATTATGCACATAAATCTTTCAAGAAGACCCACTTATGTGCATCTCACTAGTGACTTTACTTCATAGGAAAAATGTCATTCAAGCCTTGAGTATGGATGGCTTCTGTTTAGAGCCACATTTCAAAGATGGCACAGACTGTGAGCCCATAGCCTCAAGAACAGATAAATCCCCAAACCCATATGGCCTACCAAAAGGGCAAACACCTGACTGATATACAGCAGGCAATGGAATCAAGGCAAAAATAGTCTTTCTTCCAAAAAGAAAAGGTTTGGACTGGAGAGTCCACTGCCAAGTTCTACAACCATCAAAGGCCAACACCAATGGTTGTCAAAGTGTTCTATAAAATGTAAAGGGAAAGAAATACTACCACACTCATTCTGTGAAGCCAGTACTAGCATCTAATATGGCCCATCGTGATGACACATACTCAGAATGTGTGTCTGTATAAAATGACAAATTATATCAACCACAACAAAACAGTACATCAATTTTTGTTTCTTAAAAAAGTTTCTTTTGATGGCTTTTATCTTGGCTAGCTAACATTTACATAGTGTATAAATGTTAATGCAGTTTTTAGAAGACCTCATGTTACACAAGATGAAAACACCAATCACTCAGAAGCCACTTTTACACTCAAGAAACAAATCAGACTGCAGCTTCACATCGAGCAATAGTCCTCTCTATCAACCAGTGAAAATGGACTTGACTCTTTGCACAGGTAGCAGACGGGTGTTTGTAGGGGTTTACTTTTCAAATGGGAAAAATAAGTTTTAGCTATTCAAACAAGTGAACCATGTGAAGACAGTTATGAAAACATGAAAGTCTATAGCCTTTATTATAGTCTATAAACACGGTTGCAAGTTCTCCACTTGGAGGATCTGAAGCACTATTAGGATTAGTTATACAAACAAGTGTTTGGAATGAAACCGCCAAATGATGACTATGTTGCAAGGTAGAAATTATATTCATTTTACCAAATAAATACTAGGTTTAATATTTAATTTAATTCTAATTGGCCCATATTTACTATATTTCATAATTATATGTAACCCATCATAGTCATAAATTATTAAGTGACCAAGACGTCTTCAGAGAAACACATCATGAGGTGGTTTTGTCAATGTCTAAACATTATACAATATACACAAGCTTAGCGGCAAAGCCTATTACAAATCTAGGCTCTGTGATGTGTATGTGTGTGTGTGTGTGTGTGTGTGTGTGTGTGTAGGCTATAGCTTTTTATTCCTACAAGTGTTGAAAATTAAATAAAATTCAAGAAAAAATGGTGCAATTGAGATACAGTATGCAGAAAGCATGTGGGCTGTTTACTGACTGCATACTATTTTGTTGTACACAGTTTTAACCATTAGAGAGAATACATTTTAAAATAAAAATTAAAAGTACAGCAAATGCATTGTTTGTTATCACTCATTACTATGTAGTGTACATGCTGGTAAGTGTATAACTGTGTAAGTATATAACTGGCAAAGCACAGGTGTACAGCAGCATCACCATAAACACATGACTGTGACCATGGCTCCAGCATCACTAGGTGCAATACCAGCGGGAGGCAGGAATAAACACCATTATAATCCTGTGAGATTTTCACTGTGTATCCAATCTATAGTTTGTCAAAATATCAAAGTTTCACATACTGGCACAGGATTGTATATTTACATTAGTTATGAATAAGTTATATAACAGATTTTACAAATAGATTAATCATCTATTATATATCAGCTATATAATATACATATTTAATTTAATAATTATTAGTTTTATAAGAATAACAGATTAGTAAAAAAAAAGTCAGCTAGTGTATTTCACAAGTAACAGGAACACTGAGCCATCAGCAGGCCCAAGGGAACTGTATTAAAATGAAGATGAGACCCCAAGCTCACTAACGCTCACACAGTACCTCTTGATGGCAGATGTGATCTCTTTACTTTCTCCAAACTCCTGCCGATATGCTCCACTCACCATACGATCATTAGCTTTATGCTCACCAAATACTTTTTTCAAGGCATCCGTGATTTCTCCAACTGTACATCTACAATATTAAAAAGAGGTGCTAATAAGAGCACTAATTTATAATAAATAGCTACATGTTTAGCTACTTGTGTTACAATATATTTACAATAAATAGCTACATCTTTAGCTCAATACTCAACACAAGTAGAGTATTTTGTGAATAAATCAAAATAGGCTGTATAAACCTCAAGAATGTTTATGAGATACTATGAAATCATCTTTCCTGAGAATACGTATATGAAAGTGGTTCTTGGTGCAATTCTGCATTGTAATCCCTTTATAAAATCTGTCAACCAACATAAAGACTAAATGACCCAAAAGTTACCAGTACATAAGTATCTGAAGTCAGCTCAACAATAGCCCATTTATCAATACAACCCGGCAGAGCAGAACGACCACTGACAGTTTCTGATGAGCAATAAACCTTTCAGTGTGCTTCACCCAGGGATGGGGTGGACTCAAGACTGTGTAGATTGCAGAAGAAAGCAACATGAAATAGGCTCAGACACCAAGAGAAAGTAAGCAACTAAACACCACTTTTATAGGCACTCTCTGGCCATCCCTTCTCCGTTACCCTTCTCTCCTTTTTCCTCTTACAACTTCAGACTTATTTAGCAACACCAGAGAAAGGATTAGGACAGGGGTTGTTTATATTCTTCTGGATGCTTCATGATTAGTGCCTCAAAAGCAAGCACATGTCAATAACTCTTCCTCCTCTCCTTCAGAGACTATGGCAAGGTTGTACACACAACCTTTATGATATAATTGAGAATATGTCAGATCTCAGCCTAAAAGATCTGAGCTGCAGTCAAATTACACAACTACCAATCTCTGTCAGAGTGAACACATTGCAAGTTGACAAAAACTAGTAACAAGTTTCTAGTGTTTCCATTACTTTCTTTTGGACTCAAGAGTATGCAGAAGCAATGGTTTCCTTCAGTACACTGTGAAAAATTAAATGGATCAAACTTTCATTTTCTAGAAACCTCCCAGCTCCCACATGCTTACCTTGCACGAGCTGCATCCACTGCCAGAGCCAGAATATTGCCATCTCCACTGGCAGCACACTGGGTAAGTGCACTGAGACACTGCTCAGCCAAAGCTTGATCCCTGCTGGATTTAATCTTAGAAAGAAAAGAAGAACAGCAACAGTTTTATCCAAAAGGACATAAGTGGGTACCAAAAGATTAAACTCTGACACATATTTTATTGACCATCATGTTCTGTGATCCTGAACTCAAAAGGGGAAATAAATGAAATATGATAATATTCAACTGAAGAAGTATATTCATTTATCTAACACATTTACTCAGGAGTCTGTAAAATAATTCTGATTTAGCACAAAGTCAATAAATCCGAAGCAAGCATAGCAATAACTTTCCTACCTGTTACTCAAGCTTTTCTGAAGCAAAAACCCAATGAAACCAGGTGGTGCTTTGGGGTACAATGCCAAGGAACCTCACAAATAACAGTGGAAGGCCAGACCATAGCTTACAGATTTTAACTATACCAAAAGTGTCCTTTAGATAACTGACAATATTCTGGGTATCATACATATTGCTTTTTTTTTTAATTTAAATAAAAGTCCAAGAGACTGAGTCACAGACAGAAAGACGGAGAAAGAAAAAGATAATAGAAAGTGTTAGCCTTTTTTCTAGGCTCCACCCAACAGTTAGGCCCAGCTTACTATAAAAGGGGCTGTTTGGCTCCTCCTCACTCTCTTATTCTCTCTGTATATTTCTCTCTTTTTTCCCCTTTCTCTCTCTCTCTCTGCCTCTCTCTCTGTCTCTCTCTCTTTCCCTCTCTCCCTCTCTTCCCTTTCCCCCTCTCTCTCCACATGTTCCTGGCCAGCCTCTTCTCTTTCTCCCTCTCCCTTACCTACTCCCTCTCTCTGTCTCTACTCAACAACCCTTCCATGTCCATAAATAAACTCTATTCTATACCATACAGTCCTATGACTGGTACCTCAGGAGGAAGAAATATGTCAACACGGGCCCACCAAGGTACCCCTCCTACCTTCACCATACTTGTCTCTATCAAACATATCCTGGCTCTGCTTTCATATAATTATGTCTTATAATTTCAGAATGAAATTAATATAAAACAGAAGCATGGTGCCCACCAAGATGAACATAAAGCGCACACTCCATCAAATGCAGACAGCTCCCTAGACACTGTAGCTTACAAAGGTGATAGCAAACAGATAATTTGAAAACTCCAGAAGAAAATGAATCTTGGTATAGTGGAACAGGACAATGAGAGCCCAACTCAAACACTGACCCTAAGCCACACTGTGTTCTTATGTTGTGACTTCAGCACTAGTCTTAAAGAGACCTAAGTGAGTCATGACTGACCAATTATTTACTTCAAACAAGTTTCCCAATTCTTACCTTAAAAAATAAAAGAGAGTGAGAACTCAGCTATTAAAAAGAATGAATTTATGAAATTCCTAGCCAAATGGATGGACCTGGAGGGCATCATCCTGAGTGAGGTAACACATTCACAAAGGAACTCACACAATATGTACTCACTGATAAGTGGATATTAGCCCAAAACCTAAGATACCCAAGATATAAGATACAATTTCCTAAACACATGAAACTCAAGAAAAATGAAGACTGAAGTGTGAACACTATGCCCCTCCTTAGAAGTGGGAACAAAACACCCTTGGAAGGAGTTACAGAGACAAAGTTTGGAGCTGAGATAAAAGGATGGACCATGTAGACACTAGCATATCCGGGGATCCATCCCATAATCAGCTTCCAAATGCTGACACCATTGCATACACTAGCAAGATTATGCTGAAAGGACCCTGATATAGCTGTCTCTTGTCAGAGTATGCCTGGGCCTAGCAAACATAGAAGTGGATGCTCACAGTCGGCTATTGGATGGATCACATGGCCCCCAATGAAGGAGCTAGAGAAAGTACCAAAGAAGCTAAAGGGATCTGCAACTCTATAGGTGGAACAACATTATGAACTAACCAGTACCCCGGAGCTCTTGACTCTAGCTGCATATGCATCAAAAGATGGCCTAGTCGGCCATCACTGGAAAGAGAGGCCCATTGGACACGCAAACTTTATATGCCCCAGTACAGGGGAACGCCAGGGCCATAAAAGGGGAGTGGGTGGGTAGGGGAGAGGGGGTGGGTGGCTATGGGGGACTTTTGGTATAGCATTGCAAATGTAAATGAGCGAAATACCTAATAAAAAATGGAAAAAAAAAAAGAGTGAGAAATAACATTGATCTCATGTGGATGTTATTGACATTATGCAGAACAATGTAAGAACTCAAACCCACGGCATACTTAGGAAACAATCGCCATCAATACCTTCTTGAGTTTTTCAATCTGCTTCTTACGCACTGAAGTGTTGTCAATGGCCAGGACCTCCACAGAGTCTTCTTTTTCCAACTGATACTTATTTACTCCAACAATTACCTCAGAACCTGTTGATTTCCCAAAGGAAAATAACAAGTACATTTGCTCATAAATGATCCCCGATTGAGAATGCTCTTCTTATCACATATTTTTAAAGAGTTATCTTAACTCATAATGAATTTCAACATAATTCGGAAACTGCATCCTGTGATACAGAGAACAGTTACACTGTTCTGTGAAGGATGCTCTACAAGGAAGGTCTTTGCTTCTCTCCTGGCTACATACTATCTCAGTTCCTCACACAAGAAACCAAGTCACTTTCCAGCACAGATTTAGAAAGCAAAGTAAATAGCAATAGCCAATAGCTTTCCAGAATTTTTAAGTTTTTCTTACGGACAGTTGTTAAACCCTATCCATAATAAATCAGTAGTATTATGAACATACTTTCTCTCCTTAAAAAGAAACTCCCTGCCTACATCCTCACTCCCTCCCCAGCCTTAGCATCGTCAGTAATGACTGTCTGTTTACTTGTACATTTCTTCTTTGATTCCAAAGAAATCTCTCTACCCCCAAGAGTTCATGTCTATCCTAGTCACAGTTGTATGCCCAGCCACAGAGGACGCCTCAAACAGAGCATACCAAAAAGTACCCCTCGAGTCAGTGAGTGAAGTCCCCCATGGAGAGCACAATGACTGTCAAGCACACCATCCTTAATACTGCCATTGGCAATATCCACTCATATATTCATGTCTGTATTATAAGTACATATATGCTTACATGGGTGCTTGCAAGAATGCAAAGACATAAAATATAGACATATGGATATAGTCAGATATGCAGATATAAGGAATATTTTACTGAAGGTATAGTTTTCCATTGTTTCACATAAAAATGTATTTGTACCAATTGTACACAGTAACCATAGACAAAAGCCCTCCTGAATTATTGAATTTCATATATGTTTTTCTATTCTCTCTTACCAGAATCTATTCTAGCTTGTCTTCGGGCAGCACATTCTTCAATGCGAAGTTTAGGGATTCCTTCAGCTACAGCTTTGGCCATTCCACCCATTTCTTCAACTTCATATATCAACTGAGGAAAAAAAAAAACTGTACTGGCTGCTTTTGTGCATCACCTTGATACAAGCTGAAGTTATCACAGAGAAAGGAAAAGCCTCCATGAGATCCAGCTGTAAGGCATTTTCTCAATTAGTGATCAAGGGAGGAAGGCCCATTGTGGGTGATGTCATCCCTGGGATGGTAGTCTTGGGTTCTATAAGAAAGCAAGCTGAGCAAGGCAGAGGAAACAAACCAGTAAGCACCACCCCTCCATGACCTCTGTATCAGCTCCTGCTCTCTACTCTGCATGAGTTCTAGTCCTGACTTCCTTTGGTGATGAACAGCAGTGTGGAAGTGTAAGCTGAATAAACCCTTTCCTCCCCAACTTGCTTCTTGATCATGATGTTTGTGCAGGAACAGAAACCCTAAGACAAATTGGTACCAGAAGTGGGGTATTCCTGTGAAAACCTGACCATGTTTTAGGAAGGATTGTGGAAGGACTTTGAAACTTTGAGCTAAAAGAGCCATTAGGATATTAAGAGCTCTATGGGATGTTCTGTAAGAGCTTAGAAGATAATGTTGAGAACAGTGCAGAAGATGAAGGCCTGGCTTGTGAAATTTGAGAGGGAAGATTAAAGACTCTTATCAGGGCTGTTGCTATTTTGTTTGTGAAAATTCTGTGATTTTGGTTAGCTACGGCTGAAGAATCAGCTGTGATGAACAAGAAGCCAGAACTACTAAATCAAAACCTTTGCATTACTGGGACTATTGATGCTGGTTAGCTGGAGCTAAGAAATTAGTGGCGATTAAGAGACCAGCATCATTGAAGTGAAATCTTCTGGGAAGTGTTTTCTGAGAGCACAAAGAGGCTCTGTTCCAGAGGTAGCCAAGGTTGTACCTTGTGCTGTGGCTGAACTTTGTAATGTGTAAGAGTCACACAGTGGTACTGGTTTTGAAAGCATGAAGGGGTCATGAAGAGCAGCTGAGGCTTGGCACTGTGAAAGGCCATGGGGCCATTGGTGAAGGTGCAGCCTCAGTTGCAATTTATGGCCAAGGACTGAAGGGGTCATGCAAAGAAGTTAAGGCTTGGCACCATGAAGAGAGTCTATGAGAGGCTGTTGGTGATGCCTAGTTGCAGTGTTTTCGAGATGCCAGTACCATGAGATGACCCCCCTAGAACAGCAGCAGCAATGGAGAACAGGCAGCTGGAGCCTAGAAGACAAGGTGTGTGCTACAAAAGGCAGGGCTGGAGAAATGACCCAAGCCCGTAGAGGAGCCCAGAAGATCGTGAGTGGATCTCAGACATTGGACGGTTGGAGCTTGATTTTGCTTTTGATTGTGACTGTGCCCGGATATTTTTCCCTCTTAAAGGAAGAAAGTATTTTAGTGGAGTTCACAGCTAAGAGACTTTGAAATGCAAAAAGACTTTGGATTTTAAAAGAGATTAGGTATTTTAAAGGGATTGAAATTTTAATATGTAAGAATTTGCAAAGACTGTGGTACTTTTAAAGCTATTGAGATGTTGGGTATGAATCAGAAAGTAAGGATTGAGGCTTAATAGTGATGTGTTTGTGTGGCAAGTTGACAAGGAGTCAATTGTACTGGCTGGTTTTGTGTGTCAACTTAACACAAGCTGGAGTTATCACATAGAAAGGAGCTTCAGTTGAGGAAATGCCTCCATGAGATCCAACTGTAAGGCATTTTCTCAATTAGTGATCAAGGTGGGAGGGCCTAACCCATTGTGGGTGGTACCATCTCTGGGCTGGTAGTCTTGGATTTTGTAAGAAAGCAGGCTGAACAAGCCAGGGGAAGCAAGCCAGTAAGCAACACCCCTCCATGGCATCTGTATCAGCTCCTGCTCTCTACCCTGTCTGAGTTCCAGTCCTGACTTCCTTTGGTGATGAACAGCAATGTGAATGTGTAAGCTGAATAAGCCCTTTCCTCTCTAAACTTGCATTTTGGTCATGAAGTTTGTGCAGGAATGGAAACCCTGACTAAGACAGAAACCAAAAGAGGAAAAAGGACAAAAAGAAAACTAAGAGGTAAAAGCATTCAATTTAGCCCTGGATGTAATATATCCCCTAACATTCAAATTACTAGCTAAATGCTAATACTTTATAAGACAATAAGACAAAAGAAATATGTACAATTTATCTAATTAAAGCTATCTAAAAAAGACAAAAAAAAAAAACCCTCTAAAATATATTGTGGAAAACCTGAAACTTCTCAGTCACGCCTTGTAGGAAAGGCTAATAATAGCTCCAATTCTCTAGCCTTTACTTTTGGTTACACGAATAAGAAGTAATATTACATATGGTTATATATGAGATGGAAGAGAATCATCAAAACCCCAGTACAATATAGTAAAAATGTGCATACAAGATGTGTGTCAAGACACAAGTCAGCCGGGCAGTGGTGGCTTACACCTTTAATCCCAGCACTTGGGAGGCAGAGGCAGGCGGATTTCTGAGTTCAAGGTCAAACTGGTCTACAGAGTGAGTTCCAGGACAGCCAGGGCTACACAGAGAAACCCTGTCTCAATTAAAAAAAAAAAAAGAAGAAGAAGACACAAGTCAGTAGAGAGCCTGATGCTTTCAAAAAGGTCTGGACTAAAACAGCTTCAAATTTCTGATCACAAATATTAGAAGCAAGAATAAGAACTTAGAATGAAAAGCACACTAATATTAATAAATTTGCTCATAATAGAAATAATTCCAAACTAAGTCTGCTGCAGTTTATCAAGTGCATGGGTTTATAAAGTTGACTGGAGTTCTGGAGGGGGAATGACAGAAGATTAAGGAAGACAGACATGTACAGGCATAAGCAAAGCTGGGACTGGGTGGACCCTAAGCTTCCTGATGCAGAGCGATGTGGCAGCTATGAGCAATGGCCATGCAGCTCAGTGCTTTCATTATTTTTAGCACAGGAGGAGGGATTAGCTAGTCTGCACACTAGGTCTACATAAGGCAGCAGCCTCAGGCTGCAGACATCCCAGGAAAAGGAAGCTGCTGTTGCTGTCCTTGCACACACTGTGTATATTTCCTGTGGACTAAAGGAACACTGTGTCAATTCCCTGCTCTGAGTCACTGACGTCCTTGACATGGCTGAGCTCAGGATTTTATCGATGCTAATCAAGGATAAGAACAGAATGGAGAAACTGGCAAACATGTAAAGCTACAAATGACTCATCTCCTAGTAAGCTTCTTCAAGAAGTGCTTTGCGACTAACATAGAGATATACAACTGGTCAGTGCTTACAGACTAAGAGACTGGAGCACTCACTCCACACAAAACAGGACATTCATATCACATCCCTTCCCCCAAGGCTCAAGTGAACATTGCGGAAGGGGGGAGGTGGAAAGACTCTAAGAGTCAGAGAAGGTAGGTGTCTGAGAAAAAACAGTTGAGCAGTCAAGATCTCATTTTAGAGAGGGAAACAGGTTGTAGAGTTCCATCTCTATCTTAGGAGCTCTTGGCAGTTGGTGTCTACTACGAGTGGGGGAGACCATTTTCTCTAGGGAAGACAGTTCTGACAGTAGATGATCTCACATTCATACAGAGAGGCAGCACAAAATGAACTGGGTTTTTTGGGGGGTTGTTTGTTTGTTTGTTTGTTTTTTAAGATAAAGCACATAAAGTTAGGAGGAAAAGTGAATGCAGGAGGAATTAGCAGAAAAAATAGGGGGTGGGTATGACCCAAATACATTACAGGCATATATGAATATTAAATAATTTTTACAAAAGAAGTGCTTGGAAAAACAGGTATGACATTCATACTTTATATTCCACAAATCTCAGCAGACCTAGAGAGAAGTTCAAATCACACAAGAACATGAGAATAGTAAAGGAGGGAAGAAGCTGATGTAATTAAATTGGTAAGAAGGAGAAAGACAAGGTATTAATTGGCTGAAATACCAAATATTATTTAACCAGGAAAGCAACAGTGTCTAAAGTTTGTGTCTAATGCATAAAGCCAACAGAATTACAAGAGATACTATATGTGTCACTTAAAATACACAGATGATTAAAAAAAAACTGTGTCATGTAGTCCAACAAACAGAAAAATAAGAAATGGAAGTCAACAGAGCGCTACCTCTGTGTGTGTATGTCTGTGTGTGTGTCCATGTGTGTGTCTCTGCCTGTGTGCCTGTGTTTGTGTATGTATGTGTCAGTGTGCATCTGTGTCTGCACCTGTTCATCTATCTCTGTGTGTGTCTGTGTCTATGTACGTGGACATGCGTCTGTTTGTGTATGTGTGCTGCCTATATGTGTCTGTCTGTCTGTGTCTGTGCATCTATTTAAGCATATGCACTTTATAGTCGCTATCTTTTAATCCTGCAGAAAATACAATCATAGAAACAGAAATATATTTTTAAATTGTTTCAGTAATGAAAACTATAAAGTCAAACATAAATTTCCCTATTCTCATATACATTTTATAAGTTTATATAAATCTAAAAATGGCTGTTTGTAGATTAAAAGATTATAAAAAGCAAAGTTATAAGGAGGAGAATCTGACCTTCAGAGCAGCCTCATAAACGTCATTTGTGAGCGACTCCATCATGTACGACCCTCCCCAAGGATCCGCCACTTTGGGGATCCCAGATTCTTCCTGAATGATGATCTGTGTGTTCCGAGCAATCCGGGCACTTTTCACAGTGGGCAAACCCAGCGCTTCATCAAAAGAGTTCGTATGCAAAGACTGGGTTCCTCCAAACACAGCTGCCATGGCTTCGATTGCAGTGCGGACAATGTTATTGTAAGGATCCTAAAACATTTGACCAAAAATCCAAAGCAAAGTAAGAAAAACGTTCACAGGCAACAGAGTAATAAGACACACTATAATTAAGCAACAACTATATAACCTACACCAATTTCGAAAGCACTTTGGGGGTGGATTGAACATCAGACATCAGAGTAGCAAATAAACTCTGCCAAATTAGTCAGCAAGCTATAAAAGAATTAAGAGCCAAAAAGTCTACTCCAGGTTTGGGCATAAAAACATTATCTCAAATAGTCCAAAATATCAAACACATTTACACTATTTAAATACTGTTCATAATCGTATAAGGAAGTATAGGTTTTCTTATATTACCAGAACATTTTTTCCTAATTTACTATCTCCTAATTATTTTATATACTTCAGAGTATGTCCTTAATGGATGTGTACAAAGTAAGCACTTAATAAGTGACCAATTAAACTGCTTAAGTGTAAACCCTTAAGTAGGAAATTGGGTTCAACTTCATTATTATATTCCTCTGATGTCAGCCAGTTACTCAATTTCTATAGACTTCAGCTTTAACTGTAAAGATCAACACATTAAGATATAAGTACAGACATTCCTTCCAACCTTAGAATCTCTATTTCTCTAATCATAAAGAACATGTTCATTGTTATTCAATGTTAAAAGTTGAAAAGACATGTAACTTAAAAATCAAAGTGAACATATAAAATAAGTTGATATAGAAGCAAAGCTATCACTACACAATTTTAATGGAATCAAATTACACTATCCAAATGATAATAGCCTTTGAATACCTGTTTTTATTCTTGCTTGAAACAAAACTGTTTGTGTATTTGTGTGTGTGTGTGTGTGTGTGTGTGTATATATATATATTTAGATAAAATGAAAATTTAAATATGTAGTTTATACAAAAATATATGTCTTAAAATTATTTAAAAGTATTAATTTAATCTTGCTTTTATTTCTTCTTCAACAGCAAATAATTTCCTACTATATTAGCAGAGCACATAATCTCAAGAACTGAAAACTGAGATTTCATGTAATTAAAAACCTTCTGTCTAACAAAGCAAAAAAAATCGCTAAAAAGACTTGCTTCAGAATGCATAAATTAAAAAACAAAAATCTATCAATGGGAAATTAATACCTAAGATACAAAAAGAACTGAGAAAATTAGTCCCCTTAGTCAAAAACCATTGAATCAACAAATGGGCTAATGAACTGGACAGCTCTCAAAATAAGAACTACAAATAGCAGATGAACATGAAGTGTTCCCAGCTTTAGCTATCTGGAAAGTGCATATTAAAACTGCTTTAAGATTATATTTCATAAGAAACCCAAACCAGCCTCCCCCCTCCCCCCCCCAAAAAAAAAACAACATTAGGCAGAGCTGGAAAATCCTGAGGATGAGGGGAGAAAGGATTGTAGAAGCCAGGGGGTCAGAGACACCACAAGAACACAGACCACAAAATCAACTAGCCAGGGCTCATAGGGACTCGGAGACTGAACTGACAATCAAGGAGTCTGACCTAGGTCCTCTTCATATATATTATGGTGTGTAGCTCGGTATTCTTGTGGAACTCCTAACAGTGGGCACAGGGACTATCTCTGACTCTTTTGCTTGTTTTAGAGGCCCTTATACTACTCCTACTGGATTGCATTACCCAGCCTTAATATGAGAGGAGGTGCCTAGTCTCACTGAAGTATGTTACCCCATGTTTGGTTGATGTCCCTGGGAGGCCTGCCCTTTTCTGAAGAGGTGTGGATCTGGGGAAAAAGGGAGGTGAGAGGGAGAGACTGGAAGGAGAGGAGGGAGGGGAAACTGCAGTCAGGATGTAATACATAAGAGAAGATTAAATTTTTAAAAAGGTCCCATTGCATCCTAGTCAGAATGGCTATCATCATGAACACAAATGATACAAGGTATGGAAGTACATGTCTGTAATCCCAGTATTCAGGAGGCAGAGTGAGGCAGGCAGAGCCAATCTAGTCTACATAATGAATTTCAGACCAACCAGAGCTATACAGTAAGACCTTGGATCAGAAGGGGGAAAAATTAAAAGATGAAAATAAAAAAGAAAGGCAAAATGTCAAAAAAAGAAAACAAATTATCACAAATGCTGGCAAAGATGTGAAGAGGAGCCACAGTCACTGCTGGTGGAAGTGCAAACTGTTGGAAATCAGTCACACATTCCCAAGAGTCCTTCAAGTAGACTACCATATGTTCCAGCTATAGTGCTCTGAGTATACACCCAAGGATTCCAAACCAACACAGCACAGGGACACACCCGTGCACCCAAATTTACTGATTCTCTAGTCACGATAGTTAGAAAATAAAATGGCCCTGGATCTCTATCAAAAGATGAAAACCGAATGCGGTACATGAATAAAACAGGCTCTTATGCAGCTATAAAGAAAGCGAAATCATGACAGGCAGGGAAATGCGTGTAACTGGAAATCATGTTCAGCAAAATAACCCAGAGTCAGGATAAATACCTATGTTTTCCTCCAATGCACAGACCCTAGATTTAAAACTAAATGTGTGTGTGTGTGTGTCTGTGTGTGTGTGTGTGTTTACAAGTGTGCTTGTATGTCACAAAACTAAAAGAGGGCCATGCATAAAAGCAAAGGAAGGTACTTTATAGTTCTTAAGTAACAGAGAGGATACATATGATAAAAATAAGAGTTGAACACGGACTATCTAGAAAAAGAAACCAGTGGGAAAAAGGAGTGGTGAAGTGGAGTGGACAGAAGAAAACAAAGTAGAATGCCAAACGTGTCTGAAGAGGACTTGAAACAGACCCATTACTTTGTATGCTAACCTAAAATAGTAGGAAAATAAGTCCTGATTTTGCCAGGCCTAAGCCAAGATAAGAAAGATTTTAGTGTTAACTACTAGAGGGAGCTAATTCTATTCAGTATGTGTGAACTCAGACTATTATGCTCCAAGATATTTATAACTCTCAGATATACACAAACAGGCTGTTGAAAACATTTCCTTGCAGTGCCTGTTGCCTAGAAGAAAATGTTCATTTCCATTATTCAAGTTCTCTATTTTTCCATCCATACCTGCTCAGTAAGTGACCACCCCGATGTCTGGCAGTGTGCTCTTAGAAGAAGAGATTTAGAGTTTTTAGGCTGGAACATTTTTTCTATTAAGTGAGCCCACAGTCTTCTCCCAGCTCGCATCTTGGCTATTTCCATGTAGAAGTTCATTCCAATTCCCCAGAAGAAAGACAACCTAAAAGGACAAAGTCCAGAACCTGCTGAAACTTAAAAACCAAGAAAAGAAACTAATTGTATCATGCACTAGAAAAACTACGTCCGGATTTCCATATCAAGCAACGTAATTTGAACTAAAAGCAATGCATATCTATATAAGTAACCGTAGGCTAACATAGGGATGGGTGTGAATGTTTGTTTCTGTTCAGAATTATTCACTTCACCAGTGATTTTCTTTAGGAAGGAATTTTCTCTTGGTGCTGAGTTAAAGACAGGTTCTTGGGCTGGGGATGTGGCGTTGGGGTTCTTACCCAATATGTCCCAGACACCAAACTCTACCCCTAGTAGCACTGAAATAAGCTCTTTTATTTTCCTGGTGCTAAGACTGAACCTGTGGCCTCACACTTGCTTAGACATAGGCTCCCACCACTCAGCTACATGTCCGGTTCAAGATCCATTTCTTTAAAAAACTAAAGTTGGGGTTGGAGAAATGGCTCAGCAGTTAAGAATACTGACTGTTCTCCCAGAGATCCTGAGTTCAATTCCCAGCAACCACATGGTGGCTCATAACCATCTGACACCCTTTTCCAGTGTGTCTAAAGAAAGCAAAGGTGTACTCATATGCATAAAATAAATAAAATTTTTTTAAAAAAAGTTGCAACACCAACTTTGCAACAAGGGGGTGGTGACAGAAAGAACACAATCACATGCCTGCTCTGTTTGTGTAGCACAGGGTTGCCTTTGTGTGTGTGTTTTGAGAACAGGGCTGAGCACTGAGTTTAGTCATTTTCTTCTCTAATTTGTCCTTAACCTCTCTATTATCTTTTATTTAACATTCTGTTGTAGATTAAACTGACTTACGTATTTAGAGTACTGGTTTGCCTTTAATGGCCAGAGGTTGTAAAATTTCAAATAAAACAAGTGAGCTTTAAGCCACGGAAGTTTAATGAAGCTCAGTGTGCTCCATAAGCTCTAAGGTCTTAGATCTGTGCTCATTGTCAACATCGGTGAAGACTGAAGAATTTTTCTGTATTTCAATAGATGTATCTAAGTTTTATCATGAGTTTGTATGAAAAATGAACAGTATCTTATAAAGAATAATATTTATCATAAAAACTTATAATAAAAGAAATATTTTACTTTCTACTTTAAAATGTTTTCACTAGAAAAAATGTAACATGTTTTTACATTTTGTGTGTGCGGGTATGTATGTAGAGGACAAAGGACAATGTAAGGTGTGCTTCTTGGATGTCATCAACCTTTATTTGCTTGTTTAATTTTGAGACTGATCTGTCCCTGATCCAGAACTCATATAGGAGCTGGGACAGCTGGGCAGTGAGCCTCAGGAACCTACCTCGGCTTCCTGAGCACTGGGGCTACAAGAACACCTCTAGCTTTGGAACTCGAGCTGTAGTGACCGAACTCAGAATCTCTGCAAGTAATTACCAACTGGGATATTTTCCCAGTCCTGTTTCACAATTTTTGAAGTCTCTTACTGTATAGCTTAAAAGAGGACAGGTAAGACCTTATATACCTTCAATCTATTTCAATACAACATGCCATGTAGCTTTAGTGAAACACTTATATAAATTCTGGAAGAAATAGACATTTAAAAGGAAAGCAAACTTTTAAAACATTCAGGAACAGTGTAGACCTTGAAGATCTACGTAATGTCCAGGAGTCACTGGGGCACATTTTGGAAGCCACTGTGACAAGATACAACGTCTTAGAATAAAGGAACCATCACTAGCGTTTTCTACATTTGAGTTGCCAACATGTAGGTGAGACTACCTTCAGGGACAAGCTCACCAAGGGACTGCTGATTGGAATGAAACCTAGACTGGTTTATGACCAATTTAAGTATTCCATAAACATCAATGGCATGTTTCTACATTTTCCATACAACTTTACTAACAATTCATTTTGAGACAAATAGTATTGTACATCCAAAAATATGTAGGTAAATATTATTTAAAAAATGGAATAGGTAATTTCCATATTTTCAAATGGAAATAATTAAAGTGACTTTATTTTATGTTTATATTTTAATATATCTTCTACGTATGCATAGTTGTACTCCATTAATCACTAGAAAGATGGCATTACTCCAATTAACAAAAAAGTACAGACAAATTAAATTCTGAATTTTGTGTGTGTGTGTGTGTGTGTGTGTGTGCTATAGATAAAACTGGCTTATTTTCTCTTTCTCACTTGGAAAAATATAACACACTCTAAATCTATCATGGTATTTATGTCAACAAATTTATTTTATCTGTATTTTACTCTACAGGCAGAAAGTGGTCCTATGCATGCTTTTAATGGAGAAAAGACAAATAAGTTTAATCTACTGACCTTGGTGCAAATTCATCAATTGTGAGTCCAGCCTGGAGTCCAGTTCTGCAGTACTCCAACCCATCTGCGATGGTATAGGCCAGTTCTAAAATGGCATCAGCTCCTGCTTCCTGCATATGGTACCCGCTAATCGAAATGGAATTAAATTTTGGCATGTGCTATTTAAAATAATAAAAACAACAAAGAATAAGATATGAAAAGGTTCTGTTAGACTCATTTTAAATGACGTTCAATTTCAGATATACTTGGTAGTTTATAATCTTAGCTGGAAAAAAAACTAGCGTTTGTTACATTGGATTCCCTCTCAAATTTCAATGATTGATCTATGAAGTATTTTCAAGATATTATGCTTGTTTTTCTCCAAACAACTACACCAGTTATCCCTTCACAAAGACCTTATAATTTTGCCTGATATGTTGAAGACACACAAATTTCATATTACTTAGAATATTTTCTTATTTGAATGAAGGTATCAAATCTGAACAAGTACACAGTGAACAAAATTGATTTGATATTAGTGTTATATTTTGAAGTAAAATAGGCCAAAATGCAAGCTTAAAAAATATCAAAGATTACCCAGCAGAGACTAATCACTCAAAAAAATTAGTTGCCATTGTTTATATATGGTATAACATAAATATACCACATTTATATGTACCTTGCATATATGCAAATATACATTCATATAATATATATAGTTCTGAATTTTATATTCTCTAGTATTCTACTTATAACCCAAATCTCTTTGAAAATGAGCTATAGCAAAATCAGAAGGGAGATAGATAGAATCATGTGGAATTGAAAAAAAAAAAAATGACTGTATATTTGGAGTTAACACACAAAATCCAGGACACTGGTGCTTTGCTGTGAAGAGGAATGTACTGATAGTCTTTTAAAATAATAGAAATACTAGCATAATATAATACTATTCAAACTTTAAAAGGAAGGAAATTCTAGTATGATATAAAGTGAACAAACACTGGGGATGTTGTATCAAATGTTATGGGCCTGCCCAAAAATGAAATACTGAATGATCCTACTCATATTAGCAATATGCAGTATTCAAATTTGCTAATGTTTATAGCAATACAATGATGGAATACAAGAGCAGGAAAGTGGAGCAGGATGGTGTTTTCTGTTGAATAGTTTTAGTTCTGCAAAATTAAGAGTAAAGGTAAATGATGGTAATGGTTGCATAGAAATGGAAATATGCCTCATGCCACTGAACACTTGTGGGTGGTTAACACAGAAATATCATGATATGTATATTTTTCCATAAAATATAAAGTTATCAGTATATAAGTGCTTAAAAAAGCATCATTTGATCAGAATCTGAAATTGGGATGTCGTCACTTACAGGAAAAAAACTATGTTAAAGCATTTCTGAACATTAGGATGTTTTACATGGTAAAAATCCATGAGGATAGAGAAGCATAGGGTGATGATAGTCTCCAGCCCAGTAACCAGTCTTCACCTTCCTCCTCTCAGAGCAAGTCCTAAGGTCAGAGGTCCATGGCACAAGTCCTACACTCCAGTCTGTTCTTACTACTGCGTCCACAGAGATAGGAGGACTTGGCTACGCTCCTCTGTAAGATCACTCTGACTCTCCCACATCTGGCCAGCCTTCCCTTCTTCCTTCCTTAACCATAAATGATACACCTAACAACAAAAGAGAAACAAGATAAAAGGAACCCGGAGTTCCGGAACCCGGAACTATGGAGCTCCACAGACACAAACCCCTTACAGCTGCCTTCTAACTTCACTTAAAACAAACAGAAGTGACTCCTACTTAGCTTAAGCTCCTGCTATTTATGTGCTTCTTCCATATCACCACGTGGAATCTTTACATATATCTTACAAACTCAAAATGTGATATAAATTCAGAGTTATATATAACACAAGTATACATATACAAGTCTATCTAGTACAATTCAACAGGGCAGATGTAAAACATGAATATACTGAGCAATGTACAAAAGCTCTGCACCAAATGAGGCGTGCAGAGAATGCGTGCAGGATTTCTGATCTAACTACATACAGAGGGTGAATAGGTTCAAGAAAAGCTTTGTTCAGAAGAGACTGTGTCTTTAGCATTAAGCAGTTTTAAGGGAGTAAAATGAGGAATAAAACATCCCCTAGCAAGGAGCAAAGTGTGAGCAGAGCAGAAACCATGCTCTGCTTGAAGGCAAATGTAAAGGGGATGCTGCTTCTGCGGCAGCCCAGGGAGCCTTCGTCTCCTGCTAATCTGTGCCTAATTGGGTGAAGGAGGTGGCAAACACATAAGCGGTCTGTTTCAATCCAGTTTGTAAAAGAAATGAACCTGACATTCTGATGCCCATTTGTCTTGATCCCAGTGTGTATCTTCACTCCATCTGAACTCTGAAGGGAACTAAGGGAGTTAGAATTCCCTGACTCTAATAATTATCAGACAACTAAATACCAACGAATAAAACAATAAGTCGAATATAGCCAACATGATAACAAGACACCTTGGTAATACAACTTATTCAGTTATGAAATTCAAGGTAACTTGTAGAACTGTGAAAATCCCTACAAATGACTACAGCAAGATCTGCAGAAAGCAAGCATACCTGTGCTGTGTATTGGAAAATGTCAGCAATAATTTTCATCGATGGCTCTGGGGGAAAAATATAAGTATTTCTGACCATAAACTCCTTTAGGATGTCATTCTGAATTGTGCCAGTGAGCTTCTCCTTCGGCACACCTTGCTCTTCCCCAGTTACTATAAATGTTGCCAGGACTGGGATGACAGCTCCGTTCATAGTCATGGAAACGGACATTTTTTCTAAAGGAATGCCATCAAATAGGATTTTGGTGTCTTCTACAGTGTCAATAGCAACTCCAGCCATTCCAACATCTCCACGAACTCTGGGGTTGTCTGAATCATAACCACGATGTGTTGCCAAGTCAAAGGCAACAGACAACCCCTGCTGACCAGCTACAGGATATAAAGAAAACCATGGGTTTGTTAGAGTCCCAGATAGCAGATGTATACTGTTATTACATGTCGTGCTCATGTGAAACTAATTTGAAAAATATTTGACTTTCTAGGAATCTGCACTTTGTAGGAGGCTAAGACACACAAACTGAGCTACTAAGTCTATGAACAATAATAAAAGCAACAGAATAGCACTTAGCTCAGACCTACACAAGGAGTTGTGGCTTGACCTCATGCATCAGATACTTTTTGGGGTTGCTTTTACTAAGTTTTTGTTGAGATATTTTCAAAATGCATAAAAACATCTAGCTAACCATATATACTTAATAAAACTTGGCATGTATATATGCTTTTGTTACTTTATATTTATTCTTTACTGTGGTCATAACATAATGCCAAGCCACTCAAATATTATTGAAATAGAATTTTAGAATGATGAGATTATTCTCATCACCCTAAAAAGGTTTTAATGGAAAAAGGAATGAAACCCCAGGCCTTCTGCACTCTAGGCAAGTGCACTACCACTCAGCTAAATATGCAGTCCTTGTGCAGTGTTCAAATAACTACAATGGTCTACATTAAACGTAAACTCAATCTCTCTGTAAGCAACATAAACTTAGAAATTCTAAAGTTTAGCATTCAGACAGTACTATTTCACCATACATTAGAAAGGAAATCATAGCTATAACTTTCTAATGAAGGACAGATTTCACTGTGTATATATATGTATATATCCTAGGACTGTGCTTGGCATGATTTAAGCTCTCCTCCCAATTTTTATGACACAAAAACGAATTAAACATTTCCTAAAGACAGACTGCTTCTATCTTTTCTTCATGCATCTTCATCTCGTTTCTTTTCTACAATGTATGTAGAAGTGTGACTTCTCTCTATTTTGCACGTTTTACTTTGGACTCATCTTTTTGACCACAGAGTTGAAAAGCATCCACTTGTTTCACAGCAAATTCAAGCACAAGATGAATGCCATATTTACAGAAATGAGTTTGTATCTCATGTCATCATAAGCATCATGTCTCCTATGAAAATCTTACCCTTAATATTGTCCTTATAGAATTTATTGCTTTCTTCCACAGTACTAAAGCCTGCATACTGACGGATGGTCCAGGGCCTATAGGTATACATGGTAGGATATGGTCCCCGTGTGAATGGCTTCACTCCTGGAAGTTCTTCGGGTAAGTCCAGAGTATCTGCCCTGGAATATAAGGGCTTTATAGAGATCCCTTCTGGGGTGTGCCATATAAGGTCCTCTGGGTTTTTGCCTTTCAGCTGCTTTTTGGCCAGTACAGCCCATTCTGGGTGAAGGGGTTGCTGCTGGTGTAGAAGGCGTTTCCATCTGGAAGCTGATGGAATGTTTAGCTGCTTCAGGTAATGGGGCGATAGCAAAAAAAGTTGATTCTTAGCTCTCAACATGGTGAAGCATGAATACTCCCAAAAGGAAATGAGAACGGTCCTAGAAAAATAAAGAGAACAATACACAAACATTTAAAAGTGTGAAGAAAAGTGAGAGCTTTCAATAAGTAGGGAACAAAAAGAAGGAATATTGTCCTGTTTCATTTTTCTTCCCTTTTCTGGTCGTGTGCCGGATATAACACTTACTCTTGTTCTTCTACCTACAGTCTCCTTACTTCATGGCCTCTTGGCTGGTCTTACTGACCAGTGTTAGCCCCCTGAAACCCATTCTATACTCATAAAATGCAAATCTGACTATACCATACTCTCTGCAAAATTTCTGCCAGGTTACATTTTTTTTTTGTTGTTTTTTGTTGGTTTTTTGTTTGTTTGTTTTGTTTTTCGAGACAGGGTTTCTCTGTGTAGCCCTGGCTGTCCTAGAACTCACTCTGTAGACCAGGCTGGCCTCGAACTCAGAAATTTGCCTGCCTCTGCCTCCCAAGTACTGGGATTAAAGGTGTGCGCCACCATGCCTGACTTTTTTTTTTTTTTACATTTTTTTTGAGGGGCTGGGTTACATTATGTGGTAGATTGGAACTTAATATTTCAATTAATTTGCATTCAAAACCCATTTATAGATTATCTAGCTTATAGTAGACTTTATATTGGTGTATGGAGAAAATACAGTATAAGACAAGCAGGCAACCAAAGTATCTATGATCTGGTCTCTGTAGCTGTCAAACTTATTTCTGTCTTGGCCAATTTTACATTTTCATGTACTAGAAATCCTAGAAAATCATAGTTCACTGCACTTGCCATTTACCCACACAGAAAGCAGCAAACTGCCTCAATTACTTGATACTTAAGTATCACACAACCTCAACATGTAGAGCCTTAAGATTTTGTAAAAAAGAAAAAAAGAAAATCAGATACAGATTTCTTTAATACAGCTGCCTAGCCAGGTGCTTTACACAGCATTGGACAGTGGGAGTTTAAAACTCTATTTTTCATATAATTTCTGACCTATCAACTTAGTGAAGCCTTGATGACTATTGAATACTTATTATGGATCACCAAACAAGCCGCATAAGCCACTCATCGCAATACTGTTCTAATTACTTTACAATGTAAACTTTCAAAACAGGAAACGTCTCAGATATGCTAGCCCCTTAAACTGGGTAACATCCATTCTGGGAAGGCTTCTATTGTGAGAGATAGAATAGGAATTCTCTGCTGTTTATTTGCATTAGAGAATCTGAAACATAAACATCCACAGTTAGAATACGTGTGTTACAATATAAACAAACGAATGAATTGAATGGAACTACTATATTCCATATTGAAACTTACTGGAGTATTCATTTATGACAGCACAGAAAAGAAAAAGGAAGCCTTTATTGGACATAAATTACATGATGTATTATGTCTGTGGAAACTAGCACTCTGTGCAATTACTGTTGTTGTGAGCTTTCTCTAAATATTTTGTAATTAATTTGAAAGTTATAGTAACACCTCAGAAGAGCTAGCCCCTCACACTGTTCAATATACATAGGTGGTGACTATACAAGGCAAGAAAATTAACAGCATAAAGGAACTGTTAGCCCAAAGCAACTGTTCTCAACCTGTGGGTCATAACTCCTTGGCAAACCTCCATCTTCAAAAATATTCAATTTACGATTCATAAAAGTGTCAAAATTACAGTTACAATGTAGCAACAAAAATAATTTTATGGTTGGGGGTCACCACTGTACTGAAGGGTCTTGGCATTAAGAGGGTTGAGAACGACTGGCCTAAAAAATAACTAAGCACAAAACTATGTTGGAAGAAAATCAGCAGGCGGTTGAAAATTACACGCATGTGTCACGCTCTCAATGGCAAAACGGAGAAGTTAGGCTATGTGTTTTGTTTTGTTTTTTAAATCAGGTTAGACGCGCCTTTCCTTTTCATCTTTTCCTTCTGTCACCTAACTTTCTGTCTTACTACCTCTAGCAAAAACACCCTAGAAACCACATGAGCTTGTGAACCTCTAACAAGTAACCTCTGCTCTGCGCGTGCGTGGGAAACCAGGGACGCACAGCGACAAGACTAGCACGCTGTTGAAAGGCATTTTGCAGCGGTGACCTCCGAATTCCACCAGCCTGGCGGGAAATGAGAACCCAGTCAGTCACCATCTATATTTCAGGAGCAAGCAGGGGCGGCTTCCTATCACAGAAAATCCGTGAAGAAGAAGGAAAGGACAGCAAGATAGATAGGTGGAGCAGATGAAGCCAATAAGAGAAGAATCCTGCAAGCCTGACGTGCTCCACAGCGCACGGGCTTACTCACAGTGTTTGGGGATCACCCGGACCAAGCCCGGACTTCAGAACCGAACCCAGACGCCGGGGTCACACCCGCTCGCCGCAGGAGCTCGGCAGCCAATCAAATCAGGGGGCGTAGCCAACACCGCCCTCGGATTAGCCAATCCAATCCGGACATTGCGGGCGCGCGTCTGATGACGTAAAGACATACGCTCCGCAGGCCGGCCTTCTCTACACAAGTGTGTTTGCGTTCCTCACTGACGCTTCCGGTTCCCAGATCCTGGAAGTTCTCCGTCTTTTCCGGTTGTTTGGGCGGATTAAGTCAGAAGCGCGCCTTTTGAATCCGTGAAGCAACTGTGAAGAGTCGAGGAAGCGATAAAGCGGCTGACAGATCCAGGGGATAATTTGAGCCTCACGCGTTTGTGGTAAAACTCCGTTTTGTTTTGTTTTGTTTTGTTTTTAAGGGGCAATGTCTAATGTCTGAATAGGTCTCTGCCATTTAGGGCAACTGTTTGAGATAACCCCAGAGTGGAGTGAAAATATTGATCTTCCCTCTCTAGTCCCCCTGACCCTCCCGGTCTTGGTTCCTGAATCTCTGTACCTCGTCCTGGAGCGACGGACAGAGTAGCCCAAGTTCACTCTCGTTAGTGGTTCGCAGATGAACAGCTTAAGTTGAGATAAGTCGGTTTAAACTAGTTTCAGTAAACCGGCCAAGAAAACAACAAGCAAACCGAAGCGGAGCGCCTTTTTCCACTCCTCCCATAAGGATTCGATCTAGTCTGAACGGGCTGATTCATAAAGAAAAAAAAAAAAATGTTCTTTGAGCTGTCACGCCGTCCGACTTTACGCTGGTTTCATTTAAGCACTTTATTTCTCTTCGTCTTGGCTAATTAATCCAAAGATATCCCCACAGCTGCCCACAAGTCATTTGATTGCATTTAGTATATCTCATACATAATAATTGTAGTCATAGCGGTGTCTACCAACCCACTGTTAAGCTATGATTTCCTGTGGATCTGGGAACAGTAAGGAATTTTTATCTTCTATCTTAATTTTTCTTTTCTTTTCTTTCTTTCTTTCTTTCTTTTTTTTTTTTTAAATTAACACAAGTTGAGTGGTCCCAACAGGTAGAAATCATGACCCTGGTTTCGATACTTACAATGTCTGTCTCATGATTCAATGTAGGCGTTTTCTGTATTACATCCTGCCATATATGTTGTTTAGCTTGGTGTTTTGGGGGGATTCCTAAAGGTTGGAGTAGGAGAATCTCCTGCTCTTTTGCCATCTCTTGGAAGACCCTTTTCCTCATTTCTGGGTTGCATTATCCAGCCTTGATATGATGGTTTGTGCCTAGTCTGATTACATCTTATTACCTCATGTTTGGTTGATGTCGCTGGGAGCCCTGTTGTTTTATGAAAGGAAACGCAGAAGCAGTGGTTTGGGGAAAGAAAAGGGACCCATGACTTGAGGAGTGGGAGAGGAAACTATGGTCAGATGTATTGCATGAGAGAAGAATAAATTTTTTAAAAATTTATGTACTCTTTTCAACAAAAATTATATTTATATTATAATTATATTTTTCACCTTTGCAGACTATGTATCGTTGTGATTATACTGTTTAGATGAAAATGTCTGGTAAAGCACGTGCTTCTAGGAAAAAACCTCAACAGGTGAAAAGAAGTTTGAAACAAAGAGCCAATAAGGAAGCGGATTTGCCAGAGAATGAGGTAAGATCTCTTTCTTTCAGATCTCTTTAATTAGAAATATCTATTTCCCTTCAAAGGGCTAAAAGTCAGTTTTACTACACATTGTAATTCATATCACAAACTTTAGTGCATTCTTTGTTTATCATATCTACAATACTTTTTTCTACCTCCTGGAAGGTATAGTATTTGTATACATGGAGTATGTGTTGCAAAACCATCTTTTTATCTGTTGTTTGTTTGTATGACTCTAGGTTGGAAACACAGCAAAAAGAAACAGAAGTCATGCAAAGCATCTGTCCTCTAAAGGTATTGTTCTGTATTAAAGTGTCTTCTACTGCTTTTCATGAAAAATGTTTCAGTATCTTGGTTTTGAGTTCAGAAATGGTAAAAGGTGAGCATAAACAGTCACATCCTCAATATTAATTCTAACAGCAAATATATAGAGGTTTGCCTGTCACATCGAAAGGAACTAGGAGACAAATTATTATCCCTCATTCTGAACTACTCATCTTTGATATAAAGACAAACCTACTTCTTCCTCTCTAAGACACCACGGATTTTGGTTCTGCCACTACTGTACAGATAGTTTGTAATCACTGTAATCACTAGCTTAAGCATTTCAAAGGTAATTAGTTGGAAATACCATTTCCTTAAACATCTCTTCTTTGTAAGATGATTCCTTACACATTGGTGCAAATACTGTTCTGATTTTCTATTTCCTAGGGTGCCATACGTTTACTTCGTAATTTCTGCACTCCTATAATTTGCATAGCATTCCCTTTTTCTTTACCTAATCTTTGTGAAGCCAATACTGTATATTATTGCTTATCCCTTGTACGTGGAATAGTTCATTGTCTAGTTCTTCCAGAAAACACTGTTGAGGGTTACCTGCTATATTGATAAGTAGAAAAGGAATCTCTGTTCCTCTCTATGAGCTACTCATCTCTGATCTAAAGATATACCTGTCAGTGTTTATTTCTTGCTTGTTCTTTCATTTCCAATGTTTGGTAGAAGTAGTTTTCCAGTATTTTTGTTGAAAGTCTTTAAGAAATAAAGTCACTTTTCAGAAGCAAGTTTTAATAATAATAATAAGTTGATTCTCTATTGAAAAGTATTTGTGTTGCAGTATCAGTTGATAGTATGTCAGGTATTGCCAAATAGAGCAGATGCATCTTCAGTAACTGACATGTTATAGCTGCAGTAAGATATGAGCTAAAGAGTAGAATGCCTTAGCTTCATAATGCCACTACTGTTCTTTATGTTAAAGTTATTTTTAAGTGAAACTGCAAAACTTCTAGATTGATTAGACTCTCTTGTATTACCAGTAACAGGACAAGCAACGTATGTTCATCTAAAACGGGTAAAAATATCATCCAGCAAGAGAACAACCTGGCAACCTCTTCCAAAGGATACTGAAGAGTATTTGCAAAGTATGATGGAGTCAGTCATTCTGTGAGTTTAGAAAGTTTTTCTTTGTGTTTTTCAGCTCTTGACTCAGGTATTTACTATATACAGCTGTCTCAATATTACTTCCTATCTGAGTTACTTTCTTCAGGAAGTGGCAGCATGCCTAACATAACAGAGAGATTGTTAGTCTTACAGGCTCAGCAGCTTTGAACCAAGTCCAGTGACTCTGAGCCCTTGGGAGGCAGAACATCATGGCAGTGGGAGCAATGCTTTTCAGGAAGCAAAACACAAGACTGGCACCAGGGACCAGGTGTCACTTAAAAGCATACCCTAGTCCCCTGTGTATCACCCAGCCAGTTACTAACTCCTAGAATTTCCAAAGTGAAGACCGTACATTCCACACATATGCCAAGGGCAGACATACCAAATTTATACCATGACTATTTTAAGGAAGTATTCTTCCATTTCAGAAAAGATATTCATTCATGATTGGCATACCATGACAGTATTTTAAGGCAATAGAGTGTTCTTCAACTTCAGAAAAGATATTCATTGATTCATGATCACCATTACACACACACACACACACACACACACACACACACACACACACACACAAAGATTTTCTACATTGTAGAAACTTGGGATTCTATCAGTGAAGTAGTAAAAATCAAGTCTGTGTGGGTTGTAGTCTAAAACTTTTAAATTGTTCCGTTAATATTGATTCTTCCCAAGGTATGTTCATGATTTACACTTTCTGTGAAAACTACCATGTTATATAAAACACAAACAGAGAACTCCACCATGAGAGAATTCAACTGCACCAGAGATGTTGGGTATATGAATTCTTATGATGCAATATGATTCAAAGAAATTTCCATTGTTCTGTTTAAAGTGTTTTGTAGATAATAGAATAAAAATGTGATGAGATTACCATGTTGTATGTGTGAGTGTGTGGGGGTCAATGAAACCCACTATTTTGTTTTAATATATACCAGGAGCAATAAAAACATAGATATATAATACTAAATACAATACTAAAAATTTTAATATCATGAATTTCAATTAAAGGTAAGTTATGTTGTTCAATAATGTATCTAGTAAACCCACAGAATCAATTAAGCTGGGCTCATAGGGGCTCACAGACACTGAACTGCCAACCAGGGAGCCTGAATGGGATGGACGTAGGCCCTCTGCACATATGTTGCAGTTGTGTAGTTTGGTCCTGTGTGACTCCTAACAGTGGGAACAGGGGTATCTCTGACTGTTGCCTGCCTTGGGGACCTTTTCCTCCTATTGGGTGGCCTTGTCCACCTTTACTGGGTAAAGAGGTGTCTAGTGTTACTGCAACTTGATATGCCATGGCTGGTTAATATCTGTGGTAGGGCTGCCCTTTTCTGAAGAGAAACAGAGGAGTGGATAGGGATGTGCAGGTGGGGAGAAGAGTCTGGGAAGAGAGGATGGATGTAAAAATTAATAATAATAATAGTAATAATAAATCTAGTATAAAGGAATAGGTGAATGATTCTGCTGAGTATGAACACTTGAAAAATTTTTGAAATACAGATTGTGTTATGCTTCAAAGTAATATTTCCTCAATCTTTTTGTTCCCCAGTGGAATTTTATTCAACATAAAAAGAAAAGAAGAAATTCAGTGTCATCTCAACCAGTTGAAGAAAAGGTAACCCATAATTGGAAATGATTAGATTTTAATTATTTTAAAAGTGACTTCCACCTGTGTTCTAAAATAGATTTCTATAGAATATGCCTTTCATTACTTTCTAAAGGAAATGATATTTGGAATTACATATTTATTAAGTTTTAGAGAATGTATACAAAAGAATATGTTCCTCATATAACTTTTATTTTCGTACTTTAGCGGTCTGTGTTTTGTGTCAGTATTTAAAAATACTTGATGATATGCCCCAATACAGGGGAAAGCCAGGGCCAAAAAGGGGGAGTGGGTGAGTAGGGGAGTGGGGGGTGGGTATGGGGGACTTTTGGGATAGCATTGGAAATATAAATGAGGAAAATACCTAATTTAAAAAAATACTTGATGACATCAACTCCTTTACATTTTAACAACTTAAAGGAAGCATTCACAGCTCTCACTTTGTCTTGTTGTCCACTGCTGTTGTTAACCCTACTGTTTTCCTTCGCCTCTGTCTCAATTAAATTTTCCTATGCTTTGGTAAAACATAGGCGACTTGGAAAGGACATGGTTTATTTCATCTTACAGCCTATAGTTGATCAGTGAGGGAAGCCAGAGCAGAAACGTAGAGGCTGAAACGAGAGTAGAAGCCATGGAGGAACACTGCTTATTCATTTCCTCCTTGTGCCATGTTCAGTCTACTTTCTTACAGCACCCAAGACCACCATCCCAGCCGTGGTACTACCCACAATGACCTGGGCCCTCCTACATCAATCGTCAGTCAAGAAAGCACATCACAGGCCAATCTGGTGCGGGGTGTTGTCTCAGTTGAGGTTCTGTCTTGTCCATACAAGTCCGTATTTTATTGCTCAGTTATTTACACAAGCAACAAGTTTGATCTATCTTGTTGATTTTCTCAGAGAACCAGCTCTTAGTTTAGTTTATTCTTTGTATTGTTCTCTTTGTTTCTAATTTATTGATTTCAGCCCTGAGTTTGATTTCCTCCCATCTGCTTCTCTTGGGTGTGCTTGGTTTGGTTTTGTTTTGTTGGAGTTCTGTTCAGTTGCTAGTATGAGAACTCTCCAATTTCTTTGTGAAAGTTCTTAGTGCTGTTAACTTTTCTCTTAGCACTTCTTTCATTGTGTCCCATAAGTTTGTGTATGTTGTGCCTTCATTCTCATTAAATTCTAGAAAGTTTTTAATTTCTTTATTTCTTCCCTGACATGGTGATCATTGAGTAGAGAGTTGTTCTGGCTCCATGAGTTTGTAGACTTTCTGCTGTTTGTATTATTGCTGAAGTCTAGCTTTAATCCATGGTCTCTGACTGGGGCCTGAATGAGAAAATGTTCCTGTGCTTGGGCTGATTTACTGCATTATTGATAGGAACTAAGTCATGTTCCTATCCCCATGAACAGACAAAAGGTGCCTGCCCGGCAGACCAATCTTTTAGCTCAATTCTGAACACAAAATTCATTTATTTATCTTGTTACTTGTCTCAAATTAATGTCATGCAATATTTCTTTAAAACTTCATATTTATTTGTATATGTGTGTGTACACTCACACATAAGCTATGGCATGCATTGAAAGTAAATTACACTGTAGAAGAATTATTCTCTTCTACCTTGTGTTCAGGGATTGAACACAGGTCATCAGGTCTGCATGCTGAGGATCTAGAGTCTTTACCCACTGAGCCATCTTACCAGCCCTATAATTCAGTGTCTTTGATAGTGAATTTTCCACTAGTTTGAAATTCCACTAGCTAGGGAAGATTCCATGAGTTTGGCATCAATAAAGGGTTAAAATTTTGGAACATTTTATGTGTTAGGCTTGGGAGGATGTTCACCTTACAATAGAATTTTTAGACAAACTACAGTTATTGTGGCAGAATCTCTACAGTGATTTTATTCTTCATTTCTCATAAATTTGAAGACTCAAGTTTGAGAACATTATTTTGCTGTCTGCTGGAGATAGGGACTCGCACAGAGAAGACTTCATTTGGGATATAGAATAAAATCCATGTCATACTACTCTGCAGCAAAGCCTGTAGACCTCTTCTTATCTGCCCTAGCTTTAAAACTAAGTGATCTTCGAAACCTTTAGATTAACCTTTATTGGCTGCGTCCTTTAGAGTGAAAGGTGGGGTGTAGGGTCAGACTCAAAATTTCTAGAGTACTTTCTTTTATCCAACATTCCATATTAAACTGTCAGACTCACATTCTATAGTATAGAAAATGCATTTAAACAATATTAGGAAATTCTGATATTATAAAATGTGTAAACTAAAAAGTGTTCTAGTAAAGTAGCCTTAGCATTCCATGATTTGAGATAATTGTTAATGTATTTTTTTAAATTTTTTATTGGATATTTTCTTTATTTAGATTTCAAATGTTATCCCCTTTTCCGGTTCCCCCCACCCCTGTTCTATGAGGGTGTTCTCCCACCCACCCACTCCTCCCTGCCCTCTAACCAGGCCCTCCAGAGCTCCCAGGGACTAAACCACCAACCAAGGAGTACACATAGAGAGACTCATGGCTTCAGCTGCATATGTAGCAGAGGATGGCCTTGTTGGACATCAATGGGAGAAGAGGCCCTTGGTCCTGTTAATGTATTAAAAAGTTAGGTGATGTTTTATCAGAAATGTTTTGGAAAGGAATGCCATTAGCTGCTGTGAGGAAAAAAAATAAAAGAATGTTGTAGCCCTTAAGTGTGAAAAAAATGAAACTTTTAAAGAAAATGGTATTCTTCATGAAAATAAACATGTTATATTTTTAAGACTACTACAACAATGTGCAACACTGAAAGTCCCTCCAAGAAAGTTGAACTATTTAAAGGATGTGTCAAAAATGCTGAAAATGGAAAAGGCACAGGAAAGAGCAAATGAAGAGAGCCTGGCTTCACTGCAGGTATGCCATTCAAAAGGGCCTCTGTAATTAGAGACCCAGGGAGAGGGAACAAGGAGAAAAGCATCATAGCATTAGTGGTCTAGCATTAAACTCAAATTTTGGATTAGAGTTTTTGTTGATTTTTGTATCTTTTGTAAGAAAAGCAAAGCTGTCACTTGAACGTTAAGCCTCTCAATTTGAAGTGTTAATGACTTATCCCTGGTCAAGTAACAGTGCCGTTTTGGTTTGGTTTGGTTTGGTTTGGTTTGGTTTGGTTTGGTTTGGTTTGGTTTGGTTTGGTTTGGTTTTTCGAGACAGGGTTTCTCTGTATAGCCCTGGCTGTCCTGGAACTCACTTTGTAGACCAGGCTGGCCTCGAACTCAGAAATCTGCCTGCCTCTGCCTCCCGAGTGCTGGCTGGGATTAAAGGCGTGCGCCACCACGCCCGGCCCTAACAGTGCCATTTTTATAAAAGAAATTTTAAAACATTTTTTCATATGTTCTGATCATGTCGTTCACCCCACAGTTTCTCCCAGATCCTTTCTTACTCCCACCCAACTTTATATTCTCTCAGTGTCTCTCTCTTTAAAAAGCAAGAAAACAACAACTGCTTTTCCCCTGCCTCTGCCTAGTTACACAGAGGCAGAGGCTCGGGTGCATGCAACATTCGCCTTCACTCATATTCCACAGCCATGGCCAAGGAAGGCATACATGCTAAAGGTTTAATGGACATCAACACTGTTCTACAAGAGCTGCTGAGGACTGCCCACACCCGTGATGGCCAAGCACGTGGTATATGTGAAGCTGCCAAAGCACAAAAATCAGTCTCTCTGCTTGCATCCAGCTGTAGTGAGCCCATGTATGTCAAGCTGGTGGAGGCACTTTCTGCTGAGAACCAAATCAACCGGGTTAAGGTTGATGACAAGAAACTAGGGGAATGGGGTAGGCCTCTGTCAAATTGATTGAGATCAGAAGCCACAGGAACTGGTTGTTTGCAGTTGTGTAGTGGTTAAGGGCTATGGCAAAGAATCCTAAGCCAAGGATGTCATCGAGGAATACTTATAGTTTAGAGGGATCATAGCCAAGCCTTCATTTTGTGCTTTTGCCCTTCAGGATAAATTATTGCATGTCATTTTCTTTTAATCTGTTAGGCTACCAATAATAAACTGGTATGCATGGTTGTGGAGAGCAGTGCCGCTAGCAATCGCCATTATAAGATGGCGCTGGCCTCCGCTGTGCCTAACTAGTAAACAAGCCTTGTACGCAGGTACGAGAGTGAACTCACACCTAGGCACTGCCCATCTCGGGGTGTAGTAATGGGGTGATGGGCGAGCAACGAATCAGGAGCTGACACGCCACATCAGGTGCTGAAACACCATGGCTGAGGGCTATATAAGCAACGCCATTTTCCGGGGTCGGGGTCTTCCCTCCTGAAGAAGCAATAAAGCTTTTTGCTGCAGAAGAACCGGTGGTTGAGTCTTTCTTGCCGGTCGAGTGGGACGCAACACATGGTTTACTTTATAATTGTCTTAATCTGTACTTTGTAAATCCAACAGCCAGTTCATAGCAGTGTGGTGCTAAGAAACATGTTAACTTCACCATAGAATGTAGTTTACAGAATTCAAGCTCTGGGACGTTCATGAAAAACAGCCTACTTCCTTCTACCTAGCAATTTCAGTGACATAAAGAATTGAACCAAAAGTATTTAAAGGAAAAATAAATCAGTCATAACCAACATGGAGTCTGACTCAAAGAATAAAGTGGTTCCTGTGTACAAGGAAGTCAAACAGTGGAAATGGTCAATATTACAGACTTTACTAAGACTTTAACTAATGTGTTATACTGATCTTACATATTTGTTAGGTCCTTTAGAGTTGTACATTGAAATATTTACAAGTGCAATGTTATGATGTCTAGGATATACTTTAAAATAGTGCATCTTTAATGACCCAGAAGCTGATTTATACTGTACTTGGCCTGCAATCAGCATATTCCTGTTACTGTGATATTTGACTCATTAATTTTCCGTATTGTCTTTTTTATAAATTAATATATTTCTTTAAATTAGAAAAATAGTTTACAGTGTTTTAATAATTAATTTTAATAATATTAATTCCAGTGCCTAGCATTCCATTCTTTTGGCATATTAAAAGAGCAGGCATTCAAATGTTCCTAACTAAAATTAAAAATATTTTCATTTGTTTCTTGCACTTGAAAGCACCTGTTACTTAACAGATGCTGTTGCCTGGAGTCCTTGGGCTGTGCAGCTCATACAAAGGGTTCTGCAGAGCCTCCATTGCTTGTTAGCTTCTGTGTTAGGGTTTTGATGGGCAGAGTTAGCTCCTTAATCCTTCCTAATAACTCAGGGTTATATTGGCCAAGCAGCTTTCTTGAGGGTCTCTTTTTGAAAGATGAGCAAAAATAAAGTTAACAATTTCTTGCAGAGTGTTTTAAAATAAGAAGTATCATATGTATAATCTCCTAGGGTTTCATTTATCATACATTTACTTTAAAATATTAACTTTTCTTTTTGCTTTAGGAAGAAATAGACAAAATAGTAGAGACCACAGAGTCAATGACTGAGAGTATTCAAAGCCTAAAGAATAAAATTCAAATTTTGACAAGTGAAGTAGAAGAAGAGGAACAGGAGGTGAAACAGGTAATGGTTGAAAAGCATATTGCTACTATTTAAATATAATTTTTAATGCTAAAATGTTACTAAGATAACTTGAGTTTTGCAAGGTGAACAAAACCAGCCTTTTGAAATAATCCCTAGCTTTCTGTTTCTGTTTAGGTATTTCACATAGATAGCAATAAAGTACTTGCTCTTCCAGAACTTTCTCAGAAAAGTCTTAAAGCACCCATACTTCAAGTAAGTACCATAGTTAATTGACCATACTGACTATTGCCAGGCTATATTATACACACACACACACAAATACAGAGAGAGAGAGAGAGAGAGACAGAGAGAGAGAGATAAAACCATATCCCGTTTCATTAAACAAACTAATCCTGTTATAAAACTTTTGATAAATTACTTGTCTTTACTGGGCATATAATTTGAACATCTTTTCTGTCCATTCATGTACACTCATTCTTATCAGTATTTACATAACATTCCATTACACAGATACACCATTGTTGTAAAGAACTGATAGAAATAAGAAATTTTGTATTATACTCCTTTATATACTTTTATATATTTGCATAGTCATAACTATAGGCATATCCTTCTTGTTTGACTTTTAACAAAGTTATACAGCTCTTTATAGACTAGCATTGTGGTATGTTATTAATCAGTACTCTTGTAATTTGTCTTTCTCCCAAAGAGCTCAT
Source organism: Mus musculus (assembly GCF_000001635.26). Lineage (NCBI taxonomy): Eukaryota > Metazoa > Chordata > Mammalia > Rodentia > Muridae > Mus > Mus musculus. The sequence goes on along the minus strand of NC_000083.6, from coordinate 40,923,824 downwards.
TGATATTGTCATGTAAATGCTCTTTTCATTATCTGGAATATGCCAGCAGAGCAAGAAAGGGGACAAGGAAAGACTTATTTGTAAATGAACGCCCACTGGTTGATGACTAGTGATCTTGGGTGGTAGTTACTTAAGATTGCAAATAACAGATGTTTGACATTTTTCATCATAAAATGCTAAAAATATAATTGTACTGCCTTACCCACAGGAAGAAATTTTGGCACTAATTCCAAACCAGAATGCTCTTCTGAAGGACTTGGATGTTCTTCATGATTCAGCCCCAGTGAAGAATGTGTCAGCATTCATTGAAGAAGCCTATAAGAAACTTGACTCCTAAAGAGTTGGATTTTGTTTTGGTGTTTAAGCCGTGTTCCATATTAACTTATTGTTGATAAATTGTAAAACTCTTTTTTCTTTTAGTAATAGTCTCTCACTCTGTTTGTAGCCTAGGCTGGCTCAGCACTTATTCTTTCTCCCATTTGGCCTTGAACTCCCAGCAATCCTGCCTCAGCATCCTGAGTGCTGGGATTACCGGGGCGAGCTTCACATCTGGCCCAAAGGTGTGCAACTTAACTGGAGATCTTTCTTCAAAACAATTAACCTTTGTTATCTACCTTAAAACTAGCCTGTGTGGGCTTATCATTAATATCTAATGTCCTATAAACATTGCAGTTGCTAAATCTAGGAAATTTATATATATGTAGATATTTGCTAAAACTGTTTACTGAGAATTATTTTTAAAAATAAAAAAAAAAATGCCATGATGTAATAGTTTCTGATGTGTGAGTAGAACTTTTTATTGGAAGTCATTTTGTGGCTATGAAGAGTGGGTGTACAGCACCTACTTGATAGAAACATTAGTATCTCTCTCTTTACTTTGACTGGTAGCCTTCATTTTCTGTCCAATCATGTGGAATTTGAAAAATCTCAAATGCCTTCTTAAATCTCTCATCTCTATGCAATTCTTGCTATTTTTTTCAGGTGTTTTTGCACTAACGATAATAACATGCTGGTTCTTTGGCTAGAGAATTGTTAGGTGCTGGATACTTTCTGCTCCACCAAAGCATACTCTTTGTATGTTTAAAGATTGTTTAAAGGGAACCTGAGTACATATATCCTATCAGATAAAAGCAAAACAAACAACAGAAAACTTTTTTGGAAAAGCCCAGTATTGGACAAGTGACCACCGCCAAAGGTAGAAAGAACTGGGGAAGGGCTGCAGAGTAGGGTTAAAAATGAAAATATGTGAGACTTGCAGGCAAGAGCATGGTTGTTCGCTTAACAGGAGGATCCTAACACTGTGCAGTGCAAAGAAAGGCTGCTATCCTAAGCTCCACAAATGTGAACCACAGCTAACCAAAATGTTCTTGCGCTTTGTGAGAAACTGTTAGGAGTTTCTCATGCCGTGTCAATTATGAGACAGCCTGGTGTCTCATAACTCAAGCTGCATTCCTGCTAAGCATCTTCTCATAAACCTTGTGAAGTTTATATATGTGAAGAAATATTTCCATAAGCAGGTCTGAAATCATCTCTAACCAACAGTAGTACATTGATTTGGAGTGGGTAGTACATTAGCTTGGATTTTGTTATCTACTTATAATTGCAGTTGAATTTTTTTAAGATTTATTTATTTTATGTATGAGTACACTGTTGCTGTCTTCAGACACACCAGAAGAGGGCATCAGATCCCATTACAAATGGTTGTGAATCACCATGTAGTTGCTGGGAATTGAACTCACGACTTGTGGAAGAGCATCCAATGCTCTTAACAGCAGAGCCATCTCTCCAGCCCTAAATTTTCTATCGTACTAAAGAATTTTTGTTAGCTTATTTAGGAAATTCCATAATGCTGCTAATATCTCCCAAACAGAACTTCCTGTTTACCTATGGTTAACTATCTTGGGATTGATATCTGCTGTAGAGGGAGGTCATGGCTTTGGAATCCTGGAGCTGCTTGAGCCCAAAGAATCAGAAGCAGGGTCATCTTAGGAAGGTTAGGAAGACTTTAGAAAAGTAATAGATTTCCACAGGTTGCCTTAAAACCCTGCGCTCAGCAACTGAAAACTTGGTTCTTTTAGACTAATAGAATGCTAAGTCATTGGTTTTTATCATTAGCTAGAACATTTACACTAGCATACTGTTTTCCTCAGGATATCTACTTGATAGTTAATATCAAGTCAACTAGAATATCAGTTTATCATTACAACTGAATGATAGTCACCTCATTTCCACGGCAGAACTGCTACCTCCTAGCTTTGGAAGTATAGCCTTTAACTTAGAGCTATGCTACACTCCAGGACTTAACAGGTAATCAAAAACAGCTTTTCTTTAAATGCTTTATTTTTGGCATCCTTTTTGTGAATGATTTGAGGTAAATCTACAGCTAATATCCTTTGTCCCCAAGTAGATGCTAAGTAGATAAGGTGTGAGTGAACAGCAGGTGTCAGTGTAGAAATTGCCTGGTCTTAGCAAACAAAGACAATGCTGTAATGAAAGCAGGTAATTATATGGAGCTCTGATGGATTTGTAAAAGAGCCAAGCCAAATACTGAGCCACAACAGAGTGGAAAACGGAGCAGTCATTAAACAAAGCCCTAATATATAATGAACTGCAAAAGAGGTGTACATTAAATACCAAGAGAAAATGGGTTAATTCTTGAAAGGAAAGGTTTAAAAGCTATGAAATGCTTGCATAATATTCAATCTTATAATGATCACTTAGACATAGAAACTAAGTGCTTTCACCAGTTAGGTTTGTGAATATTTAAAAGTGAAACGTGTTGAATTAACTCCTAGGGAAATAAATGTTAAGTAAACTGCCAAAGGACAGTAATTTGGTATAACCATTTTGGGGAACATGCTACACAAGTAAGTTGTAGCCTCCATGTCGGCCATTTACATTCTTTATATAAGCTTCTCTATTACCTGCCAACTCTGTTTGCATATCTTCAATAATTAGGCTCTGTTATGTGAAACACCTGCAGTAGAACCTACGATTAAAGGATTTATTTTACTTGGTTGGATATCATTTCTTTGCATTCTCTGTTTACCAAAAGTATGCAGCTTACACCTGTCAAAATTAGTGTGTGGATTATTCACACTGGCTGCTTTTCTAAACATGTCTAAATTCTCTCATGTTTCGTTCACTACCAAGAAATATTATATTAGGCTTTGGGTAAAAGAGAAATTCAAATTTCCCAGTTGAGTCATAGTGGGGCTACAGGGTGAGCCCTGTTTACGTTCAAAGGAGCTTTTCTTACAAAGCTGCCTTCTTACCTACATTTCATTATTACTAAATCACTACACAGCCATTTCTTGGCTTAGGTGTTTTTCCTTGTTCCTCCCTTTGTAGTCCAGGCTGACCTGGAACTTTTGTCAGTTTTACTGGCTCTGATTAGAAAATGCTGGGATTCCGGGCATGCACCACCATGCCCAGTTTGCTTCCCTCTGAAATAGCCTCTGTTACAGGACTGTAAATTACTATAGCAATAGTACAAAGATAGTAATGATTCAGTTCAAATTGAAATAAAAAGATGAAAAATTTCTTCCAAATTCAATGATACTTTTTTAGAATTTTTTAAATGAAATTGTTAAATTATGGACCAATAGGGAAAAAATATGTCTTAGCCAATTTTAACAATTTTCATTCCTAAGGAAGTTCTTAAAATTATTGCAAGTTTTCGAATGAGATAAATATGACAAATGGGTCTTTGGGACATTAACAATGTTAGGGAGCTCTGTGTGTGTGTGTGTGTGTAACTGCATACTAACTCATTCCTCCCCTATAACAATATTTAATGTCATAACAAACCAGTGGCGATTAAACCTTATGATACAATTCATCCATTTAGCAGATAACTGAAGAAACAGAAAGTGTCTAAAGATCACAAATAGTCCATGATAGAATTTGAACATATACAACAGAGTTGAAACCTTAAATTCTTTGAAACTTCCTGAACTACAGTTGTAAGGAACTATTAAATATCAGTGGGTCCCCTTACAGCATCATGCATCTGTGTTTTTCTCTGGAAACAAGTAAAGTACAGAATTATCCCATGTGTTTACTGAGGAAAACCACTTTACATTTATTTTACATTCACTCCCACAACACACACACTCCAAGTTTGGAGTTGAGGGCTTGCCTTACTCCAAGATGCATACGACAGAACAATCATCTTCAACCAATTCAGTTTTTCTGGGAAGTGCACTTGGCCTGGGTTATTTTCCCTCAGGCCAGAAGCAACCATTCTGAGTAGTTCTAATGTTACTCAAAACAGAACCTTGTAAGGAGTAGAAGCTTGTTTTGAATGCACTTGTACAGAATACGGTCCACATTGAGGGAGACACTCCTATCTCAAAGGCACGAAATAACCTGACCTCTAACTTTAATTTTTCAAGATGCTCTACAGACATTTTTAGTTCCACAATAATAGTGTTAGTTTATTTTTTAGGTCTATGTTTCTTAGTATTTACTGAAAAACTACTTATAAACTCATAGGACCACAAAAAAAAAGCTATACATTGCTCTCACATGTCTTAAGTTTGTGTATCAACATACCAATATACAACACTCTTCATTTTAGCACAATGTAATTTACATAACAATTTCTCAAATCAATGTTTTTCAATTGCTGGTTACTCCATTATTCCTGGGGCCAGTGAGAATGTCCTTCCTAACTTACCTACGTTTAGCAGCTAAGACAGTAAACAGCATCCTCCCCTGTGACTACTTCGAGCAAGCACTCTCCCTATGCTGCGGACACATTTCTGCAGCTTAGTTTCCTAAGGCGTGTGCAACATGTTATATGCTGAGATGCTCTGAACGACTCTCAGTTTCACAAATGTCCTTTTCTTAGACTTTCATAGCCTTGGAAATTTAGGGCAACAAAATTATTTTCTTGAAACTAATTTAACAATACTTGAGAAGTCAGTTCAACTATCACTTTCCTATTGTACTTCCTTTGCCTGAAATCAGTTGTAATTTCCATCCATTAAGAGTCTGTTAAATAGATAGCCATATGTCCAAAATGTAGAGAGCTATCTACTCAAGATTCATATTTGTTGGATTTCACACTATAAAACTAGATGAGGTAGAAAAGAAAGGGATTGCAAATAGTGCTACATTTGAGATGATTTTTTAGCAGGCCCTACACAAATCCCTCCCCTTCTCTAGGTGTGGCCACTCTCCCTCCCCTTTCCACTAAGGCTTAATTAGAAAAGTAGCCCTGACGTATAAGTTTACCATTTACACAGAAGGAGCTCTGCATGGATACGCAGCTATAATACCTGTTTCTGACTGATCTCTCAACAGCAAGGTATGTTATGAAAATAGGATCCCCCCAAAAAATTAAGTCTACCATTAGGTAAAAATGAAAGATGCAGAAAAGATAAAAATTCACTTTTTATAGACAGAATAAATTATTAGGTTTAGAGGAAAGAACACTTCTGTGTGGTTTCATTTTGCTTTTTAAATTTTTGACAGGAAAATAAACATTATGAAGTTTCAAACTCTGTATTGTGGTATGATTTTAACTTGAGTAACAAAAGATATGTCATTTGTACTAGAAGTCCTTTAATATGTGACCATTTCAAGCAATGGGTTGCAGGGGCTCAAAAGAAACTTGCCTTGTTTATAAAGGAAAGAAAAACAGTCATGTTTTAAACCTTAATCTTGATTCATTTCCCCCAAATCTAAAGTGCCACATAGAGAGAAAACACAAGAATTGTGGATCTCATTGATAGTTTGTTGTTGTTGTTATTTTGTTTTTGTCTTTTTCCTGTTACATGATATTTATATCAGAATCAGAAATCAGAGCTGAATCCAACCCTTCACAGCTGAAGGAAAATGGTTTTGTTCCATGGGAGGCTTAGTGTTCATTATGATTCACTTCAGCAAGGAGCCTCCCTGAACACAGTTCTGAAAACTGGAATAGACTTTCAGCAACTTCCAGAGGCTAGAACAGCAGAGGACCCTTCCCAGAGCACTAGTATACCTACCTAAAGCCCTTCCCCAGTATCTACCCTCCAGAGCTGTTGTATAATAAACTTCTGTTCTGTTATATGGCTCAGATTGTGGGAACTTGTTAGAGTAGTCCTCGAAAAAAAATTTTAAACATTTAAATTAATAATTGAAACTTAAGATTTACCAGCAGCTGAGATAACATTGTAAAGAAGGTAGTTTTCCCAGAGCAAGCTTCATCGATCACACTGCTGTAATTTCTGCAAATTTTGAAAACTGGATTGCATGATTTATGGTAGTAGGTGATTATGTTCATATGAACTCTCCATGAAAATTATAGCGAAGAAAACAAAATGCCGGTCATTGTGTTGCAAATGGTGTGCCAGCAAGAAAACAAATCCTGTTTTACTTTTTTTATTAAAAAAAAAAAAAAAGGAATCATTTTTCAAAAGAAAGTAATGCTTTGTCTGTACAATTAATCAGGAAAAATTTCCAAGTCTTTCTCTGTGTTGCCAGATGCTTAATGTCCATGAAGAAACTTGAGTTTTTACAACTTGAAAAACTTATTTTTCTTTCTCTGTGTGCCTATTGATAGAAGTTACTACCATGATTTATGGTAGTAGGTGATTATGTTCATATGAACTTTCCATGAAAATTATAATGAAGAAAACAAAATGCCAGCCATTGTGTTGCAAATGGTGTGCCAGCAAGAAAACAAATTTTGTTTTACTTTTTTTTATTAAAAAAATCATTTTCCAAAAGAAAGTAATGTTTTGCCTGTACAATTAATCAGGAAAAACTTCCAAGTCCTTCTCTGTGTTGACAAATGCTTAATGTCCATGAAGAAACTCGAGTTTTTAAAACTTGAAAAACTTATTTTTCTTTCTCTGTGTGCCTATTGATAGACGTTTAAAAATGGGTTTTAACCTCTAGAACATATATTGAGTTTTAGAGACATGTAGTAGACTAGGAAAACTATAACATTCCTTTTACATAACTTGAACGCTTAGTAGTTGTCATTATGTATATTATGATGTAACAATATATATTTATGTATATATGTGTACATACATAAAAATTAAAATGTGTAAAAATGTTTTCTTCATCTATGGGAGTTTCCATATTGTTTTGTGGCATTAACCAAAGCTTCACATTTAATTTCATAGGTCGTCACCTATGAAAATAATCACTGTTTACTGATCAGGCATTTTCACATCTTGTGTGTTAAAATTAGTATTATGTGTTTAAGACCCTGGGAAGTATCTGCTTTTAATTGGTTTCCCTGACTGACTTGTCAGTTCCAAGAGCTTAGCCTAGAAGGTAGACTGATACTTGATGGAGGGAAGCTTTGATGATAGAGCACTAGACTGTAGTGTAGAGATGGCAGACATGCAAAAGCAAGCAACCGACAGAAAAAGTGCATGGGGTGATTTTATAGACAACTGAAGCAGTACCTAGTCAGGTAAAGTTTAGTGTCAAATGTGAACTCTCAGCTTCTCATTTCTCATGAGGAGTCTCAATCTGTAAAGTCATATGGAACATGGATTTAGTTGGTAGTGAGTTAGGTTCCTAGGAGACTTGTTTTCATTCACAAGTACTACATAATGTCACTTGGTGTGTTCTTGTTTATTCAGTATTAGTCATTGGCTCTCATGAACTGATCAACAACACTGAAACACATGCATGAACGATGCTTACGGAATGTTTTTCCTCCAAGAGATCACAGCGTTTTTACACCTAGGGAATATGAAAGCAATGCTTGTGCATTATGCCTATGAACCTTTTTAATTTTTTTAGTTGCTAGACAGTTTCATTTATTTTGTCGTGAACCATATTTCTTTTGTCTGCTGGGTCTGCCATTCCTCTCTGTCATCCCCCTTTGAATAGAAATTGCTCTAATCGGGCTGGCGAGATGGCTTAGTGGTTAAGAGCACCCGACTGCTCTTCTGAAGGTCCAGAGTTCAAATCCCAGCAACCACATGGTGGCTCACAACCATCCGTAATGAGATCTGACTCCCTCTTCTGGAGTGTCTGAAGATAGCTACAGTGTACTTACATATAATAAATAAAAAAAAAAAAAAAAAAAAAAAGATGTGAAATAGAACAATAATGTTCTCTTGAATATTAACTGGAAATATGTGTCAGGAGATAGGTTTTTATTGCTTTTTGCACATCCACAGATAACTGCCACCACATTGCCAGTGTTGATTTGTGGGTTACAAATGAATCGTAATTAGAAGGCAGGTGGTCATAACATTCTGAATCTAGGAATAAAACATTATCTCTGTAAGACCATATTTTATGTTTGTAAACCAACCTTTATCTTAGCTCTATTTATTTTTATTTTTATCTTACTTCACATTTGTCTGAACTTTAATTTCAACTTAATTATTCTACATATATATAGTAAAAAATATTAAAAATTTCAGTGCTCGGTTTCTTCCTGGCCTACTTTAGAATCTACTTTCTATAACCCCAAGTTATTACCTACTATTTACTATGTTCCATCTGGGCTGCTCTCAACCCAGTTTGGCAGCCCTCTGGGCCATGTTCTCTTGGCCATTAGCATATGGCTACTCTCCTCCCTCCTGTATGTTCTATTTCCATGATTGCTTTTTACTCTTTCTTTGTGGTGTTCTTTCTCACAAGCCCAGGAAACCTCAACCCCCATCTAAGTCTCTCTGCCAAGCTATTGGCTGTCAGCATCTTTATTCACCAACCAGAATTAACTTGGGGGCAAGATCTCAAGGGCTACGTGCAGGCTTCAGGTCTTGTGGGCCATGCTTAGCATGACAATAGACAGTAAAAGATAAAACCTCAGCACATATATTTTGCCTGTTTTTAGGGAATGGTATAGGTAGCAGGTGGTTTCATTCTATCCTTCAATTATGGGACAGGGAAGAGTGCAGAACAAACCAAAGATAAAGTCCATTGCCAAGCATGACAATTCCTCCAGTAGAGGAGGGGCCTCGCAGAGCTAGAGAGACCACTGTCTCTGGCGAAGTTTGGGTTTTTATTTGAGCTTAGAGTGTCCAACCCAGTTATTTCTCTATTCTCGTTCTTCATTGGTCCATAGATGTCTACAGTTCTCTTCTATAACATGGAACTTACATGGCAGGCGACCTAAAGGAAAACAATAAACCAGTCAGACCCTTCCATCTTGCTACCAACAAGCTATTTGAGGGAAACTAACTGAAAGAGAACATACATAAATGTGATATCCCAACTCTTGCAAGTTCCCTGCTGGAAATGATAAGAATGCGGTGGATCTGTAGCCCACTCTAAAGAGTTGTCTAGTGATCCCCATGTCCATATAGTTGCAGGTTTACTTATCCTGCAGCCTCCCATCTTCTGCTTTTATTCCTCTTCAAAGGAGGCATCAGCGTTATACCCAAAGAAAACATCACCACAGGCATATTCCCAGTAGATATCTTAATAGGCAGTGTTAATTAGCAAAAGTTAAATGTCTATCTTCAATTTCCTCATTAGGTGCAGAGGTATATAACTGTGGAGACAATGTTGGTGCTAAAGTGCTCCACCAAATTATTCATACTGGAGAACATGTTGAAGAGTCACTTTCCTGAATCACTCAAGGTAGTATAAGCCTGATAATTCTACTAAGTTTTTCTGTTGGGTTAATCTATGGATAATGTCAGACTTGTGGTTGTTCCTGCTCTTCTTTGATGAAAACATGTTGGTTTCCCAGTCTGCTCCCATCATCCTTCTGTTTCTCTAGAGGGCTCTTTAGGGAAGTTGTAGATTATGTTATTTCCGAAGCAAAGTGTTTTAAATGGTAGAAGACTGTGAATGTAGTGGCCTTGATGGAGAATAGGCTTGAAGACTGAAGTGTAGATGTACGTTTGTTACCTCTTCACCACTCAAGCCATCAATCAAAAACCCAAGGGTACCTTCTGATTACTCCATGCCAGTGTGAACGATGTCATAAATCAAAGATTGTAAGAAATGTAAAAATGGGGCTGCTGTGAGCAGTGAAGTTGCCTTTGAGTTGACAGAAAGGTTGTTTTCTGTTTGGTGATGATGAAGGAGAGGAAGAAGAAGAAAGAGGAGGATGAGGAGGAGAGGAAGAAGATCAACAAGAACAAAAAAGAACAAGAACAAGAAGAAGCAGCTATGAACATTAGCTCAAGAATCCTGTTACAACCTTGACCAGTTCTGTGTGTGCATGGTTTTAAGACAGACATTTTTCTTTTTTTTTTTTCCATTTTTTATTAGGTATTTAGCTCATTTACATTTCCAATGCTATACCAAAAGTCCCCCATACCCACCCACCCCCCACTCCCCTACCCACCCACTCCCCCTTTTTGGCCCTGGCGTTCCCCTGTACTGGGGCATATAAAGTTTGCGTGTCCAATGGGCCTCTCTTTCCAGTGATGGCCGACTAGGCCATCTTTTGATACATATGCAGCTAGAGTCAAGAGCTCCGGGGTACTGGTTAGTTCATAATGTTGTTCCACCTATAGGGTTGCAGATCCCTTTAGCTCCTTGGGTACTTTCTCTAGCTCCTCCATTGGGAGCCCTGTGATCCATCCATTAGCTGACTGTGAGCATCCACTTCTGTGTTTGCTAGGCCCCGGCATAGTCTCACAAGAGACAGCTACATCTGGGTCCTTTCGATAAAATCTTGCTAGTATATGCAATGGTGTCAGCGTTTGGATGCTGATTATGGGGTGGATCCCTGGATATGGCAGTCTCTACATGGTCCATCCTTTCATCTCAGCTCCAAACTTTGTCTTTGTAACTCCTTCCATGGGTGTTTTGTTCAGACATTTTTCTTAATGAAGGGAAAAGATGAGAAAGCTACAGAACAGCTTCCCATATTACCCTCATATTAATTGGTCCTTACCACATATTCTCTCAGCTTCTTTAGGTTTATTGGATATCAGCACGTTAGTGACAACCAGTTCAATGAGCATCTTTAAAATGGCAATGCTAAAGAAATCCATACTGTCTACGTGTCTGAAAGACTATATCTATACTTCCTCTCTCAGGACAGTGATTTTGAGTCGAGCTGGAAGATGGCATGCATCTGGAATGGCTAGTGGTATAACTGTCTGCTCTCTGGTTCTCCGGCTCAGGTTTATGGAGCAGTGATGAACATAAATCGTGGAAATCCCTTTCAAAAGGAAGTGGTATTGGATTCATGGCCAAACTTCAAAGTTATCATCACCCGGCGAGAGAGAGAGGTACAGTGCTGAAAGGCAAATAAGAAAAGTGAAAAGTAGGGCTAGAAAGATAGCTCAATGCTAAAGAGCACTGCCTGCTCTTCCAGAGTACCCGGGTTCAACCCCCAACACCCACATGGCAGTTCACAACTGTCTGTAATTCCTGTTCCAGGAGATCTGACCCCCTCACACAGACCTCCATGGAGGAAGAACACCAATGTTCATAAAATACATTGTTTTATAAAAATTTAAAAGCTAAAAGTAAATTTAGCACCACCTGGAAAGACAAAGGGAATAGTATGTCCATTATAATAACAAATATGTATTTCATCACTAGATTGTAATTGATTGCTTTGTAGACTCAAACATGGAAGACTGCTAGCCTGCAAGTGTGCCTTACTTCCTTATAGTCTCTAGAAGATGAAGCATGCAATATGCATATACTAGCTCCTTCACTGAATTAGGATTTCTTATGACTGATGAATTTGGGTATTTGAAAAACTATTGAGACAATGTAAAGAAGTCAGTAGAATGAGGCATGATGAGAATCATGCCTGTGAAGCCAAAGTGAACCTCAAGTGATCAAAGATGAGCCACCCTCCATATTAGGAAGACTGAGAGCCGTCATTCTTTTATTGTTCTCACTGAATTTTACCTTTTCTGTTTGTATTTGTGTGTGTGTGTGTGTGTGTGTGTGTGTGTGTGTGTGTGTGTGTGTGTCACTAGGGGTTATAGCAATGTTTCCTAATTAGCTTTAGCTGTTAACGTGATGTGTTCTAGAATCACCTGAGGTAGTATTAATTGAGGCCCTGCTCAGTCCCTATTAGTCCATTACCATGTCTGTGATGATGGAATACTCTGCCTATCGACTACAACCAGCTGAACTAGAGCCAGGCAAACACATTCCTTCATATCTTCTTCAGGTGCTGCCTGACTTCCCTCATTAATGGATTGTGACTGGGAAGTAGAGGCCAAACACCCCACCCCAAGTCACTTTTTGGTCAGAATGTTTTATTACAGAAACAATAAGCAAACTACAAGAACCAGAGTCTGGCCTATGCTAGGTACCTGCTTTGCTTCTGAGCTCCATTTCCAGCAAACAACCTATTCTTCTTTTGTTATTGTTGCTTTGCTTTGAAATGGAGTCTTACTATTCCCCACCTGGCCTCTTATAATCAAGCAATTCTCCTGCCTCAGACTCTCAACAACCTTTCAGCTCAGACTGAACTTGCAGGCCACTACAATTTTTATTTATATAAATTAAATCCTCGAAACTTGAAATAACTTTCTTAGTTTTAGAAGAAAAAAAAATCAAGGAAAAATAATCACAACCTTTTTATTTTTCTCAGGGTAGTTTATTAGTCTTATTCTTTGTTTTCTGTTTCCAGGTAGCTAATTTGGGAAATAGAAAATTAGCTAGACAGTAATGATAACTAATCATTCTAAGACATGGATTAACCAGAAGATATGCTTCGGTGTTGTATTCATGACTATGTCTTCTGCCCTAGGCTGAGACAGATAACCTTGACCATTACACTAATGCATATGCTGTATTCTACAAAGATATCAGAGCTTACCAACAGCTATTGGAAGAACATGATGTTATTAATTGGGACCAAGTTTTTCAAATACAAGGTAAGATCAAGTTCAAGGCATACATTATATACTCATAATGGATTCCTTTTTTATCCTGTATACTGGGAGAGGTATAGAAAAGACATTTCATGGACTTCATAGGGGGGAGTAATTCCTAGAACACCATTGAGTAAATATGAAGTGAAGGTGTGTAAATAATGTCATATAGCTGTGAGAAATGAGTGGGGTTGAGATCTCTTTAGCAACAAGCTACACCTAGGATACCATAATGGCTATTGTGGAAATGGAAGAAAAACTGGAGCCTTGTGCCCTAATCTCATTTCCTTGGGTGATAAAATACCATGACAAAAAGCAATTTATGGAAGAAAGGAGTTTATTTCTGCTAATAACTCCAAGTCATCATCCATCATTGGGGCAAAGTCAAGGCAAGAACTCCCAACATCAGAGCCATAGTTGAGAGCAGAGAAACGAGTGTATGTACACACATACACACGTGCTCATTGCTTAGTCGCTTTTATAATCAGGTTGATTTCTCCACTCGTAAACAGTTCAGGCCCCATGCCTATTGCATGGTGCCACCCACTGTGGCCTGGTTCTCCCCACATCCATTAATGTAAGACAATACCACAAGGACTTGAACACAGGCCAAAACTCACATAGGCAATCCTTACTGAGACTCTCTTCCCAACTGATGGTAGGTTGTCAAGTTGAATCTAAACATCACACCTTACCATATTATATTATATATTTATATGTGTAGGTGAGGTAGGCAACACCTAAAGTAATACATACATAGTTAACTATATTCTGGTTAAGACATGACAGAGTAGTAAACTGGTGAAATTGATATTTGGCATATAAATGCTAAAATAAATATATTTTCATCGAATATCATGATTGTGGTTTTTGTGTCTATTGCTATCCAGGGTTGCAAAGTGAATTATATGCTGCTTCCAAAGCCGTTGCCAAAGCAAGGCTGTTAGATTTGGATATAAATTTGGCTTCCTTCAAGGCTGTCCATTTTTCTCCTGTTTCATCTGTGCCAGACCACAGTTTCCTGTATGTAAGCCAAGTTTTACTTTTGGGGCTGGGTTTATTGTTACAAGTCCAGACAACAATACTAATGTACCTGTTATTGTTAAAGACTAGTTAAGCTTTTTGGATTGAGCCACTGAACTGAGGATGTGTGTGTGTGTGTGTGTGTGTGTGTGTGTATGTATGTTTTCTTTGTGTTTATGTATTCTTCCTCTTTCCTGTGCTTCATGATTTGTAATTTCTCTGAAAATCAAATCAGTGTCTTTGTCTATAGTGACTGAGATCATGAAAACTTCACTTTGTAATAAACAGAGTATACATACAAAAATCATTTCTTGATTTACTCCTTCATAAATGAATTCTAAATAATCTCTGTGGACTGAAGTCCAAAGTTCTTGAGTCTCTGTTGTTAAAGCTAGAGGTATATTCCAGATTTATGTTGCACTTTCAAGTACAAGGGACTAAATGTCTGAAATATATCCCTCTCCCTTTCCTTCCATGGGCTTCTAAAGTAGAACGATCATTTTTGTATTGTATTGTATTGTATTGTATTGTATTGTATTGTATTGTATTGTATTGAATTCTATTCTATTCTATTCTATTCTATTTACTTTGGTTTTTCAAGACAGATTATATTTGTGCAGCCATGGCTATCCTGGAACTTGCTCTGTAGACGAGGCTGGACTTGAACTCACAGATTCACCTGCTTCTGCCTCATGAGTGCTTAGATTAAAGGCGTGTGCCACAACCACCCAGCTATTATTCTATTTTTATCAGAGTTGAAATAAAACACAAGTGAGTTCTGAGGCCAGTAACTGATCACAGAGAGTACAGCATGAGAAGGCAGTCCTTGAAAACACATGACAGTGTGTGTCTCCATTGCTCCTTCTCTCTTATTTGAGGCCTTCCTCTGTCATTACTTTCTTCCCTTCAGTTTCTCCTTCCTGGACCTCATTTCTGCTCAAACATTAGGATCTAGGAGCTAGAGAGACAGGTCATTCAGATAAAGTGCCTTTGATGCTAGCACAAATCCTTAAGTTTGAGCCTAGCTGTGGTGATGCGTACCTTAAATCCCACTCAGGAGGCAGAGTCAGGCAGATCTCTCTGAGTTGGAGGATAATTTGGTCTACAGTGGAATTCTAGGACAGCCAGAGCTATACAGAGAAATCCTGTCTTAAAAAAAAACTATATATATATGTTTATATGTATATATATGTATATATATACATATGTATACATATGTATATATATACATATATATATATACACACACACACACATATATATAGGGTGTGTGTGTATATACCTATAGACCTATATATAAACCTATATATATATATATATATATATATATACACACCAATTTAATACATGTGTATGCATACACATGTATACATATATGCATATGCATGTAAACATATGCATATATATATATGTGTATATATATATATATATATATATATATATATATATATATAGTCTTAGTATAAAGGACAACATTTAACTGAGGCTGACTTACAGGTTCAGAGGTTCAGCCCATTATCATCAAGGTAGGAGCATGGCAGTGTTCAGGCAGACATGGGGATATAGGAGCTAAGAGCTCCACCTGTTGATCCAAAGGCAGCTAGCTAGGAGACTAGCTTCCGGGCAGCTAGGGCAAGGGTCTTAAGGCCCATACCACAGTGACACACCTATTCCAACAAGACTATACCTCCTAATAGTGCCACTCCCTGGGCCAAGCATATATAAACCATAGCAAACATACACGTACATATATACATATATATGCATATGTGTGAATATGTACACACATATACACACACAAACACACAGTTTTGTAAAATATTAATTAATTAAAGAATTTGGGTGTAGTATGTTTGTCTTTCTTTCTTTCTTTCTTTCTTTCTTTCTTTCTTTCTTTCTTTCTTTCTTTCCTTTGTAAAAGAATGGAACAAGATCAGTTACAAACTGCCCGCCTCTGTGCATATTAGTTTCTCTGCTCCCTAAGGTAGATGTTGAAGGAACTGGTTAGCATAGACTAGCTTTAAAGTCACAGGAAGTCAGAGGAAATTACTAGGAGTTTGTTTTATGTTTTCATGATATGGAAACCTTGAGTGCACACAGACATTGAAAGGAAAAACTCTCCCGCAGCCCAGTGGTACTCTTTCACATACACCCAGAAAACTACCCTAGGAACGCTGCACACCGTTCAGTTAACGGAAACAGAACACCACACAGGTCGTTCATAATCCTAGCTTTAAGACACATGTCACAGGGGCAGAGAGGTCTTGTTGGCTTGGACACTACACAGGTCGTTCATAATCCTAGCTTAAAGACACATGTCACAGGGGCAGAGAGGTCTTGTTGGCTTGGTTCTGGATTTGGGGTCTTTGCTTTTTTTGTTGTTTGTTTGTATGTTGGTTTGTTTCCAGTGATGGTAGTTGCACACAGCGTTTCGGTGTGCAGCCCTGGCTGACTTGAAACTCACTCTGTAGATCATACTGACCTCAAAGGCAGAGATACACCTGCCTCTGCTTCCAAACTTCTGAGACTAAAGGCGTGTGCCTCCATGCCTAGGCTAAGACAATGATTCTTAAAAGAAAAATCCACCTCCCTCTAGCTTCTCTAACCTCCGCTAGTCACTGTTCCAATCTCTGCTTTCTAGAGATTATGATTTTAGATTTTCATGTGAGTGAGATTGTGTGGGGTACTTCCTGTACTTACCTTATTTTGATTAATATAGTAACACTCCCATCCATATTTTACAGATGATAAGATTCAATCTTCTTTTTAAAGATAAACACTATTTTGTTGTGTATATGTCGCATTGTTCATAAACACTTAACATGAATCTGTGTCTTGCTTATTGTGAAGCATGCTGTGGTCAACAGAGACTTCAGACGCTTCTACTGCACACTGGTTTTATTATTTTAGGTATACCCTTAGTAATAGGATTGCTTGATCATATTATAGATGTCGTTTTTGGAAGACTCTCCCTCCTGTTTTCCCCGGAAGCCACACTAATTTACCTTGCTCATAGTGCTGAATAAAGGTTTCCTTTTCCCATCAGCATGACTCCTTTTCCCATTTTGACTTTTGGATAAGAATCATTCTGACTGGGCGTGGTGGCGCATACCTTTAATCCCAGCACTCTGGAGGCAGAGGCAGGAGAATTTCTGAGTTTGAGGCCAGCCTGGTCTACAGAGTGAGTTCCAGGACAGCCAGGGCTATAGAGAAACCCTGTCTCGAAAAACAAAAAACAAGCAAACAAACAAACAAACAAAAAGAATCATTCTGACTCCTGTGAGGTGATGTCTCATTGTGTGTTTGATTCACAGTTTTCTTTTACATCTATCTCTTGGCCGTGTATACCTTATTTTGAAAATGGTCTCTGTAGGCCTATTATTCATTTCTAAGTTGGATTATTTAGTTTTATCCCCATTGGGTTTCTTTCATTCCTTCTAGCCTGGATATTAGACACCAGGGTAGATTATAGACAAGTATAACTTGCAAGTGCTTTTACCCATTCAGCAGGGTTTTCCTTTATGATTATTTTTTCTGTACATAGCTTTTGCCACCCTGTATTCGTGGTGCAATACCTAGAATAGCTGCCTCTTCTGGAAGCTTTTATTTCGATGCAATCCTATTTTTACATTTTTCTCTCATATTTCTGTATCTTATTTAAAATATCTCTGTGCATGAGAAGGTCATAGGGCTTATTCTAGTTTATTCTCATAGACTTTTCTTTTTCTTTAACCCCAAAGCCATACTCAAGTTGTAAACTCTATTCATACTCGGTCCTTCTGGTACAAATGTGCAGCACACTGAAATGCATACCTCAGCTATGTTTCTGTTTATAGTAATATTTGTGTTCCATGTCCTCTGCCCTTTCCTTGAAGTATACTTTCAAAGTTGAATTGAAAAACCCTAAAGCAGTTTCCCCCTTCCCGCCTGGATAAAAGACTGGCCATTGCAAAAAGTAGCTAAGGGGAAAGTCTGGCAAAGTCAATTCTTCCAGAAAATGTTCATATGCATATTGACTTGTATTCATTTGTTAGCCTTGGCTATGCAAGGGAAGAAGGATCCTGAATGCTAGAATATCATTTAATAGCAAAATATTAGAGCTCAAAGGTTTCCAGTGCCTAAGACTTCACGAAGGTCTTTTAAGGACAACTCTAACTAATATAATAATAATAATAATAATAATAATAATAATAATAATAATAATGACAACTCTAGCTAATATAATAATAATAACATAAGCATGTATGTGTATGTTAACTGTATCTTAGCTTATTTGTGCAAGGCATGATTCAAGAATCTGACAGCACTCAAAAATCAAAGGACTCCAACACTCCACCATTCAGGTGATAGCAAGTGGGGCACTTGATTGGCAACAGCTAGCTATCTGCCTCCTTTGGGAGGAATTCAGGTCAGCTGCCTTCTTATAACTGGCTGAACCCTAAGTGTCTGCTATCCTTCTGTGTCAGTAGGTAAAAATCCAAACCTAAACTAACTTGTACTTCCTCTCCTAGAGAATGAAGATGTAGAAGCAGCCTTGGCCACACCTCAGTTCACAGAGTTGACTGACGAAAACAAGCAGACATAAAACTAAATTTGACAAGAGTGATTTATCTTTTAACTGGGAAGTGCTTAGGTTCTAAATTCTTGAAAATGCCAGACATAGTCTTGGATTTTTAATTTTAAATCATTAGAAAATGAGTACTTACTGGTAATCATGTAACTCTGATGGGTCCTCCTCCCCCCTCCTCCCCCCTCCTCCCCCCTCCTCCCCCCTCCTCCCCCCTCCTCCCCCTCCTCCCTCCTCCTCCCCCCCTCCCCCTCCTCCTCCTCCTCCTCCTCCTTTCCTGCCATTTTCTTGTAGAACCGGGCCAACCCCGAGACTGACCTACCTGAGTGTCTCAGATGCAGATCTTCTCAACCGGACTTGGTCACGAGGTGGCAACCAGCAGTGCCTGCGGTACTTGGCCAATCTCATCGCCTGCTTTCCCAGCGTGTGTGTGCGTGATGAGAAGGGAAACCCAGTATCCTGGGGTATCACAGATCAGTTTGCCACTATGTGTCACGGCTACACCCTGCCTGACCATCGCAGGAAAGGTTACAGCCGACTGGTGGCCCTCACGCTGGCCAGGAAGTTGCAAAGCCGGGGATTCCCTTCCCAGGGAAATGTCCTGGATGACAACCTGGCTTCCATAAACCTGCTGAAGAGTGTCCAAGCTGAGTTCTTGCCTTGTCGTTTCCACAGGCTTATTCTGACCCCTGCAGCTTTCTCAAGACAAGCTCACCTTTAGCTCGAAGAGATTCCAAGAATGATCTTACTTTCCCTTAATAGAAATCCCTTTTAGCTACCAGTGAGGTGGGAATTAAACCAAGAGAAGCCTGTGGGATTGAAAAGGGCCTGGAAAAGACATGCAAGATAACCACCCCCTCCACGCCCCCCCCCCGCCCCCGCCAACTGTTTGCATATCAGATTTCCATCACCAAGAACTTCAGGGGCTGGGATTGGGGGCTATGTAGCTTTGTCTCAGAATAGAGGGTGTAGATTCTGCTAGGAGTCACTGCAGGGAAGTATTCTTTAAACCCAGCCCTTGTTGCCCTAGTGTTCAAAGACCGCATGAAAATGAGTATTTTAATTTGGGGCCTTTGACCTCCTTCTCCATCCTCTCCAACTATCCATGCACCCCGGCCAGCTTCCCGCTGGAGGTTTTGTCACTTAACCTCTCAGCCATTTCCCCTTCAATGACTAGGTGTTGATGCAGACTGTGACTTTAAACTACAGTTCTTCCCGGGGAGCGTTCATTTGTTCCCACAGGTTCCTGTTTATCCGAGAGGAAAGGTTTCCGGCACAGATGTTCCAGCACAGACTCATCCCTCACAGCCCCCCCCCCCCCCCACTCCACCGCCCCATCCCCCACCCCGGATGGAATGAGCACCTGGTGGGAACTGAGAATTTGCATTTCCCAATTTTTCCTTCTCATTTGCCTTGGCTTCATGAACAACTGCCATCAGAAGGCCAGACCTGACCCAGTTCGCTGTTCCAGCCACCTGGATTACAATCTGCTTTTTCATAAACATCTGAAATTCACACAGGCGTGTGAACAAGGTTATAAAAAATATCATATAAAATATATGACATATATTTTCTATAGGCATATGTTTATGATCCTAGAAAATCTATTACATTCAATTTTAATCTTATTACATTGAAGAAATCTGAGATCTAGAGACAATAAAGACTTCAAGATTACATTCAATATGATCAGTACTGGAAAGCCAGAACTTTTGATTTTAGTTCTTAAATAATTAAATTAATGCTTTATTTCATTTTATTGTTGTGTTTCTTCTTTTTGAGGTTATTGGTGTCTGTGTGTAAGTCAGAAGATAACGTGTAGCTGGGCAGTGGTGGCGCAGGCCTTTAATCCCAGGACTTGGCAGGCAAAAAAAAAAAAAAAAGGAAGAAGATAATGTGTACGGTTGGTTTTCTGTTTCCACTGTGTGGATCTCAGAGATCAAACTGCAGCTGTCAGACTCAGTGGCCAGCACCCTTTACCTGATAAGTCATCTCACTGTTATCATTGCTTTCCGTTTACTTTCCATTGGTCTGGGTATATGTGTTTTTCAATATCCATAAAGAAAAAGGAAAACAGTATGATAAGAGCAGACAAAAATGCAATGCTGAATTTATGTAGACTCACTAAAGTGAACTTTGTTGTATACAAATTTCTGCTTCCCTATCCCATGGAACTTACAAAATCGTAACAAAAAAATAAGTCAAAATCCATTGGGGGGGGGGGCTTTTTTTGGTGTTTACTCTGAGAAAGGAGACAAAGTGGTTGATGTGTGGCAAAATTGAATAACAAGTAAGACTTCTTGAGGGTGGATTTATTCTTAGGTCATCCTTAGCTATTGGTTACCTAGAAACTCATCCTTGGTACCAGAGGGAAGTAAGAGGAGCCCATAAGTCTCTTGGGAGAACATGGTCTAATATCTGCCCTTGAGATGCTCATTATCTTTAGCCCTGACTCAACATGAGAAGTACCTGCCTCATTCTTGGTGGTAAAATTATTGCTTTGTTTCTTCTAATAATAATTGACCTACCACTTATTTTTTTTAATTGGGTATTTATTTCATTTACATTTCCAATGCTATCCCAAAAGTGACCTACCATTTATTAAGCATTTAACTATATACTGATAAGTACACCAATGTGTGTATATAATGTAATCTTTGGAACAGATAAACTCTTCTCTTATAAAAGTTCTCAGTGATGTATTCACTCTCAAAAAATTATTCATGGTGTAAATGGCAAAGTTATGACCATAGCCTAAATCTGTTCATTTCAAATTGTACATTTACCCAGTTATTAATTGTTATATTTTTAAATTAAAATATAATCATATCATTTCCCCCTTTCCCTTTATTTCCCCTAACCCTTCCAGTGTAGCCTGAACTCTCAAATCCATGGTCTCTTTTGCTTAAATTTTATTCACTCACAGACACACACATACATTTCTAAATATATAAATACAACCTGTTCAGTTCCTATAATGCTACCAATATGTATATGATTTTAAGGCTGGTAGTTTAGTATTGGATAACCAATTGGGGGCGCTCTTCCCTGAAGACTATTTCCCCCACTCTCAGCATTTCTTGTTTTCCTACAGTTGTTTGTCTAAGCGTGGGGACCCATGAGATCCCCTTCCCCCCAAGCTAGCATGTCTGCTGATGCTGTCCTTGTTCAGATCTTTTTGTAGGCATCCATGTTGGTGAGACTTCATGGGTGTAGCTTCTCTGCACTAGTCATTCTATCTTAGATGGAACCCAGATGAATACAGTTGTTCAACTTTCAACCCTGTTTCAATCATATTTAAGGAATGTGTGAATGTATGGAGAATTACCTGGAGGAAGGACAGGGTGGGGCAGGACTGGTAGCTTATAGGCCTTTATTTTCTCACTTAAAGAATTTCTTGAGCACTGATTCATGTGGGCCCATTGGAAACTAAAGCAGGGTGAAAGCAGGCGTCTCTGCTTTCCTTTGTAGGTCTCCTTGACTTTGAGTCAGCGAGCAGCTGAACTCTGCATAGTCATGTTAACCACTCAAGGACAGTCAGCGAAAACACCTGTGAATACTCAATCTAGCTCTTCACTCAAGAAGGCTAAAGGCATAATGATAGGCGTTTTATTCTCAAAAAAAAAAAAAAAAAAAAAAAAGAATTTCTTCTAGGAGCTGGAGAGAAATAGCTCAGCAGTTAAGAGCACCACTTCTGCCAGAGGTCCTGAGTTCGATTCCTAGAAACAATGTGATGGCTTACAACCATCTATAAGGAGTTCTAATGCCCTCCTCTGGCATGTAGGCATACATGGGGCTACAGCACTCATATACATAAAATAAATTAAAAAGAATTCTTCTGTGTAATATAAACTAGAGCAGGGTTTTAAAATGGAGTGCTGTAGGGGGAATAGCGCGGCACGTGGCAGCCTCTGAATAAACTAGCCTTTAAATAAATTAGGTCCTCTGTAGAAGGACCTACCTGTTAACGCAGACAATGCAGGCCAATCTGGAACTGCAGTTTAGAAGAGATGCTTTCTTGGGACCAATGGGACGTGATGGAGGGTATTAAAGGAGTTTGCAACAGCACCAGATGAGCTTGCTGTGGTTTTTCTTACCTGCTCCCAGAGTCTATGCCATTGATTCCTTGCCACCTCATCCCCAAACCCAAAGAGCAAGTAGGGACCGGTAGTGGGCAGTCCAGGGCACAGGCAGCAGAGTGTCGATCTGTTTAGTTGTTACGTGGAAGGCTATACAATAAACAAGGGACAATAGTGACTTGGAGTTGGATGTTGACAAAGCTGAGCCTGAAAATTGAAGAGTTACCTGAGCTACTACTACAGAGGACATGTTAAGACTGAGTTTAGAGGCAGTGAGGTATAGTGACTGATAAAAGACCTTCTCTAGCACTATATGAACTGGGTGCTGCTATGTTTCAGAGACTAGAAACAATGGCTGGGCAGGGGGCAGCTAGGAGGAAGGCAAATGTTTGTGTGGTCTTAGACTGAAGTTTTCAAATAGGAAATGGTAGGTGTCACATTGACTGTTAAGTCTTAAGCTCAGAGAAGACCAGGACACAAATGTATCATTTGTGATAGAGTCATCTGCACACAGCAGAAATAAGCTACCCATTTCACTAAAACTGCTTAGAACAAGACCTTGAATAAATTGTGTTAGAGGCGAATGAAAGCAGAAGCCGGAGCTCGGCAATGGGAAAAGGAAATGAGAAATGTCAAGAGATGACCACCAGAGAAAAATAATTCCAAGATTATAGGTAGATGATTCTGCCTATGTAAAGTCTGAAAAAAATAACCAGGGAAAAGTAATCTTTAGCTTCTGAATTCAGAAATATGCTATACCTCAGAAGGGCCGGGTTTCTGTGCGTGTCAGGGTATTTCCTGGATAGGTTTGACTCTATGAAAATCCATCAAATTTCAACACAAACACTTCTGTTTTATTCTTACAATTTAAAAAAAATCATTAATTGAAATTGAGTTGAAATCTGAGAAAAGGTCATCCTTTTAATGGAACTTCTGCCAGTAAAATTTATTATAAAGTGCAAAGCATTATGTAAAAGCCCCATTTATAAGGGAAAACACTTTTTAAAGCAGCATGCTGATTAAATATAACACAACCACCAGTTGAATTTGTATGGTATATTAAAAATTTATGTTAGTAAGGCATTGTGAGGAATTTTGGGGGTCCCACTTGGGGCTTAATAATAAAAATATGGAGACATCTGTATGGTATAAGCCTTTTCGCTGGGGGTAGATAACCATCCAGACTCTATCCACCTCTCCTATCACTGTGGACCATATGGTTGGTTCACCCTCTGCCTGCTCTGCCCTCCCCTACCTCCAGCCTTAAGTTGTTTTTATTGTTACACAAAGGGCACTTTCAGCTAGTCAAAATCTGTAGCCTCCTCCAGCCGTGAGTAGACTGACCTTGACCTTGCTGCCACTGAGAATGAGACCACCTGGGGTGGAGCCTTCAGACCAAGATGGCTCTAATGTTCTGTCACCTGCTGGCTGCACTTCTCCAAGACACTGCTACCTGCTGAGAGACCCTTGAGATATTCTGAAGACAGACTGCATCCCGCAGATCGCCTACAGGCTGGCAACAAGCATCAAGAATGGATTGGCAGGGGATAGGCCTCCCCCCTTTATAAGTACAGACTCTTAGTAAACTTTGGTGCCTTGAACAGAAATATGTCTTGGCCTCCATTATTTCTCTTGCCGTTTTCTCCCATACCGCTCCTGCCTCCCACTCAGGAACCCAGTTAGTGTGGCTGCAGGCGGCTACAAGTATCCACATACCAAACTTCTTATCTGGTCTAGGGGTTGTCCTGAAAGACCTGTCATCTATGCAATTCTCAGCCATAGACTTCCTGGTTTTCCAGGCCTGTCTCCAGGTTAAGTTATGGAAAGGGTCTGAGAACATTTAAAATAAATAAATAAATAAATAACCCCATAAAATCACGGATCACAATCATGGCAAAAGCCTTCTTCAAAGCTTAGGTGCCAACACTTCTGCCAGATACAAGAGTTCTGCTACAATAGGGAAATGTACATCACATGTAGATGTAAAACAGGTACAGAAAAGCATACATAATCTACTTAAAATTTTACTTAAAAGGTACAGTTGAGGAAAATAGATCTGAAAACAGCTTAATGATGCCCACTGAGAGAAAGCAGACCTAGATAAGTAATACCAAGCATTGTATATATAGTACAGCCATTGCTGAGCGGGATTATACAGAGAGGCAGTGGAGGAACAAGCCCTTCTTCAAGACATATATTTTTCTGTTATTGGGTGCTGTGTGTCGTGGGGTGGGTGTTCTATGAAACTTGTAAGCCTCTAATACTTTCTCATGAATAAATTCACTCTGCCTGAGATCCACAAGGAAAAGTGACAAGAGAAAGCAAGACTAGCATATTCTCAAAGCAAAGGAAGGCATACAGATATTAGCACCTAATTTGGGAAGAAATCTCAATGCAACTCAAGATGGGACTTTTCTCATTCTGTGTTTTAACCAATGGTTTCTATGTGGTGGTTTGACTTTTGAGGATGGAGATAAGGTAACTATAATTCCCTTAACTTAAATTCCCTTAAGTTGTCCACTTCAGACCTATGATATTGCTCATTTTTCTCTAAGCTTGGTGAACTCTAGGACATGTGATAAAAATTAAAGCATATGGAATAGCATAGCCCAGATCACAGCAATGACATCTTCCTTCTTGTTTGTGATGGGTGCATTTCAAAAGTTTTAGAGGAGAGATATTAAAGTAGCAGAGATATAACATAACGTTTTCATATATTTCTGCTTTAAAGAAGGTGGACTTAACAAACCAGTTTGCTTTTCAACAGCTTCTCTAAGTCTGAGAATAAACATATATTATAGTCCCAAATAAAAATCCCATTGCTAGCAGTCCCTGTTCTTCCTAATATCAGCCTTGTACTACCCCTGAAGACTGGAAGAAAATAGGAAGAGTCGACTATGTGTGGCTGCTTTTTCCTGATCCTATATAAACCTCAGCAGGGTGAAACAGCACATGCTCCCAACCACGGTTTCAACCTTGCTCATTCTCTGTGATCTTCTGTTCTGCCTCTCGGCTGGTAATGTCTGGATGCTGCAAAAAGGACTGGGCAAAATCCTGGGTAGGGAATTCACAATCCACATCTCCTTTGAGGTGTCAGAGCACCCTTGTATGCCAGGCTGAAAAAGCAGTTGGGGAGAGGGGCAAGCAGAATCCCAGCCCAGTTTGGACTGAGTGCTAGAGGGGCAAGATATGAGAGAAGGCCCTTTTGGAGTTTTCGTGGTATGGTTCACTTAGGTGAAGGCCTTCCCCACGACAATCTTTAATGAAGCAGCTCTCTAAGATGGTCTTCGCTTGTTAATATTTCTTTATGGGTGGTAGGTGTGAACATATATGCTTTATTGTGGTCAGCCAGGGATTATGTAATTTGGCAGAAGGTCGTGAGAATATCCAGGAAGGGAAGGTCATTGGCTGAAGGCTAAGGCTGATGAGATACCTCATTAGCATGAAGAGGCGCTCCAGGTGCTGTTATGTGACTGACTGCTCCTGATCACCTCAGCTGGGTGTCATGGTTATATATCCCAGAGCAGGTACACAAGCAGGGAGAGAGAACTCCCACTCCTTCTGTCTCAGATCTCTGAGATCCCTGGGTTTGAGCATGCTCCCACTCACCAGTTTTTATTGTTAACATTTCTTCTAGACTCCTCCAAACAGTTACCTAGCAACAGCCAGGTACGAACCTGGCTTGCTATGAAAAGACTGTTTGGGCTTCTATCTATCTATCTATCTCTCTATCTATCTCCCTACCTACCAACTTACCTATCGTCTATCTATCTATCTACCTATCTACCTATCTATCTCCTCTCTTTTCCTTCTTCCCTCTCTTTCCTCTCCCTTTCCTTTCTCTTGCTGGCCATCCTCGTCCCTTCTTTCTGTCTCTTCTCTTTCTATTCTTTTCTGTCCCCTTTCTTTCTTTGCCTCAACTCCAAATAAACTTAATTTTATACTAGACTCGTCATATGCCTGGTACCTTAGGTGTGTGCCTCAGCATAGGCCTGCTAAGGCAGCCCCTCCTGTTGCATCATGCTGCCACATTACAAAACATATGACTTATGTCTTTCTGGTGGCATAGTCCACGTCCCCTGCACTCCTTAGAGATTTTCTTTTCCGTAAGGAAACTTTCATGTCTCCTGTTTCTGTGTTTTAAAATAAATGGAAAGAGCAAGCACTATGCAGGTATTACTCCCCCCAGCTTTCTCTTCACTCAACAGATCTGTGTTTCTAAAGCAAAATGTATGCGAGATTTTAAACACTGTCAAATACTAGCCATGTTATTAGGATGGACAGGTTTAGTCAAGACCATGCAGTTACTACAGTGAACACTAGATGTCAGAGTTTAGTTTTAGACTATTTCTAACAAGAGGTATAATTGAATTATTTCTAGTAGTTTCCTAAGAATATTGCAGCATTTTGAACTATTTTTTGAAAATTCCATTTAGAAGGTTTTTGTCACATCAACACATATGAATATTTAAAAATCTTGATATATAATACAAATTTCTTATTTAAATTATTTTGATTTAAATTATTTTGGTGAGTTGTCCCACTTGATTTATACCGTAACTGAAATATGTTTGAAATTATAAACATTAGAATTATAATTATAAAATTATAATATCAGAAATTCAGATATTGTCAATTTTATTTATTGTTCTCTTATTTATTGTCTTTTTGTTGTTTATTTATTGTCTTATGCATCCTGTGTGATAAAGTACACGGAGAAGCATGACATAGTGTAGAGGCAGCACACTTTTTATTTCAGCGCTTGAGAGTCAGAGTCAAGAAGGTATCTGTGAGTTGAGGTCAACCGGGTCTGCATAGGAAGTTCTAGGACTATTTTGTAACCAGGGCTACAAAATGAGACCCTGTTTCAAAAAAAAAAAAAAAATCTGTGTTGAAGTGATCTTTTTGTGGACTCTGTAAAGATTGTCTCTGAATTATTCAAATGCTGATTTCTGTAATGGCAGAGAGTATGGAACAGACCAGACTTTGGTATTGTTATTCATATGCTACATTATATTTTATAAACACTCCTCTCTCACCTTCTGATTGGTCTAATAAAAATCTGATGGCCTATAGCAAAGAAAGAGAGAATAGTCAGGACTTTTGTCTGAAACAGGAACTCTCGGGAAGGGTCAGCCATGGGAGGATTTGACAACTATATACAGAGTAAGAAGTAGGCTAGGCCTGAAGGAGAGTAAGTAATGAGCCACGTGGCTGAACATAGATTAATATATATGGGCCAACTTAAGATATAAGAACCAGTTGGGACCAAGAGTAAGCTAGACCTAAAGCTATAACTAATAAAGTGTCCATGTCTTTATTCAGAGCTGAGATGGGCAAAGAAAGACCTACAAATTCATACATCTGTTGTCAGGAAGAAGAAAAAGCAATGGATGCTTGTAACAGCTACTTTCTCCTTTTTATATAGTTTAGGATCTCTGCCCAGGGAATGGTGTCATCCACAGTGGGTGTGTCTTTCTACCTCAACTAACTTAACCAAAATAATCTCACACGTGTGCTCAGAGGACCACGTCCCAGAAGCTTCTGTATTTCAAGAAGGTGACAAGTGAGATTAGCTTTCAACGATGGGCTTTTTGAATGTTTAAATATCTTAGGTATTTTTACAGTTTCCAGTCTATGACAGCATTTGGCCAATTTATTTTACATTTTGAAAAATAATTTCAAATGCAATTTTTTTATTAAAATAGGCATTACACCCCACACAGTTGGATATATATACAATAGTCACCAAGCTCATTCACATGCTTGCTGTTGATAGTAACAACAATTAAAAGTTTAGGTAACTGCCGGGTGTGGTGGCACATGCCTTTAATCCCAGCACTTGGGAGGCAGAGACAGGCGGATTTCTGAGTTCGAGGTTAGCCTGGTCTACAGAGCGAGTTCCAGGACAGCCAGGACTACACAGAGAAACCCTGTCTCGGAAAAGAGAAAAAAAATATTTATTTAAAAAAAAAGTTAAGTATCTACCTAAAATTTTGTTTTCTGAATTGGTATAACAAACATCACAAAGAACAACAATACTAATAGATATGGCAAGCATATTTTTAAATAAATCCTTGAATAAAAAATGATATGAAAACAAAGGTGGAGTAACAAGCATTTTACTGTGGTTTGCAGAAATATGCTTATTTTAATAAATTAGAAAGGATGACAGCTGGTTCATACATAGGACCATGTCTGTTACTTTAACCTTTGAAAAACTTTGTGGTTTAGCCCAAG